>NW_006159867.1:2295371-2298023 GCF_000334495.1 Tupaia belangeri chinensis | reverse complement strand
TCTTCATACCATAAACCGAGAAACTAATAGCCTTTGGGGTATAATATTTTGCCTCAGAAAAAAATAAAGAAGGACCTCGGTAAACTATTTCATAGTATAGACAAACAGTGGAAGAGTTTTTTGTTTTTGTTTTTTTTTTTTCCCTAGGAAATAACCATCCAACTATTTTTTTTTTAATTTTGTTATTTAAAAAAATTTTTTTTAGGAATTTGCCATATGGCACATGTATTTACCAGGGAAAGACAATGAGAAGGAAAAGAGAAATCAACACATAGGTGGGATTGCCATGCTACAACCCCGTCTGCTTCATTCTCCTCCTGGAATTTTGGACACACATGCACATGTGCCCAGTGTGTGTCAAGCCTCCACATCTAGGATTCAAATTGCACTTGGCCATGTGGGAGTTCACCACCTTAACCACATGCTGGCTCCATCCAGCTAATTTTTAATCTACCCATACCATCATGTTTTCCAAGGGACTTCAATAGTTTATTTTAACACAAAGCAAAAACAACCAGAAACTAGAAATAGAAAATGAGCAAAGGATACAGACTGACATTACAGCATAAACAACATAAAAGAGCAATTATAGAAAAGTAATAGTAAAATCATCAACAACCATCATAATAGTAGAGCTGCAGTTAAAGGATAAAAAAGAGAAAAATAATCATGCTCAAAATAAAATGTTACTTAAAAGAAATATTGGATCATTGGAAAAGTCATGTGTATTTTCTTATGCTTTTCTGTGTAAAAATAATGTCATTATTTTCTAGACAACTCTAAGAACATAAAAGCTGGTATGAGGATTTTAACCATCGTTACAAACCAGAATTACATGAAAGAGAAAAAAAAATCATGCTCAAAATAAAATGTTAATTAAAAGAAATAGAACATAATAACCACTATGTAAATTTTAACCTTTAATATGAAGTAGAATTAATATTGGTACTTTATAAAAATGTATCCAAACCTGAGACAGCAGATGGCATAATGGTACATCTCTGGACTCCATGTGGTGGACTGTGGTTTGAGTCCCAGGCCCAGTGGCTAAAAATGTAAGCCGGTTATACATGAGCATGAGCCCCAAATCCCAAGAAGAGTTTGGAGGAAAAGGAATTGTGGCATGACCATCCCCCTTAGGGGGCGACTCCTCACTTTTTGTCTGTCTCTCTGTCTCTCTGGTGAGTGCACACACCCTATCGCAAAAATCTCTTTCTCTAAAATAAATAAATAAATAAAGCATCAAAACCTACCCCCTGGTGATTTGGATTAAATAAATTGGATCAATACTACAGAACACGGGTCAACAAACTAAGATCAAGTCCAGCTGCCCTTTGTTTCATCAATAAGTCTTATTTGAAGATAGACATACCCATTTGTTCTTGTATTATTGATGGCTCTTTTCATACTACAATAACAGAATTGAGTTGTGACTAAGATTTTATAGACTGAAAGAGCAAAGTATTTACTCTCTGGCCCTTCAGAGAAGAGCTTTGCTGACCCATCCTGTGGCATATGCACAGGGAGTCAGGGAAGTAATGCCTCATGAGAAATTCTCACTGCATCAGTGCATGGAAGCGAGAACATAAAGGAAGGTCTAAGGAAGTGTTCTGTGCTCACCTATTGTATAATTGACTCGAAGAGACAAAATATACTTGTGCTTTACTACAGGAGCTAATAACACATACTTTAAGTTCAGGTTCACCAGCAGCAAAACCTGTGACAGGAATTTGGGTACCAGTAATATATTGAGAGGAATTTGGGTACCAGTAATATATTGAGAGAGTGCTTTCAAGTGGGTGAGGGGAAAAGTGAAGAATTCAAAGAAAGATACAAACTCTGATGAAGTCTTGCCTTGGTTGGATCAACAGGGAAGGGAGGGGACTTCTGAAACATAAATTGTACTGTATAGTTTTACCCCCTTAAAGCAAAGGTACCTCTATAATATGGACACAGACTGCCTCACTGTGGGCAGGTAGGTAAAAAGTTCTCCATAAAGCTCCTGCTGGTAGAAGCAATTGTCTAGGAAAGGGGAAGCTATGAGCATTTGGCAGGTAGCACTAACAGAAGACCTGGGTGAGGAATTACCAACATCCACTGTAATACCTTACTCTATCAGTCTACTGCTGTTTCCTAGATTTCAGTACCAACTGAGGTAGCCAGAATGATCTTTTCAAAATGCAAAACTTAGCAGCTTTCTGGGTCCTCTTAGTGAGCTCTGTTAATCTTCTATGACCTGACCTCTCTCAAGCCTCATTATTTATTTCCAGCCCCAAACATCCTATTCTATCTACTGGCCTTAACCTTTTCCTAGGCATTGGGGAAGTCTTCACTATATGAATTAATTTGCTTATCACCATGATTAATGAAGTTACTTTACTGCCTTTATAATTAAAGGGAAGGATGACAGGATGGGAAAGTAACTCTTGTTTCTGCAAATCTCATAATCTGAAGTGTTGATCTTACTTTGCTTCTACTGACCAACACCAAGAACTTTAGTTGCAATAACATTCATAAAATCTACCCCTGCCAATACTGCAGTAATGCAAGTATAATATATCTTTTATCTTGTTTACACTTACAAGGTAAAAGAGATAAAAATTGTCAGAACAACTCAGCAGTTCACATAAATTTATGTCTTCTTAAACATCT
>NW_006159867.1:2286637-2295340 GCF_000334495.1 Tupaia belangeri chinensis | reverse complement strand
CAGGACATCATGCTGTATTTTATTGACATTGTAAATAGTGATTTTTTTTTTAAGATTTCTGTCTTCATGATTTCCTCTCTCTTGTTGCTTTCTACAAGCTTCAGGAACAACCAAAAATATATGTAACCAAATATTTCTTTCTCTGACCCCTTACACCATGCAATCTGTCCTCCGTGTTCTTGTACACAACACTGTGCTAGACTGTGAACAGAGATGACAGCCTAAAAAGAAAAAGTCAGATGGATGTATTTAAAGAAAAGATTTTTAAATTATTGCTAATAGTGTTCCAAATGACCATTACTAGATATTATAGAATCCAGGTGCATGGGTTTTGAGGTAACATACAGACATTCTTTGATACATCTTCAACTCTGTGTATTCCTTCTCTAGTTCTGACAGTTGAAGAACTCTGAACAATGCCTGAAACGGAAAGATGCTCCTATTTGAGACTTACTGAAAACAAAGTATTTTAGTCATTGTAGTGATTACCGTAAGATTTGCTATTGCCTACATGTTTTTCTCTGTACTATACCTAGGGAATATCAGACCATCACTAAATATATTCTTTTTACAAAGTTTTTTTTATCTCTTTTATGAGAGAGGCATACCTTCTACAGGGTCTTGCCATGCCATGATTCTCTCCCCAGTGTCCCAGCCAGACAGGATCATGAGTGCTTCCTGTATGTCAGACCCGAGACCTGAACCCAAGCCTCCCTTATGGCTCCAGTATTGTGCAGTAGCATTCTACCACTGTCTCATGGTGGCTGGCCCAGAACATTGAATATTTTCTACATCATGCTGAAATTTAATTTCCACATGTGCACACACTGTTGTTGAGCTTACTGATCCATCCCAAGCACCTAAGATGAAGCCTGGTATGTAATGTGTGTTACATGAACAAAAGGATCAATGCGTTATGGGCTAGATTCCAGCTATTTTCAGTAGTCTTGCCAAATGTTAGAGATTGTTTTCTCCTTGAGTTGTTGAAATTATTTGTTTTTCTGTATTCTGTCATAAACATAGCAGAGGTCAGTTTAAAATATGTACTAAGGCTGCATGTTGTAGGCATTAAAAGAAGAGCAGGACAGAAATTTGAGAAACTTTGCAACCCCAGGAAGAAACTGAAAAGATACCAGGGTAGAATTCTAAGAAGAATGCAAATCAAGATGCTTTGCCCAGACTCTGCTCTTGCTTTTTGTGCTTTTCCTTTTTCCCATAATTCTAATCCTTCATATTCACAGTCCTCTTGAAGAAAAGCAAATCCTTTATGTCAGTTTTCGACAACCAAAGAGACTTCGAACAAAAATGATTGACTCTTTATCCTTTTTTAAAATTCTAAAAATGCACTCTCAGTTTTATATTATTGTCTATTATTCCTAACATATTCAGGTCTAGAATTTCATTTATGAATCGTACAGTATATATTTTCAAAATTCAAATTACTAATACCTTGACCAAATCCAAAACTTATACATCAGAGTCTTAAAAATGTTAGTGGAAGTGTCTTTTCTCAGAGACCTCACATGGTATATGATATGCATTGTAAATGATACGTGCACAAAACTTTTTTAGAAAAAAGCACAAAAGTTTCTTTTCAAAAGGAGGCTCTCATATTTAAATACACATCTCATTACTTTGAAGATAGGTTAATTGTATTATTTTCTATTTAAAATTTAAAATGAAATCACTTATTAGGAAGGAAATGCTTTTCCTTCAGATGAAAGACAAGTTACATTAAATGCACTTGTAATCTAAGTAAATAACACTATAAATGAATAAATTACCTCCATCCGATGTTAAAGATTCTGAAGACTTCCTGGAGAGCATTGAGCTTAAATGTAAATGAATTTTTGAGGCTCGATCAACAATTTGAATGAAAATTCTGTATGTAAAAAAATATACAACATCAAAGACTGGTATCTTTATTTATTTTTACTTTCCTGGGATCTATTTGGCAGATTTTATTACATGTATTTTTGCATTATTACCTGGTGCAACTAGTCAGAGGGATATAATGTTTCGTGTGGGGTGCTGATACTGTGAGACAGCAGTCGTAAATAACAGAAGTGAGAGCACACTTTTAAACTTTTGGAGAAAATCCCTTTCTGCTGATTCAGAGTAAGAATCAAAGCTCTGCTTTCAAATGTCTTATCTTTGAACACTCTATATGAAGTAGAGTAAATAGGGACTGGCCTTATCTGAGGTTGGTTCTAGAAAGTTAGCATAGAAATGGAGTCATTCACACATTTATTAATCAAGCTATATTTTAGAATCCTCTCACATTTCTTCCTTTCCACTAGTGTTTCATGAATTGAAAGTCATTTTTTGCCTGAACTTATCATATTTATGACCGATAAAATAATAATAAAAGGGCTGTATAAAGTGAGCCAGAGCTTATTCTGAAAACACCACAAATAAAAATAAACAAAAACTTCACATTTCAATTTTTCATTTTTTGTAAAAGCTGTTGACATGCTAGAATAGAATTTTAACACTCTCACCATACCTATAAATGGATTTATTCGATAATTACTTACCTGTGGAAAGTTTTTACAAGGAACTATTGTTTCAAAATTATTTAAGAAGTTTTGCCTATACTCCTAGTACTTCTCTATTAATTGTTATTCTTTACTTTAAATTTTGATACTTCTTAAAGCTAGCGTTTTCAGGGACCAGCAGGTGGTGTGGTGGTTAAGGTGCTGGGCACTCCCACATGGCTGACCATGGTTTGAGTCCCGGTGCCTTGCTTTCTTTTTTTTTCTCTCTCTCTCTCTCTCTCTCTCTGTGTGTGTGTGTGTGTGTGTGTGTGTGTGTATTTTAAAATAAATGAATGAAAAAATTAAATTAAAAATTCTTTAAAAATAAACACAGAATTTTCAAACTTCTTTCATGTATCTGAGACTCTCCTGAGTTCCAGACCAACATAGCCAACTACTTATTAAGCTTCTGTTGACTTAGAGTCCTGAAAGGAGCAAAAACCCCAAAAGGGTGGAGCCAATTCTTGCCAAGTCTCTTTCTTTATAGCTTCGTATCTAATCCTGCACCCAGTCTGGCAATTTCACCCTGCATGTAGACTCTTCTCTTCATGTCCATCCTCACTGTGTGCATTGCAAACTACCATGCTATTTTTTCCTGTGTTGGTGCAAAATGCTCTCCTATTCCAGTATTCTTCTCTTCATGTCCATCCTCACTGTGTGCATGCAAACTACCATGCTATTTTTCCTGTGTTGGTGCAAAATCCTCTCCTACTCCAGTATAAACTTTGACCCTTTTTTGTATGTTACAGATAGCGTTATCCTTTCAAAATGGCAGCCTGCCCAGTCCACCTCACTGGGTAAGAACCCTAAGTTGGTCTCAGTATTACTAGCAGAAAGCCAAATATTTTAACACGCGATGTTCTGCATGATTTATTAAATTAGGTCTCCTTGTTATATGAGTGTTACATAATGCTCCAGGTTCCCTTAATAAAATAAATGAAAATTTATACATACATCTTTCCTTGGTGATTTTACTCTCATCTCTCTCACTTCAGGTGAGGGAAACAGGGACAATTGGTAGTGCAGTGGTACTGCCACGCTCTGTTGATGCCAAGCCCAAAAGCTCTATACATGCCAGGTGCCTGTGAATGTGCATGAGATTTGACTGCTTAGGGCTGGGTTGAACCTCAGCATAAGGACATTTTGGATGCCTGTTTTTTTTTCTCTCTCTCTCTCTCTCTCTCATGACATAAATAAAGAAATTAACTTTAAAAAGTATTATGAAGGGTCTAGAAGGTGCCGTGGTGTTAAGGCATTGGAATTTCATGTGGCTGACTTTGGTTCAAGTCCAAACCTGGTGGCTTGAAAATCATGCCAGGCATCAGTGCACAGGTACCCAAAATCCCAGGAGGAGAATAGAAGAGAAGGGATTGCGGTGTGGCCGTCCCTCCTGGGGGAGGGGGGGTGATTTCTCACTTTCCCTCTCAGTGTCTCTCTCTGGTGAGCACACATGCCATAGGGCAAAAAACTTTAAAAAGTATTATGAAAGCAGGGAGTTTGTAGAACAGATTAAACCTACTTTCTCCTGGATTTAGCCCAATTGGTTCTGAATGAGTAAAGGAATTAAGAGAAGACAGAAGGGGAATATTCCTCAGCCATTGACTAATGAGAAAAGCAAAAATGAGATTATAGCAATGAATCAACACTGTATTGCAGTGGTTAAGCACTGTACATAGGGAGTCCAGTTCCATTTGGCCCATTGCAATTGGAATCCTGGCCCTGAAAGCCTAAAAACACTCCTAAGTGCATAAAAACATGTGCTCAGGATCCTGACTGAAAGAAAGAATGGAGGGAAGGGGTGAGTAATATGACTAGGCCCCATCAGGGGCCCCTTTTTCTTTCTTTCCCTCTCTGGTTTGTACAGTGTACATGTACCCTCTGGCATAAAACAAAACAAAACAAAACAAAACATAAAACTATCATAGCATTGATTAATTTTGATGGCTTTACTTGGAAAAATAAATAAAATATTAGGGTCTAAAGAATTTGTCTGTTCATTTACCTTGAACTTAACATAGATTTCCAGAAAGTCCATACTGATACAGTGTTTTAGAAACTCAGTTGTTAACTTAGAACTTACTTATTACTGTACTATATAAACTTAAAAAAGTATAATTGAATAAATGTGGGGATTTTTTTGGTGTGTGTAGTCAGAGGGTGACTGTGCACACATTAGAGAGAAAGAAACAGAGTGTGTGTGAGAGAGAGAGACGGAGCAAACAACACCCAAAAGAGGGCTTGGTCATGCCACAATCATTTTTTTCCCTTCATTTGTCCATTGCATTAGGATCCTGAGCACACACACATAGTGGTATTTTTCAGGACACTGAGACTAGTTTCCAATAATAGTTGGCCAAGTGGAATCCAGCTCACTATGTGAACAGCTTAACCAATTCACTATGGGCCAGCCGAAGTGAGAGGAGCACTTGTGAGGGAGAGACAGAAACAGAGACACAAAGAGAGAACACACTCCCCAATAGCCTGTAGTGATGCCTCAATCTCTTCATTTCTCCATCCTATTGAGTTTGGGGCACACACTCACTTTTTAAGCCACCAGGATCGGGTTTGAAATTGTAGTCAGTCATTTGGCATCCAGCTCCCTTAAGCACTAGGCTCTGAGGTCAACCCAAGAAGAGTTTTAATACATAAATCAGAATAAACATTGGAAGTAGATATGAGAATCATGGAAGTCTGCCAGATATTTGGAAAATGGCTGAGAATTTGTTCTCAAAAATTCATTTTTCCTGGTTAACATTGGATAAAAATTCTTAAGTGTTTGATATAGAAACCAGTAAATAATTTTTGTAGAGATAATTAAACAAAATATGCTCTTGTCATAGTTATAAATACTTTGAAATTATTTGACAGAGCAAAGTAGATGGAAATCTATCAATGGCATTTCGTTCAATGGAAAAGAGAAAGCTATAAAATAAAATATGTGTGTATGTGTGCATAAATCTTGGGAATGCTAGTAAATAGTCTAGAAGGAACCTCACATATTACCAAAGTGCTAATAATAGTTATCTCTAGGAGGATTTACATGGCTAATGTAATGTCTAGAGCGATGCTTTCAATCATTACTTACTACATATTACTTTCTGATTTGAACTTTGGTAGATACATTTTTTGCTTTGTAATAGTGAAAAACTTACTTTGAAAAATAAACTAAAGGTGCTCAATGACTAGTCTGAATGTAGAGAGAGAGTGGAGACGTTCATGGCTTTGACTCTTGGCCACATTTGTTCTTTCTGGTTCTGTGACTGCCTAATTATGTCTTTCTGTGTCCAGTGGAATAGAAGGAGAAAAAACTGCTTATAACTTGAGAAAGACCATGAGGTCAAAAAACATTTTAAGTTGTTAGAACTTTATAGGAATAGGGAACATTGAAATAATTTTTTACAAAAAGTTAACTTTTGATACAATTATTAATCATTACAATGGTGTATCAAAACTATGCAAAATTACTTCAAGTTATTAAAGTGAATTTTTTTTTCATAAGTACACATCAAATAATCCAACCTTGATTCATCTGAATGTCCTCAAAATACACGGGGTCTTCAAAAAGTTCATGGACAACACAAACTTTTGGCACCCAAATAAACTTGTACATTAACTCTATTTTTCCATAAACTTTTAAGTTCCCTCATAGATGTTTTAATTAAACATCCAGAATTACAAAACTCGATTCTGTTGTTAATAATAACTTTATGACATAGTTTATCTTCAGAAAGTGGTGATATATATATGTAAATAATTTACCACACATTGATAATATAATTCCACATGTCTAATAAGAAAACTAAGTAACTCTAATACTGTTTGCTTTCACCTTCTCTTTCATTTGTTTTTACCTTCAAGCTAATAGCTGAATTTATTCTCTTTACTTTTTTTTCTTTGAAGATTAAAGACATGCCTAGCTTTGTACTGCAGCTGCCTGGACGGTTGACAGCCCATTAAACTAAAGTCATACAAGCTGTACATTTTAACGCCTTGATTCCAAAGTGCAACCAAATGACTTTTTTTTTTTTAATATGTAAGAGTAGTGCATTTCTGAAATATTTTGAGATGGATACATAACAGTTTCATGAAACCTTCTTGGCCTTTTGCCTTTTTTAAAAAAAACATCGAAGTCAACTAAGCTGATTAAAGTCTTTCAGTCGGGACTTCTGAAGGGATTTTAGTGCATATAGAACATGTAATTCTGGTTTATTATTAACTCTGAACTAACTTGGGGAGTACGTATAATTGCATAATCCTGAATTGACGATGAGATTGCCTAGGAACGGCTGAAGGAAATCATATTGAGAAAGGTAAAAATGTGTTAAAATCATAAATAAATAAAAACTGGAAGTTAATTTAGCCTGATCACATTATGTCATCATGACTGACATCTTCATTTCTAATTCATGGTATTTAGTTGTTGTTTTTAAGACTGTGGATTGGACAAAAGAATCCCATTTAGTTATTCATAGTTTAATGGTAGGTTTCCATTCCATATTCCAAATTCTCGTGGAATGGAAATGTATAGGTCAAGACTTTTTCCATATAAAAGGAATACCTACACTAATGCAGAGCAAGGACCCTGTGTCCTGGCATACGTGGTGTATGCCCTTTAGCAATGATTCAGGTAGAAATAAATCAGCAATGAAAAAAGTCAAATTTATACAGTTCTAAGGTGTTCCTAAAAATGGAAATAAATTTAAAAAAAAAAAGAAAACTTCTTCACAAGATATCCCTCTTATAAAGATCGCCAAAGAGCATGTCCTAGTCGAGAGCCCATCCAGACCACTGTGTCACAGCGATAATGTTTGCTGTTATGTGGTCAGAAGGCTTATTCAGAGCTGAACAAAATGGTGGTATCTTTCACCTCTGTTCCACTTAAACTCGCTAAACTAAGAATAAATTATATTGCCCTTTATGGGCATATTTTTCACTTGGAAGCAGCCCACATCAATTCAAAAGTGTTAAGTTTTTGTGTTTTGGCACTACATAGATAAAAATTTAAATAAATGGATAAAAGAAGCTGTTTGTTTTTTATTTAAATGAAGAAGTGCTAGAGAAACAAGTAAATTTGACATAAATAGCAATGCTCGTAAACACAAATCTAACAAGACCAAATTATAATAGCATATTTTCTAAAGCAGTGGAACATACAAATTATTTTTTTAAGTGCTCAAAGTAAATTGAGGTTTGAGAAAATAAGCTAAAGATTTTGCAGAGAATGATCAAAGCAATAAGCATTTCTATTTTCATTTTTATTTATTAAATGAATTAAACAACAGTGATATGAGACTTGAACACTAACTAGAATTTAGTGTATGTTAATTGCCACATGTTATTTTTGGCTCTGAAATTTCATTCCAAGAAACAATATGTTTTCACAGAGTATTTTTAAAAGGCATTCGTATTCTTCTGATTCTACCAGTGTATAATATTTATATGTAGTTTTATATCAATTTATACTATTAAGCTGCATTTTAAGTATTCTCTGCATTGGTACATTGTACAAGATACAATGTTCAGAAAGGTAGCTACCTCTTCTTTTTTTGTTGCTGGAGGTTGCATGCTCTTGCCAGAGAGACACAGTGCAAAGGAGAGTAAGGGAGAGGGAGAGAGAGAGAGAGGGAGAAAGCACCTTCCAATGGTCATGCTACAATCCCATTTCCATTTCTCCATCCCTTAAGAATTTGGGATATGCACACACACAAGTGTGTTTTGCAGCCACCAGGGTGAAGAATCAAACTGTGGTTGGCCATGTGGAATCTGATTCCCAATGCACAGCAATTAAACATTGTGCTGTGAAGCCGATCCACAGTGTTGTCTAAAGGCCAGTTGTTGCTGAAACCCAGATGTATTCCTGCTCTACCCACAAATTTGCTATCTTCTTTTGCGGCTTATGAGCAATTATGTTGGGGCCCCTTCCATTGAATTTCCATCACTTTTTTTTTTATTTATTCATTTTCTACATTAATTCACTATACACCATCACAACACACAAATGAATTTTCCATCCAAAATACACTGTGCATTGGCTCAATCAAGCACATCAACATACATGTTCTCAGCAAATAATTTTCCAATTCTTACATCCTGCATACCTTGCCTTTTGTTTTGCCATCCTTGATTCCCCATCCCCCACCCTCTGCTATGTCCCATCCTCCTCCCC
>NW_006159867.1:2278970-2285720 GCF_000334495.1 Tupaia belangeri chinensis | reverse complement strand
CGGCCAGGTGCGGGCTCAGGCCCAGCGGCCACGCACAGGCCCGGGGGCCACGTGCAGGCCCTGCGGGCACGCGCAGGCCCAGTGGCCACGAGTAGGCCCAGGGGCCACGCGCAGGTGCCAGGGCCGCACCACGCAGGCCCTGGGGGGGCCGCGCAGGCGGAATTTCCATCACTTTTAAGTACACCTGATGTATTTTCTTCTACTTGAGCAGTATGCTACTAGATTAACTTTTTAAAATATATTCTTTTTTTTTCAAAGTTTATTTCTTCCATGTTTTATCTATCAAATAAACTTGAAATAACTCCAAGTTTATTTCTTTCATGGTGTGTGTGTGTGTGTGTGTGTGTGTGTGTGTGTCTGTGTAGAGTGTGAGAGACAGGGAGAGAAAGAGAGAGAGAGAGAGAGGCACTCCAAATAGGGTCCCTATTCTGTGATCCATCCCCAGCCTCAGCCAGCTAGGATCAGGGCATACAAAAGTCCAATGAGTACAGGGAGGCCTCAGGAGGCAAACCTATGTCCGTTGAGCATCACAGAACATTGAGTGACCATTGACCACCACCTGGTCCTTCTAAAATAGTTTTTTCATAGTGATGCTAATTTTCTGAAATTAAACAGTGGTGATGGTTGCACAACTCTTTAAATATACTAAAAATTACTGAATTATAAATTTTACAACAGTGAATTTATGGTAACTTTTCTCTATTGTTTAAGTTTTACTTTTTTTATTTTTATTTTTTATTATCATCATAATCTTCTTTATATTACATTAGATTACATATAACTTTACAGTGTATTACATTGTTTTTTCAAATAAAGTATGCAGGATTACTAGGGAGAGAGAGAGAGGAAGTGAGAAAGCAACCCCCAGGTGCGTGGCCACACCGCAATCCCTTCTCTATTCTCCTCTTGGGATTTTGGGGCACACATACATTCCTGGTATTTTGTTTTTGTTTGTTTTTGTTTTTTAAAGTGCAGAGTTCAGACTTGAACTGCACAGTTGGCCGTATGGGATCCAGTGCCTTATAGCCACCATGCCACTGTCTAGCCTGTGATATTATTTCAGTAAAATATATATATTCACTTTATGACTTTGCTTCTTCAAACAGTATATTTAGGAGGTTTCTACTTATCTTCCAGATAAAATTAAATCATTCTGTCATTTAAAATGCCCTTTTGAAAACCAATATAATTCCCATGTGTGTATTTTCTACTTTGCTATGTTTATTTTATTTCCTCATAAGCATTAGATAATATTTCCCATCATCTTTCCTTTCTGGCTTTTCAACCAAAGCTTTCCTAGTCCAACTGCTTCAGTGGGGCGGCCTCCTCATTGACTTTCTCAAGACTTCCTTAGGCGATGAGTGTGTGGAGGGCAAGTAAGGGACCTTAAAGACATTTTCTTCACTCTGACTCAGCATTCAAAATTTTCCCTTTCCTAACCCTCCCCTGAGTCTATACTATGGCAGGAGTCTGTTCTTCTGGACTCTTTCATTAGTGAGACATTCCCCATATCTGCACAGTCTTCTGACCCTCTCCTACATGCCATGAAGAAAAATGGAATGGTGGGAGGATCTTCTACTAGATGAGCCTCTTGCATGTAGCATGGCGGCAAAAGGCTTGACGGTTGTTTCCGGTTTGGCTTGTTGCTTTGATCAGTTACTCCCACAGCTGGCAGCACAGTTCTCTCCAGTGCAGCTCAGCTCCTCCCAGAACCTCTTGCAACGGTTCATTTTATTTCCCAGTGTATGAGAAGCAATAATTTGTAAATAAAAGATTCGAAGTAATTAATTTCTAGAAGAATGAATGGAGAGTTATTTGCTACTGTTTCTTATTCTACCTGCTGATCTGTCCATGACTGGGTCTGAGAATACATAATATTAATGAGGATATTAGATATTTTTTTCCTTTTCAACTGTAAAACTGCTTCCAGTTGTGCTATCATACTTGAAGTTTTTTTATGATTATTTAAAAAGTACTTTTGTTATCTTATACAGCTGTGATTTGATCAAGTAATATAAATAGCAAATTATATTACTTATGCTTTATGATAACTTTGGTAGTCATATAAAATTATTTCAGTTTGTGTTACTTATACAGAATGTTTTAACAGTCCAATTCTTAATTCTTGCAGACACGGATTGAACTAAAGTGCTGTAGTTATCAGCTCTTGTGTGTGATCTAAATAGAATGAAAATAAAAGTTTATCTAAGTACACCTGTATTAGAGTTTCCTAAAATATTTGAAAAGATTGGGTCAGCCCATAGCCTGATGGTTAAGAGTCAGAACCCACATGGCTGACTACACGGTTTGGGTCCCAACCCAGTTGAGAAACATGCTAGCCCAGTGTATGCGTGTGAGGGCCTAAAATCCTGAAAGGAAGGATAGCTGGAGGAAAAGGGATTGCAGTGTGACTATTCCCCATGAGAGCTGTTTTATCACTTTCCCTCTCTTCCTCTTCTTCTCTCTCTATGTCTTTCTCTCGTTAGCACACATACCCTCTGGCAAACTTTAAAAAAACATATATATTCTAATGATATATTACATATTACTATATATTTATAATTAATATTATATTTATATTATATATATTTAAAAATATATATTATTTTTTAAAAGATTTACCAGATTCTGGTGTTCATTCATAATTGAGAGTATTCTAAAGTTAGTACTTCTAGATGACTCACCAAGGGAAATAAAGTTTGAAACACCTTTAGTCTACACTTCAAATTGAAAACGAAATCATGCGACAATTTGTGCTATGCTTCGATAACTTGCCCAAATTTAACAAGAAAGAGAAAGTGAATCACAGCAAGAAAACCTTTCAAAGAATCTTTCAGCTTGTTGTCTTTAGCTCAACATGGCATGTGCTAAATAAAATCTTGTGTCAAGCAAAAGATATCCTGTCATCCAGTTACTCAGTAATTCTATTAATCATGCAGCATTTATCAAAACATACACCAGTTTACACACACACACGTACACATATACACAAATGAACATGATCTCCAAAAACCCACGGTGTCTTACATCTGCTCTCAAGCTCTTTGAAGCCTTTAAAGGCTGCTTCTTCGAAGTGTTTAGGACAACATTCCAATGAAGACTTTGTTCCCAGCACTCCTGCTGACACTTTAATGTGTACCTTATTTTGAGTGCCATGCAACTGCCAGAATTCAGAGAGAAAGCCTTGTTTTCAGGAAGCTTCTTTTTAACATTTATTGGCAATATTTATAACAAATGATCTTTTTTTCCAATTTATTTGATGTGACTTTTTACACATATATATGAGAAACAATGGCAAAAATATTTAGTTATATTAATCACACCTGTTATTCTTCCATCTTCATTATGCTTTTCATGTTACTGAAAAAAGGAAAAAATTAACTAAATTAGCTTTCAGTGATTTCAATAAAGAAGTATTTGTTTTGGGAACCAGCAGTTAGCGTAATGGCTATGTCGCTGGACTCGCACGTTGCTGACCATGGTTCGCATTCTGGACCCGGTGGCTTAAAACTCACGCCGGGCACGTGTGTGTGCGTGCCCAAGATCCCGAGAGGAGAATGGAGGAGAAGGGATTGTGGCGTGACCACCCTCTCTGGGGGGTGCTTTTTCGCTTTCTGTCTCTCTGTCTCTCTGTGTCTGTCTGGCAAGTACATGCGCCCTATAGCGAAAAAAGAAAAAGGAATTATTTGTTTTGGGGATCAGCAGATGGCATAAAAGATATGTCACTGGAATCCCATGTAGTTGACTGCGATTCAAGTCCCGGGACCCAGTGACTTAAAACTCACACCAGGTGTGAGTGCATGTATGCCCAAAATCCCGAGAGGAGAATGGAGGAGAAGAAATTTCAGTTTGGCCATCCCTCCAGGGGGGCTGATTTCTCTCTTTCTGTCTCTCTTTGTCTGGTGTATATGCATGTCCTATGGCAAAAATTTCTCTTAAAAAAAGAATACTTTGTTTTGAGCTGACTTTATAACTTAGTGGTTAAAGGAACTAGATCCCACATGGCTGAGTGTGGTTTGAATTCCAGTCCTAGCAAGTTGAAAAACGTGCTAAACACATGTACATTCATGCCTCAAATCCTGATGGATGGAGAAATGAAGGAAAGGCGATTACCGTGTGACCAAAGCCCATTGGGAAGTGCTCTCCCCTTCCTTCTGTCTCTGCCTCTCTGTCTGTCTCTGGTGATTGCACATACACTCTGACAATTAAATAATTAAGTGTTCTGTTTTTACTACATGTAAGTCCGATAAAATCGAACCATCAAAAGTCACCTAGTTACACAGTAATTCTATTAATGATATTTTAAAACAATGGGCAAAATCTTTATAACTAGGTAGCCATTCTTAAGTGTCCCTCATTAAACCAACTGTTTTCTAGTTTAAAAGAGAAAAGAAACCTAAAGATTTAACTTTTGTATTTTGCTACAAAGTGAATTATGTCTTCAACTCTTAGTATGAATTGACCACAACACACAACTATTTTTCTTAAATTTTTTTTTCCCAAATAAACTTTATTCTCACCGAGAAAGAACACATTAAGGGAGAGATATTTTATTTAAGAAAAACAAATCATGTTAAACATTTAGTATTGTACATAGTAGATTATGAAAATCAGAATTAATGCAGAAATAATGAGTTCACCAAAGAAAATTATCTGCTCTTGATTAAAACTGCCTGGTCAAGAAACAGGAAATAATGGGAATAAATATTTTTGGGTTCAGAAAGACTTAATAAATTAAGACTCACATATTTTCATGTGAGGTACTTTAGGTAAATTTTAGATCAGTGGTTCTCCGTGGTATGATATTTAAAATACATTTTTTTCTGGACATAGAGAATGTGATGCATTAGATTTTAGGTGGTTCTTCATATCTAGGGAATTCTGATAGCTAGTTTGCAGGCTTTTCATCTAGAATCCATAACTGCATTAGCTGGTTGTGCATGTAACAAAAATGTTTCTTACTTTCTGGGCATCAAAGACTCTTCTTTAATAGGTATAGGCATGAAGTAAGTTTCTTGTGTTTTGTTTGTTTAGTTTCTTTTTCTTTTTTTTTTTTAGAGGTTTTCGCTATAGGGCGCATGCGCTCGCCAGACAGAGAGACAGACAGACAGAGAGATAGAAAGCGAGAAATCACCCCCCAGGAGTGATGACCATGCCACAATCCCTTCTCCTCCATTCTCCTCTTGGAATCTTTGGCACACACGCACATGCACTCGGTGTGAGTTTAAGCCACCGGGTCCAGGACATGAACCGCAGTTGACTACGTCCGGCGACATAGCCATTACACTAACTTCTGGTCTGTCGTTTAGTTAGTTTCTGCCCTTCTTTGTTTTTAATGAAGCCTGGGGACTTGTGCAGAGTGCTACAAAATTTGTGTCATTCAGAAAGCCTAGAGGATATATTAAGAAGTTAACATGAATAATTATCATTCTCAGATTTTGTGACTATTATCAGCAGCCCTAAGACTGTGACAAAGTTTGAAAAACTAAATGGGAATCTCAGAGATGATTAACATTTTTGAAATATGACAATCAAGCAAGATGAAAATTACTCATTATTCAATTTGAAAGGAAAAAAGCTAAAGGAAAATTTAAATAGTCTTGGTTTAACCTGTTCCGTTCTGGGTCTTAATAATCCTCATTTACGAAGTGATAGAATTGGAACAGATAATCAGTAGAATGTAAGTGCTTACAAATAAGAAGTTGATGATTTTCCTTTCTGTAACTCCAGAACACGGTGCAATTTGTAACACATGGTATGTCTTTAATAATTATTTATTAAATTAATAAAACTATGCATTGTTCAAGTTCCCAAAATACATGGTTACTCATTGATCCAAAGTGATGTAAGGAGAAAAAAAGTTAGTCCCCCCATCTTGAAATGTTTTCATCCAGTTTCTTTAAAGAGAGTAATAAAATTGTTAGCTATTTTATTGGTAATATAAGACATTCATGAATAAATTTAATAGGCTTGTTTCTGAAATTGTTTTGTCATCCTTTCACTAAAAAATGAAAAGACAGGACTGGCTCTATGGTGTAGTAGTGCATAGTTCAAGAAAGGCTAGATTCTGTGTGGTTCAAATTCGCACCTGGTTAGCCTGACACACAGTAGGCACATGCCCAAGTGCCCCAGATCTGACAGACTGGAGGAAGGGGATCACAGCGTGTCCAGACCATGTGGAGAGTGCTCATGTCTCTCTCTCCCTCTGTCTCTCTCCCTTTCTTTCTCTCCCCCCATTCCCACATGAATGCACACACACTCCATCATAAGTAAAGAAACACATTTTAACTTAATCTTTTTCTTTTTTTTTTTTTTAAAGTTTAAGCTCTATGGCCTATTTTCTTTTCTTTCTTTTTTTTTTTTTAAAGTCTAAGCTCTATGGCCTGGTGGATAAGACAGTTGGATCCCACGTAACAGACTTAGTGACTATCTGGTTTGATTGCAGACTTGTTGGCTTGAGAGCTATGTCTGGTGTGTGTGTCCAAAATCCAGAAAAGGGGGAGAGATGGAGAAGAGATTGCAGTGTTACTATGTCCATGCAGGGGGTGCTTCCTCAATTTCTTTCTCAATTTCTCCGGTGAGCACATATGCCCTCTAGCAAAGAAAATTCAAGAAGATGAAAAATAGATGTTTGTAAGATTTTATACATACTCATACATGCACACACACACACACACACACACACACACATACACATTTAAATTTATCAATGTTGCAGATTTTTTTTTTTTTTTGAAGGGTTTTTTTTTT
>NW_006159867.1:2258185-2278882 GCF_000334495.1 Tupaia belangeri chinensis | reverse complement strand
CATTCTCCTCTCGGGATCTTGGGCACACACGCACACACGCCCGGCATGAGTTCTAAGCCACGGGGGCGGGGACACGAACCGCGATCGACTACGTGGGAGTCCAGTGACATAGCCATTACGCTAACTGCTGGTTCCCAATGTTGCAGATTTGTTGTGCTACTAAAAATTTTAAATTTCATTCTTGAAATTTAAAAATACTCTAGTAGTTGGGACCAGTAGTTGGCATAATGGCTATGTCACTGGACTCCCATGTAGTCAACTGTGGTTCCAGTCCCGAACCTGGTGGCTTAAACTCACGGTGGGCGTTTAAGTTCTCAACCATGAGTGCAGAAGGGATTGTGGTGTGGCAATCCCCCATGGGAGGTGATTTCTCGCTTTCTGTCTCTCTGTCTCTCTTTGTCTTTCTGGCGAGCACATGTGCCCTATATCAAAAACCTCTCCCACCCGTCCCCCCCCAAAAAAAAGAAAAAGAAAAAGAAATACTCTAGTAGTTGCCTAATTTCACTTTATAATAAGCCTGTGTCATTTTTATAATTCTTCGATCTCTTTTCTGTTTTTGTTCTGATTATTTACTAAAATGTAATTTTATTCTTATTGACTATACTAATAACAATGGAGATTAATAAATAAATTCACAGAATGAATTTAAATATGTAATCGAACAAATTTACTTTTATCCCAAATATTATTTTATTAACTATTGTTTTATTAAATATTGTTTTATTAAATATTAACTGTATAAATATTTTTACATTTAGTAGTGAAATAGGAGAAACTTAATTTGACTTGTAAATCTAAACAGAAGCTAATGGATGACACAAAAATTCTACATTCCTGAACAACTTATTTCTTTTATTGCCCATAGGAATTCTTGAATTTTCCCCAATGGTGTTATTACTTGCATTCTTTTTGAAATATTGTGCATTTTATAGAGGTTAATTACTGTAACCCTCTCAATGGATAATATATATTGCTTTGCTTTCCATTCACATGTATTTATTCTTGTCCAAAAGGACAGAAAAGAGAGAGTTGAGAAGCAAGGATGAGTTTAGCCCACACATTTATTTATAAAGGAGCAGGTAGTGCCACTGCTAAAGATTCATTAAAGAAATTGTTCACTCCTTTCCCATTTTGCCAGAGCAAGCAAGAGTTTTTTGTTTATACAAATTGATGACTAGTAAATGTTGTAACACCTGGCTCTCTGATAGAAAAGTCTGATTTGTGGTGTTTGCCAATTTCCAGAGTGAAAATATCTCGTCTTTTTCCATGGTAATTATTGTAAAGCAAGCTTACTTATATTATAAACTGTATATCTACAGAGTCATTGTTTAATGTCTATCTCTCATGCTACAGTATAAGTGAGAGGCGCCAGTGTATGATGTGGTGGTTAAGGGCACTTCATTTCCACATGGCGAACCAATGTTCAAGTCCCAGACCCGGTGGCTTGCTTTCTCTCTTTCTCTCTTTTTCTCTCTCTGTCCCTCTCTGAACAAATTAAAGTAAATAAAGTTAAATAAAATAATTCTTTAAATAGAAAAAAAAACAAAGTAACACAATATACACAATAAAAAACAAATAAAATTTCACTGTTAGGTAAAGTTCCAACTAAATGATCACACACAGACAATATTATGTTATAGTTATGTAGCCTTACAGGTGTCACTAAAGAGAATGAATTCCAGAAAAATATCCTGCATAGCCAGCAGTGCCTGAAGGGGATAGTAATTAAGAATTACAGAAAAGACTACTGTCAGTATTTCCTAAATATTAACTAGAATTAATATTTTCATTCAAGGAAAAGTGTTAGAAAGAAAAATCAAATAATAATTGAGTGGAGAACTTATAGGCTAATTTTAGCTTGGAGAAAATATGTAATATAGGTACATAAATCTCTACAGAAGGATGGTTAAGAATAGAAACCTTGGTATAAGGTATAGGACGGAGATTTGCTATTCCATGGGAAGTGCTGTATTTTATTGATAATATAAAGCATCTAAAATGCTCAGACTTCTGAAAGCATTGAGGAAAGACCAGAAGTAGGTGATTTTTTTTTCCTTAGGGTTAATAACATTTATTATCTTTGCCTGAAAGCACAATAGTTTTTCCCTTTATCATATCTCCCCAACCAAGTTATCAAGAATATATTGGAGAGAAAATGTATCGATTTTGAAAGAACACTCTAACTTGAATTCCAGTCTGCAGTATTTGCTTTGTTACTTTGGCAAGTTGCCTAGTATTTCTGGAGTTGAGTTTTCCAAACTGTAGAACATAACCAGTAGTAGTAATAGTATTTTTTTTTTTTTTTTTTTTTTTTCTGGTTTTTCTTTTTCTTTTTTTGGGGGGGAGGGGAGTCATACTAATAATTCTAGAAACTTCTCATTAAATTTACAAACAAGGAGATCTAGGTATTATATTGCTATTTTTAACAGATGGAAAATCTGGGACACAGAGCATCTAAATTTTCTATTAAAATTTACAGAACAAATGAATGGCATAGAAGAGAGTGTACTCGAACTTGATTCCTAATCTCGTACTCTGAACTCCCTCATTTACTTCATAGTATTTGCTAGAGGATTATATGGATGTTAAATACTAGCTTTGTGCTTATTTTCTAGCAGGAGATCAATAACTGTTAAATCCATTCTTAGATTTCTAAAGGGTCTATGCTGAAAGACACATAGCTTTTTACATTTTTAATTCAACATAATCAGTATGTATATTTTACTGGCCAATTTTGATTCTGTTCATGTGTCCTTATGGGTGGGGTTGGAGAAAAATAAAGAGAATTAAATGGAAAAAGAAAGAGAAAGAAATCTCCAAATCGAATTTATATAAATAGCAGGACCTGTCCTTCAGCAGCAAGCCTGCTATTAAACTAAAAAGGTGCAGACTGGATGCACATCGATCTTTACTGTCACCTTCTACAAACTATGATTGAGTAATAGACGAGTATTTGCATAGAGCACTATATTCCATCATTGGTATGTCAGCCCTCACTGCTGAGTAAGGGAATTGCGTTGCTCTCTGATTAACTTGAAATAAAGAGGATGATCATTTCCATCAACATTTATCAGAGCTTTGTGGTTCAGACTAAACAGTTTGTGCCACAACTATTCTTAGAGTTAATTCCAACATTCCAGTTTATCAGCAGAATTAGTTTTGCAGATTTTCAGAGTTATATTCTTGAGTATATTTTTTGATAACTTTTGCAGAACATTTTCAAGTACATTTGGTGAAAACTTTGTCTTACTATATTAAAGAATAAAGTAAAACATAGAACTGAATTACCGCTCTTTGTTTTCATGATCATTTTAAGGGAACAAAACTCTCAAAATGGTTACCAAAGTATTTGTATGGCTTGTTGATGGGGCTGAACAACAACCAGCAAATGTCACCAACAGAGATCTGCATATTGACAGTAGGCTTACAGAATATAAATCACAAAGCATTGCTACAACTATGGAAAAACTATTTTCTAACCTTTTACCAAAGTTAAATTTGTACATGACTCCAATGCCCTATTTCAAAAGCACAAGTGGGGGTCATAGCTAGAGATGTTTCAGAGATGAAAAGTGAGGGTACACAGATTTTTACCAGTGAAAGTTGTATCTCACACAACTAGAATGGGAAAACCAGGCTTCGTGAGCTAATTAAACTAATACTTGGTATGATCTCTTTTGAAGCTTTTCTTCTGGAATAATTTACTTAAATTTTTAAGTAATTTTCTTCCCCTTACATTATATGAAATGTCCCTTCCTTTATTCTTATGTACATCATCGGATGTTTTTCTCATTTACTTATATAAGGACACACCAGTAATAAACGGGGATGTAGAGATTATCTAACGATTAGACACTTGAACTTCCACAAACTACAGATTCCATATGTCTGATATTAGTCACTGAATGATGATGTCTGGCTTATGGTGATGAATGAGAGTTAACTATTAAGAAAACAGACAGTGATGGGAAAGTGAGATAAAGAAAGGCACACAGGGCATTGAAGGTGGTCACTGAGCTCAGTGCTTACCCACTGTCAGACAGAAAGAATGCAGGTCAAGGATACCTGCTAAGGAATAAGCTGATCAATACTTCCCTTATTAGTAAGATGCTGTATTAGACTTACATGAACACATTTTGAAAGTAGTATTGGAATTAATTCTACATTCTAACTTAGGGCACCTCTAACAATACCCTGAAGTTAAAGAGGAAAAGTCATGTATCTTATGTATAATAGATTTTAATTTTATGAATTTTCCAGAAATGTCAGTTAAAATAGAAAAACGTTAGAAAAAAATCTAGCATGAATTAGCATTATGGTTTATTATATTTTCCTTAAAATAAATAAGAAAGTCATAAAAATTAAAGGCAACTCTTTTTTTAAATACAAGGGAACATAAAATTCACAATGAATCATGCTCATAATGCAGTAAGCAATAAAACATTAACAATTCCAGAATTCATATGACTTTATGTGTACTATCTTAAGTATTATATATGTGATATATCATTTAATCAGTACAACACCACAATGCATTGGGTTCTAGTCTTGCCTCTAATATATGTATGAGAAAACAGAGACCCAAGTGAGAAAGAAACTGTCAAAGACCAGACATTAATGAAGTCCTAGTATAGGATTTGAACATACTTTTCTCTCCTCCACCTTTCATTTATTTTTTTCTCTCTAATTTGATATTAAACAATAGTTTGTCTTAAACAAATATACCTGCACCTCATTTTCACACATAATATTGAATTATAGAACTATTTTCTATCAACCTATACCAGACTACTTTTTTTTCTTAAGAGAGAGATTTTTTGCTATAGGGTACATGCACTTGCTGGAGAGACAGACAGAAAGTAAGAAATCACCCCCTCCCTCCAAGGGTTGTCATGCTCAATCCCTTCTCCATTCTCCACTCAGAATGTTGGGCAGGCCCTCACAAATGCTCAGCATGTTTTAAGCTGCCAGGTCCAGAACTCAAACCACGGTTGACTACATGGGAGTCTAGCATTGTAATCATAATGCCATCTGCTGTTCTCGCTACCTTACTTTTTAATAGATACATGTTATTGCACAGAGCAATCATATATAATTCATATAACTACCTACTGATCAGAGAAACAGCAGAGGTGTGATGGTTTAGCACACGAACCCTAGGTACTTCCGTAATGAACTGCGTTCACTATGTCAAAACTGCAATCAATAACTCTATGACCATGATGTAAAAAGGGGCTGATGACAATAAGTAGCTCACAAGCTTGTTTTGAAGGTTAAATGAATCAATATTTCAAAAGCATGTAAAAGAGAGACTTGGGACCAGCAGTTGACCTAATGGCTATGTCGCTGGACTCCCATGTAGTCGACTGCGATGCGAGTGCTGGACCCAGTGACTTAAATTCATGCTGGGCACATGTGTGTGCATGCCCAAGATCCCGAGAGGAGAATGGAGGAGAAGGGATTGCGGTGTGACCATTCCCTCTGGGGGGTGATTTCTTGCTTTCTGTCTCTATGTCTCTCTCTGTCTGTCTGGCGAGCGCACGCGCCCTGTAGCGAAAACCTCTCCAAAAAAAAAAAAAAAAGAGAGAGACTATTAAGATTTACAAACTATGTAAGGATTAATAGTGAATATTGAGGAGTATTTTTATTATTTCTAAGTTGCTGATGTCACAAACAATGTAGACTCATCCAAAATTTAGCATTTCTAATTTTAATTATTGGCAAATGATGTTCACAAAGTGTGCTGGCCTGTACGTTAAAATATTATCAGATTTTTAATATTGATTAATTTTTAAGTGAAAATGGTATCTCATTTTAAATTTCATTCATTTAATTATGAGAGAGGTTGAGAGTCTTTTCAGATATTTGGATTTTGTATCAGCTTGTGGTATGGTGGTTAAGGCACTGGACATGGCCATCTGTGATTCGATTCCCAGACCTGGCAGCTTGCTTTCTCACTTTCTCTTTTGTTCTCTTTTTCTGGTAAGCACATGTGCCCTATGCAATAATTTAAAAATAATAATGTAAGGAAAATTAAGTAAGTGAATTTTTTTTGTTAGAGGTTTTTGCTTTAGGTTACATGTGCTCGTCAAAGATAGACAGTGAAAGGGAAAATGAGAAATCATCCTCCAGGGGGATGGCATTGCCACAGTCCCTTCTCCCCTGTTCCCTTCCCAAGGTTTTGGGCACTCAAGCACACGCACCTGGCCTGGTGTGTTTCAAGCCACTGGGTCTGGAACTCAAAATGTGATTGGCCATGTGGGAGTCCAGCAATGTAACCACTTTACCATTTGCTGATCCCAGTAAACAATTCTTTTTAAAAAATTACCAGGGGCTGGCAGGTGGCATGGTGGTTGAGGGTGCTGGAATCCCACATGACTAACCACAGTTCAAGTCCTGGACCTGGCAACTTGCTTTCTCACTTTCTCTCTCTCTCTCTCTCTCTCTCTCTCTCTCTCTCTGTTTTACTCTGTCCTTCACTGGTCAAATTAAATAAATAAATAAATGGATAAATAAAGTTGAATAAAAGAATTCTTTAACAAAAAATAATTTTAAAAATTACCAGTTCTATCATTTCACATTTTTCTAATGGCTTCTTTTTTTCTTAATGTTTACAATTATTTTGAAAATTTATATCTTATTTTACCCAGTTTATCCTTCATAGTTTTACTGTATTTCTATATCAACTTTTTAAATTATATACTCAATTTTTAGAAGCTTATTTATTGATATGAAGAAGAACAATTTATTTACTTCTTTATTTATTTTAGTATTTTTTTGTTTTTTGGAGTGTTTTGCTATAGGACACGTGTTGTGCTTGCTGGAGAGATGGAGACAGGAACAGAAAGCATCTCCAGGGGGGATGGCCATGCTACCGTCTCTTCTCCATTCTCCCCTCGGGATTGTGGGAAGGCATGTTCATGCACCCTGGGTCCAGGACTCAAACTGTAGTTGACTACATGGGAGTTCAGCTACATAACCATTACTTTATCTGCTGGTCCCTTGGAAGAACAATTTAAATGTTTCTCCTAAAGTTTTCTTAAAATTTATTTTTCAAATAATCATAAGTACTAAACAGCTTTAGTACTTACAATAAATACTTTGTAGATTTCATTTACTGGTTATTTATTTTATAAATGTTTTATTTTACTTATTTTAATTTATTGGTTAATGACCAGTAATGTATGTCTCATACTCAAAAACTTTTAAATATATGCATTCTTGTTAAAAGGTACAAGTTATATAAGTTAGTTTGCTTTAAGTTTCTCTTATTCTTAATATAATAAAAATAAAATAATTATTTTTAAGGAATATAAAATCATGCCTAAATTACTTGGGAATCAACGTGGATAATATATTCTCTTCTCAATTAGGATAAAATAACATAACTCAACTGACATTTAAATGTATTGCAAATAGTTCTGGTCGTTTTTCACTTGTCAATGAGCTATCGGACCATGCATTATTTTATTAGAGTCTGTTGTTATTATTCTATGATACTTAGATTCCTAATCATTCTTTTTTTGCAGTTGACAGATAGTGTCATCATTCTCTAACACAAATGATAACAGTAACTCTTTGGCAAAGAGTATGTCATGGTTGTACCTCTCCTCTCTCTTGTCTTTCATTAATATACCGCCCCCCTCTGCCTTATGTTACCAGAATACAAGAGAAGTATGATCTGACGTTTATGGAGGGGAATTTGAAGGACAACTGAAATAATTACTTATGATGTATCCAGCACTAGTTGAAGCTACAAAAAAAAAAATCTTCCTACTTGGAATGATGTTCTTATCATTATATGCGCAGTGTTATATAGAAAAATGTGTTAAAATTATCCACAAAACCACTCTTAAAACACACAAGATAAAACAGCCTAACTTAAGATTATTTTCCAATAGCTATAAGTGAATTTACATATTGCCAGATTATGAAATTTTATATTAAATAATGAGCATTTATGGACCAACAAGATATTTTGCAGGATAGAATTATAATGCCTAAGTCACTCCAAAAGATCTAAGAGGAAAATCAAGCTAAAAAACTCCTTCATACAAGACAGTGTTGAAGCTGAAGCAAGAAAGGCTATAAGAAGTACCTGGAAAGGAAGCTTAGAAAAGCAAACTATGTCCAAACAAGGAGAGCAGGACACATAAAAAAAGAAATATAAATACAAAATAACAATAAAACATTATGAGACAGATGAACTTTAAAACACATAAGTAAGCAAACTTGCTTTGTATTAAATAAAGCCTGAGTTTCTACATTGGATTAAATATGGGGCACCTTCAATGTCAACACAAGCTTGTAAACTATAACAAAGAGGAAGGCACATTTTTTAAATGTGAAAGGAAAAATCTCCTCCCAGCTGTGGTGGTGAAAGTGGTAGGGTCCTGTTGTGTGATGCCGAGCTCCATGGGAGGCACAGGTTCAAATCCTGAAGGACCTGAACACTCTGGAGCTTCCTTCGACATGCCAGTAATCCTGTTTGGAGGGAAGACTGAGGGGGAAGATTGCAAGGTGGTAGAACCTATCAAGGGTACCTCTCTGACTCTACCAATAAATAAAATTTACAAAAATAAAAATCTCAAAATTCCATTTGCCCTTTAGCTCTTCAGATTAAACTAGCCAGACTTACGTTTTCATTCGCTTTTAAAAAAATCTCTTGCTTAACTATATTTAGTTTCCTTATTTTAACATACTGTGCTATTAATTGGTACCCTTTTGTTGTAGTCAGTATTCCTCCAGTTAAAATAGAAATACATTTTTAAATAAACTGTTATAAAAGGAGGAAAAGTAAATGAAAAATTCTGTCTATAAGGAATTTATTCTAGTGAGTAATATGTGTTTCCGCTAAGTAAGAAAAAATGGCAAATGGCCTACTGTCTTATGTAGCATTTTATTATACTATGATCATTATACCTGATCATTACAGAAAATCTGGAAAATACAAAAATAAAGAGGAAAAAAAGCTCCACTTATTTTTAGAATCTGAAGCCAGTCAATCCTCTGTTGTTTTCTTTAGTTTTCTCAAGAAAGTTCTTGAAAAGGGGAAGTACAAAGCCCAAGGAGGAAGTCTTCTCTCCTGACTGAAAGGACTTAAGGTGCATCCTGATGCTTGGCAGGCAGGTGAGAGAAAAGGCTGGTAGGCAAAGAGAACGTGCAAAAAATTTCAAGGCAGAAATTATATCAAGTATAAAGCAAATGGTAATGATTTCAGTTTGGTCTAGGTATAATTTGCCAGAGGGAGTTGTGGTACAGAGAGCTGAATTTGGCAAACAGTCGAAGAGTGAAGACGCCAACTTGCCAAGCTAAGAAAACTGGACTCTGTTCTTGAGCTAAAGGGAGCTGTTGATGGAAATTTTCTACAGGGACAGCTTGATTCAGATTGTTGTTTTTAGCTTGTGACTTTGATAGCAAAGGAAATGACCGTTCACATTAAGATAAAGAAGGAGTGAAAATAACGGAATTTGGAGACAGATCATTTGCAGGGCTAATTGTGACAGCCTGGTTTGGCAGATTATGGGGCCTAAGCAGCTACAAACAGTAAGAATGAAGAAACTAATCTGGCAATTTAATACTTAGAATGTAGGCAGAGGCTATCTAGATCTTTTTATATATTGAATACAGTGAAGATGATACTTCCTTTGAGGGGTTAGTGACCAGCTGAACTTCAGAATAAAGAAAGGATAGGAAGTAAAGATGATTTTTATGCTTTAAATTTAGGAGATTATGGTATTAACAGAATGAAGAATAATGGTAGACTTCTAGGCATAAGAGAAATACAGTGAATGCATATAGAAACACAAAGATACATAAAAAGAGGTGGAGGCTTTTGTCTTACAGTACATTTTTTCTAAATGTAGATATTATTAAAATACAGAAAGGTATACAGCTATATAAATTGGGAATTTCCTTGGACAAATGTATGAAGAACTGCTCTCAGAAATGAGAGATGGAGAAAAACCCTACTATGGAAGAATCACAGATGAAGGAAACTGACTAGAATTTTGGAGAATTATGGATGCAAAGACAAGAGAAAAATCTAAGCAGACATGGAATATTTAATATGAAGGGCTTTCAAAAAGCTCATGGAAAATGCACATTGTAATAAATTATGTACACATTCTGAAAAAACACTGGATGCCATAAAGATGTACAACTATTATATGTAAATTAGAAATAGTAATAAATCTTATAAAAGCTATGTATGGATTTTCTAGAATTATTTAGTCAATTTTATTTATTATTATTATTTCTTAATTTGACTGGGGTGGGGGAGTGAGAAAGCAAGTTGTGAGGTCCAAAACTGAAACTATGGTTGACCATGTGAAGTCCAGCACCCTAACCACCATGCTAGCTGCTGACACAGTGATGGATGGGTATTAAGATAGATTGAATCAAGATAAACTCATACTGGGACCAGCAGTTAGCGTAATGGCTATGTCACTGGACTCCCACATAGTTGACCGTGGTTTGAGTCCCGGACCCGGTGCCTTAAACTCACGCTGGGCACGTGTGCATGGGTGCCCAAGATCCCAAGAAGAGAATGGAGGAGAAGGGATTGTGGCATGGCCGTCCCCCCTGGGCGGGGGATTTCTCGCTTTCTGTCTCTCTGTCTCTCTCTGTCTTTCTGGCGAGTGCATGCACCCTATAGCAAAAACCTCTCCAAAAAAAAAGAAAACAAAAGATAAAGTCATACTTTAATTCCATTTTCCACAAGTTTTTTCAAATTCCCTCATTAGTGTTAAATATCCCAGAGAACTCAATAAAATAAACTCAACAAGTGCCCAGAGTTATCAACAATCTTCCAAGTCTTTAGCAACTGTAATAGGGGCAATTTCTGCACAGTGATAAGGACAGAAAGCAGGGTTCATGCGTGTAGAGAGTATGTAATACTATGAAGGGACTTGAAAAAGTTTATGGAAAAATGAAATTAAACTACAAATTTATTTCAGTACAAAAAATTTTAAATTCATACATAGTTTTTCATAATACAAATTCTCCATGAACTTTCGGAAGGGAGAAACAGTATTATATATTCCTTA
Source organism: Tupaia belangeri chinensis (assembly GCF_000334495.1). NCBI lineage: Eukaryota > Metazoa > Chordata > Mammalia > Scandentia > Tupaiidae > Tupaia > Tupaia belangeri. The sequence goes on along the minus strand of NW_006159867.1, from coordinate 2,267,834 downwards.
TTGAAAAAGTTTGATCCGAAGGGAAGAGAATTGATAAGACAATTATGAGAGTTTACATAAGACACACACACACACACACACACACACACACACACACACACATATATATATAGAAATTAGATTAGGAAAAATTAAGATGTATTTATCTAATTCAACAGGAGAAAATTAGGTAAATCTAAATATGTAGAGGACATATGTTGTGTGTTATGTTTTGGGTAATGAGGACACATGTTATGGTTTGGGTGATGAGTGTCCCCCAAAGTCTTGGAATTTGATGTGAGCAGGTGGCAAGGCCTAGTGGGTGGTGATTAGATCATGGTATTTGCATTATCAGCACACTCTTGTACATAGATTTAATGAGGTCTCATGAGGCCCAGTAAGTTCTAGCTCTCATGACAAGGGGTTAGTTCTTGTGAGAGCTAGTTGTGGTAATAAAGAGCTGTTTCAGAAGCTCATGCTCTCCCTGTATATCCCTGCCATCTCCTGTGCTTCCTGTCAGCCATCTTGTACTCCAGCTTGATTCTAGACCTATGCTGTCAGACTCTCCAGCTGCAAGAACTATGTGTCCAAATAAACCTCTATTCATAAAAGTTTTCCAGTCTCAGGTATTTCTGTTAGCAACTCATTAATGAACTAAGGCAGGAGGCAAATACATTTGTAGATGGTAGAGGAAAATAGAAATATGCATAGCATATGAAAAAAAAAGAGAATTCTAGAAATAATTGCTTCCCCTTTCCTGAAATGTTACATTGCAGATGTTATATCATCTCTCATATGTTTCTAAATTGCAATTAAAGGCTGATTAAAAGCAGGGGCTCAGAGAGAAAAGAAACATAAAACTCTAAGACTGTCTTATTTCATAAGATTGACTGAATCCTAAAAGAATCATTGTAGAGAGTAGTTTAAGAAGTCAGACAAGGGCCCTGAGGGCAACATCACCAAATTGATATCAGGCTGGCTCAGCATCCCTTCGCTCTTTTCAGATTCCATTTCCAGCTGAACTGAATGTGTTCACTCTATCACTACTTTTTTCTATCCTTTCAATGTCCTCAATGTGTTCTCAGTCTGAAACTCCCTAGCTGATCTATAGCTGACATCTGCTGGGACATTCCTGAAAAGATCAGTATTGACAACTACATGTTTCTTTTTTTTCCTCCTAAAATGTTTATTGTGTGTAACATCAAAATAAAGTGTGCAGTCGATGTCTTGGGGGAAATAATACCACATAATGCTGGGTGCTTGGACAAACCAATCCAAGTATGAGCTTGTCTCTTGATGAAAAGATAAACCTTATTGAGCTGAGACAGAGAGTGAAGACACGTGGTTTAAAATGAAACTGGATCCCTTACATTTAAAAGGTGCAAGAAATATGTTGTGATACTTGGCAGTGATGAAATGTCAAGATAATAATAAGCCTTTTAAGTCTACGTTTTGTAGTCAAATGTTAGCAATTAAATTATCTTTCTTTCTTTCTTTCCTTTTTATCTTCTTTATTCTTTTCATCTCCTTTAATTCAGGAAATTAAATTCCCAGGGTTTCATCAATTGTTCTGAAAGAAAACTTTGTGTTCGAAAGTACCCAGATAATATATACCATGTCAAACTGAGACAGATCCCTCTTTGAGTTTGCAGCCTAGCCAGAATTTTATGCCAATAGGATTTTTTGTGAACCCAAAAGTGGCTTCAGAAGATAAATAAAAATTACATGACATTTTTTTTGTCTTTGGAGTTTATTAAGGTGACTGACCATCTAGGACTTTAGCAAGTATAGGAAAGGTGAATTCAAAGTTTCTATGCTTTAGATTCAAACTAATAAGAAAATAAAACTGTATATAATAAGCCAAATTTAATCTATAATATTGATATAATCATTAGAATTTTATTCCAGTCTGTTAATATAAAATATTCTTTTGAATTTGAAGTACAAGTGATAGAAAAAAACAAACATTAATTATTATCTATACAGAACTTTGAAAGCATTTGAAATGAATGAATTATGCAGGAGGGAAATGAATATTTGAGATGAAATTAATATGAATCTAGATCATGTTTTTAGTGACCTATAGCTTATTATCAGCATATCATTAGTTTTTAAGATATATGTGCAAATCAGATAATGTATGTGGCAGAACATAAAAAAGTATAAATCCTGATTAAGACTAAATAGCCTAATCTTGAACTCTTGGGTTTTATCTCACATTTGGCCTTCACCTATATAGAAACTGATCCCTTATTGGGACCAGCAGTTGGCGTAATGGCTATGTCTCTGTACTCCCATGTAGTCAACTATGGTTCGAGTCCCAGAGCCAGTGGCTTAAACTCACGGCGGGTGTGTGTGCATTCATGCCCAAGATCCCGAGAGGAGAATGGAGGAGAAGTAATTGTGGCATGGCCTCATCAAATTTAAGAAGTTAGTCCCAATGTTAAGACCCCAAAAGCTGAATAGCAAAGCCAGTGATTTCTCACTTTCTGTCTCTCTGTCTCTCTGTGTCTTTCTGGCAAGCACACATGCCTTATAGCAAAACCCTCTCCAAAAAAGAAAGAAAAAAGTTAAGAAACTGATCCCTTATGTTAGTGCAGTTTATTTTATAAAGATGATTATATTAATATAATCCTCTTTTAGGTCATCCTTGTTTACTAGAAGTGTTATCAGCTAATGCTCAAATAAAATTCATTTGTTACTAGAACAAATAATACAATTAGTGTTTATAAATCAGTTATTTCACTCTCCCAAATTTAAATAAAATTATTAAAAGTAAATATTCAAGGATGAAGATAATTATTTACTTAGTGAAAGGGTCATACCTCACCAAGTATATAATTATCAAAAAAAAAATCAAAACTAATCTCTTTTCTTTTTCTCTGATACTCCTGCAATCATTAGGCACTTTGTTCTTGCAGGTTTGACTTTTTCATGCTTCAGGACTGTGCTGAGCAATCTGCACTTCATTGAGCTTGAAATGTCAACATGGAACATAAAGTTGATGTAAAGATATGATTTTATTCAGTAGTCTTTTTCCTTGCTTTCTTTTGTAGTGTTTGTTCTTCTGTAGTTTTATTATTCTTCACTCACAGCAGTATATTACTTGAGAAGGTTGATTATATTTTCTACAGTTTTATTTAATGTTAGCAAAATTAGAAGTATCGACTAGTTATTTAAAATTAAGTCTAGTCCAATCCTCCTAAAGAAATGAATTTACGGCATTTTGACCTGCCATCAAATATTGCATCAAGCAATTTCTTTTTTATCATAGATACCTCAAGGTTGTAATGATGCAGAGATGAATAAAAGTGAATATTTAGCTGAAGAAACTAAGAGTTAAGGGAGATACCGGTTGAGATCCCTTTTCTTGGACCAAAAATGTTTTAGGTTTCACATTCTTATTATTTTTTCCATTTTTAAATATTTGCAGATACATAATGAGATATCTTGAGGGTGGGACCCAAGTTTAAACACAGGTTTTATATGATCTTAATTTTTTTTTTTTTTTAGAGATTTTTGCCTTAGGACCTGTGTGCTTGCTGGAGAGAGAGACAGAGACAGTGAGAGAGAAAGTGAGAAATCAACTCTCTGGGGAATGACCATGCCATGATCCTTTCTTTTCCATTCTTCTCCTGGGATCTTGGGCACACACAAACACACATGCCTGACATGAGTTTCAGGTCACTGAGTCTAGAACTCCAACTGTGGTCAGCCATGTGAGAGTCCAGAGATATAACCATGACTCCACCTGCTGGCCTCATATAGGTTTTATATGTACACATAGCATGAAGGTACTTTTATATAGTATTTTTTATTGGAATATTTTGACCACAACCAGTAACATGAAATCAGATGTGGATTCTTTTTAACTAGTAGAGTCATGTTTGTGGTCAGAAAGTTTAGGATTTTGCAATATTTCAAATTTGGAATTTCTTAATTAGGGATGCTTAACCTGTATGCAAAACAAACAAACAAACAAACAAAAAACCCAACCATAATAATTAAATGTAATCAGTGTGGAGGTCAACATACACCACATTTCCAAGACATGCTATGGGAGAATAGATAAGAAATTGTCCGTTTTCCTGTAGGACACAAGTAGACTTCCTTGAGGAAATGACAGCCATCCTGAGCATTAAATAATGAATAGGAGGATACCAATGGGCAGAAATAGAGATAATAAGGAAAAAGTTTGTGTAAAATTACCGAAATGTGAAGCAGGATGCAGATGGTTCAGATAGTTTACAGCAAAACAGATTTAAACGATAAAAACCAGATGATTGCCTTTGCAGGATTTGTTTAAGTGTTTGGAGTTTAACTCATACATCTACCTTGGCCCCACTAATCCACAAAAGTCATTGTGTAAAATATAATTCTATAGGATCATCATAGCTGTGAGTGACTTAAAAGAGATTTGGGGATCTAATACATATGCTATAGCAGAACCCTATATTGTCAGTAGTTACCACTCCTATCAGACTACACACACATACACACACAATCGCACAGTCAGATACACATGATCTCTCTTTCTCCCTCTTTCTATCTCTGTTCCCTACTTCCTGGAGATTGTTCTTGTGTCTTTTTTTTTTTTTGCAGATGGAAAATATTTAATAAGCCTATAATTTTTATACGTAATTAAATGTAAACTGTGAAAGGTGGACAAGAAGAAGTAAGCGAAAGAGCCAGTATTTTGGTAGAGAAAGAAGTTTATTGCAATTCAGGGAAGAAAGAATGAAGAGAAGGACAAGATAATAAGATCTACCCAAATGAAGAATCTCCCAGAGGAAAAAAAAAAGAAATAATGTTTTTCAAAATCACTCGACCATAATTCTTTGTTCCTGAAGTAAACAAAATAAGTAATAAACACATGACTACACTATAGAATACTGCCGTAGTATGTTAGAGATCCATGCTTGAAGGACTTTAAAAAAAGTGAAATAGTCTTATCAGATCAATGATTTTAAAAGTTTTAAAATTTGAAAGGAGAATAGTATTTATTTTGTAGAAAAACAATTACAGTAACAACTAGGTCATTTTTGTACATCTATTATAATATTAAGAAAAAATAGATAACTCCTATTTACTTCTGCAGGAAGGAGACTGTAAGAGAAGTTTAGAATTAGGGATATTTCTTCATGCCCTATCTTAAATTCAATAATGATATTAATAATGGATAAAATTAAACAATTCTTTTAAAAAAGATTTTTTAAAAAAGGAAAAAGCCAATACTTTATGTTTCCACCTGAACTGATTAATTGAAATTGAATATGGGCCATTCCAGAAGCAGTGTGACTTTAGATGACACAGCTAAAGCAATCCTTGAAGAGGCGGAAGGTTGATGGCTTTCTGCAGACTGTATTCAGCTTACATCTTTTTTTCTGGAAAACAGCCTTATTACACCATACCAACAGTGCTTTAGCCTATAATTTTACAGAGTATATTGTTTATTTCAGCGACTTTCATTCTCAAATTTAGGTCAGTTATTATGAACTTTTCTCCAGATTCTAAAAGCTAGAGAAGTAAGAACTTTCTCAAAGGGAGATGTGAGTAGGATACCATGTCCAACTCTCTGCCATCTATGCGTTTATTCTTCAATTAGTTGATAATAATTATTGAATTCCCTAGTAGGCATATCTTCTCCAAGGCAAATATTTATATCTTTTCCTTCCCCTTTGCCTTTTAAAACATTCTTGGTTATGTACTCTAAAATGCTTTCATCTTCCTTAGTTTAGGATCCTGAGTCAGACAAAGAAGTCCTATAAAAACTAAACCATAAAACATGACATAGAAGGCCACAAAGAACAAAGTAAACACGTAGCATTAATAAGCCTTACAAAGATACATAGAGGAAATGCCTAAAAAATAGGAAAAAGCAATTATTTAGCTTGAGCCTAGCATTTTAAATACGTTTTATTTCAGTAGACAGAAAGTCTTCTCTACAAAAAGAATTTATTTTATTTAACTATTTACTTACTGGCATTCTGACCCTTGTAAATTCTTTCAGCATATAATCTAGAAGTAAGGCTATGAAATTAAATCACCTAGTCGACATCTCATTTTAGATGTAGGACTAGAAAAACTGAACTAAAGTAGAGAATAAAAGTCATTGATCTAAAGAATATGTTCTGTAGGATTATAGGCTATAGTGTTGGTTGGGATGGTGTTAGAGGCAGTTTTCCAGAAAAAGATAGAAGCTAAATACTTTTCTATCCAAGGTTGGGCTATATTTATATCACCACTGGTCTTTCTGCAGAACGTGCCATCTGCCATTCTGCAGTCACGCAAAAACTCTGAAAAGCTTCCACATCATCAAAGCAAAAAAGAGACGAGAGGACGTTTATAAAATATGTTACCTTTTGATCTCTCTCTGTTTTTTTTTTTTTTTAATATATCGGTCCCAATTTTTTCCTGTTTTTTTCCCCCTAAGCTTTTAAAACAAAATGAAAACTTTACTCACACTTAAGCATGTGAAAATGATTGTTAATTCACTAAACTGGTGAATCCTAATTTTCCGTATGTTCTGCCTTTCACAACAATTGCTGGAGACTGCAGCTTTAACTTATCGCGTCTATTAAAAGCACATAGCATGGGATCAAAAAGGAGAAATACATAAACCAGATAGAACTATGAGATCAAAAACCTTAAGGAGTTATCTTCTTTGTATGTTATCTGAACTTTCTTTAATACATCTGGTTTCCAGAATGCTAGCTAAGGGAACAAATACCTGCAGGTATATTTACATATTACACATTCAAAAATGAATCCCTAATAAGAAGAAGTGTACTTTTCTGTTTTGTGATTTAAACTTTTCTTACTTATTTATTCCAAGTTTAAGATACAGATTCATTGAATTTCTACAGTGGAAAATAGGTATGTATTTCTACTTGGGTTGCAATGTCATTTGGTTATGGTCTTTGAACTTTTAGACCTCTTTTTGAATATAGAGCTTTTAGGCCTAAAAAACAATTTTAGAAATTCTAATTAGTAAAAAGGGATTTTTGTATAATAAAATCATTGACTCTCATGATGTGAGATGAATTAATTCTTCTTTTGTTTATTTTTTTTTATTTTTTGGAGAGATACTTTTTGCTATAGGGCGCGTGTGCCCTCCAGAAAGACAGAGAGAGACAGAAAGCAAGAAATCACCCCACGGGGGGATTGGCCACACCGCAATCCCTTCTCCTCCATTCTCCTCTCGGGATCTTGGGCACGCATGCACACGTGCCCAGCATGTTTAAGCCACTGGGTCCAGGACTCAACCGTGGTCGACTACATGGGAGTCTAGCGACATAGCCATTATGCTAACTGCTGGTCCCTCTTTTGTTTATTTTAGTATATTATGGTGTGAAACCAATCTGTTCTCTTTAATGACAGTCTTACTGATATATTGCTGTAAATATTTGTATGTAGATGACACAGAATTACTGCCATTTGTTACGAATAAAAGACACAATACCGAGCAGATCATTGTTTATTCTGCAATGATGAATGCCCACTAATCTATACAATGAGTATATTCTGTTGAAGTGAAATGTTACTATCATGCTATGAAACATGAATTTAAAATCAAGGATAATGGAGATTCACTTTTTTAAAATTATTGCTTTCTAGATTAGAAACCCTGTCTTCTCTAAATCTGCACCTTTCTTCCACCCATGAGAGAGGTCATGAATCAGCCATATCTGTTTTTCCAATATCTGTAAAATTGGCAGAAGGATTTTTTTTTCTTTTATTTTCCTTTCTTTTGTTTTGTTTTGATTTTAGTTACAAGCGGGCATGTGCTCTCACCAGAGAGAGAGAGACAGAGAAAAAGAGAGAGAAAGAGAGCAAACATCCCCAGTGGAATGTGGTCATGCCACGTTTCATTTCTCCATCCTAATGGGATTTGGGGGGCAGGCGTGCATATCCACCCGATTTTCTTATTAAGCCATTGGGACCGAGATTCAAACTGTGGTTGGCCATGATGGATCCAGCTTCCTTAGCCACCATGTAACAGAGCTGTCCCAAAAATTGATTCTTTTTAATGAAGAAAATAAAAACCTTAAATTGTGAAACCTAATGCCCAGAAAGCAAGGATGAAATAATTATTCTAAAACCTAGAAGTTCTAGTCCACCTAAACTCAATTTGAAAGAGAAATGTGTGTTTTTCATTTGCTCTAAAAAGATTCCTTTGGAGACTCTTTGGTTACTTGTAATAAAATAATATTTATAATATAACCAATTATATTTGATTACATATAATAAAACAATAGTAAAACAGTTATAAAAAATATAATCCTGCCATAAAAGAAGGGGGGTATTAAAGAGTAAAGTTTATCTTTTTCATAAATATGTATTTTTCATGTAAGCACATTGAAATTTCCTTTATTGTTCTGAGAACCTTGGGTGAAATTTGGTAAAGATGATCTTTTGGAAAGACTGGAGAAAGAGGACACATGTGTTTAAAAGATCTTTTGGAACCAGCAGATAGCGTAATGACTACGTCGCTGGACTCCCATGTAATTGACTTTGGGACCAGTGACTTAAACTCACTCTGGGCGCTTGTGCATGCGTACCCAAGATCCCAAGAGGAGAATGGAGGAGAAGGGATTGCGGCATGGCCATCCCCCTGGGGGATGATTTCTCGCTTTCTGTCTCTGTCTTTCTGGCGAGTACACAAGTACTATAGCAAAAACCTCTCGAAATAAAATAAAATAAATAAAAAGGTCTTTTCCCCCTAGCTCTTATGCTTTTCACCAGTCAGCTCATATGCTTTTGGCTGAATTGGTAGGGCAATTTTGGAGGACAGAAGACAGTGTGTAACTGTCTCTGAGATAAAAGAGATGCATGAGCTAATAAAGTGAAGGTACCATCTCAGGGAAGAAACACTGGAAATGCTACAGATAACTAACTCTAGGGTTTGAAACTAAGAAGTACATGTGAGATTTTGAACATGCAAAAATATTTAGTGTTACAGCATTCATTTTATTTAGGAATGCATTTTTTTTAACTTAGCTAGATAAGTTTTTTGGCTTCTTAGGATGAAGCAATTAAGCAACCAAATCAAGCAACTACTTAAATATGTAAACTGTACTGCATGTTTGTTTGTTTTGTTTTGTTTTTTCAAAAGTACAATTAAAATCTTCTTTCATAGTATCGAGTTTATGAAAACAAACTTTAGTTTCCATTTTACTTTTCCCTAGGAAGTCCTCTTACCCAGGCGTGACCTTGAATATGTTACTTCTTTGAATCTCAATACTCTCTTTTGTCTAATGAACATTAATGAAACAGCCACCATGATTGTTGTGAGCATTTAATGAAGTAATTTAAGAGAAGTAAAAAACCCAGTTAGTGCCTAGAACATTCTTAGTTATTGTCTTATTGCTGTTAATAGCAGCAGTTATTTTTATTTACACAGTTACTGGGTTTCATCAATTTATCATTAATAAGTATAACAATGTGATTTCTAGCTACCATTAATTTGTTCCAGATTTGGTAAATATTGAGCAAATCCAACCTTGTCTGATTTTTCCAGAATATTTTGTTATTCATTTCTTGTAAATAGAAAAAAAAAAAAAAAAGACCTTTCTTTTCTTTCTTTTGTGGAATCTTCTTTCTGCAACAGTACAGAAAGAATTGTCCAGAAAAGGACAGACATTGTGATTTCTCCAGGGGTTCTGTCCAG
>NW_006159867.1:2250965-2258145 GCF_000334495.1 Tupaia belangeri chinensis | reverse complement strand
TATATATATATAATATATACTAAAATAGTTGTTTTCCCCAAAGAATGAGTCTAACACCATTTGATAGTCATTCATTATTAACACAATAATTACAAAGTTACAGAATACAACACTGTTTTTAGAAGAGAAAGCTAATTCCAAAGCCTTTTTTTTTCACCAAACTAGAATACTTAATATCTAATATTCGAGTTTCTGTCTCAGAAAATAAGATAACTGGTTTTAAGTCTCCTAAAAATTCCTCCCACAAATGCTTTCTAAATTAAACTATAATCCCTGCTACCTCCCAACCATTTCTCTTCTTTGTAGAATTATAAGGGGAAAAACTGCTGCTCTTACACATGCTAAGATATAATTTTCCAAAGCCTGTGCCCCGTCCAATTTTTCTAATAGCTCTGAGAGCCTAATATAGTTCCTATATTCAGGGTGTATAAAGCCTGTCAACATTAAAATCGTCTCTTTCTTTCTCTGACTTCTTCCTACCCCAATCTAACCTCCCCTTCCTTTCTTCTTTCACAATGTATTTAGCTCTTAGGACATTTCTTAGAGTTTTGATTTTTTGTATCCCAGAATCCAGGAATATAACCTGCAAAATATTAAACTCATTTAACTTACATTTTCTTTGCTTTAAAAAAAAAACACTGAATAATATATTTCTTTTTTTTTTTTGGATTAAATTAGAATTGAAAGTGTTTCTCCTGATTATGCTAACATAAACTTTTTCCTTTCTACAATATTCTGACTTCTATCCTGTTCTTTTGACAAATAGCTCTCTTTTTCACTTTCTTAAATAAGTGGGCCTCAATAAAAATATATTCCAATAGTAATTATAAATAATTAATAACAAAATATTTTTTGCTGAATTTTATGGAGAAAGCTTTGACAACAACATATGGACATTGTCATTATAATGATTTTTAAATATATTTTAAATTCTTCTTACTCTAGATTTCTTTTATTGCTCAAACAAAAAACAGCAAATATTTTTTCACTAAATATTTTATTGATCACATACTTGGCCAGCACATTAGCGGCAAGAGATGCATTGCAAGATACAGGTTGTATAATGTACATGGGCCTTCCATAAGATTTTCGAAATATGGTACTGGGGACCAGCAGATGGCATAATGGTTATGTTGCTCGACTCCCACATAGTAGACTATGGTTTGAGTTCCAGACCCAGCAGCCTGAACTCATGCTGGGTGTAAGTGTGTGTATGTGTGTGTGTGTGTGTGTGTATGTCTGTGTGTGTGTGTGTGTATGCATGCTCAAAATCCTGAGAGGAGAACAGAAGAGAAGGGATTGCAGCATGGCTTCCTTGGTGGTGGTGGGGGGGGCATTATTTCTTGCTTTCTGTCTCTCTGTCTCTTTGGTGAATGCAGTGCTCTATAGTAAAAATCTCTCTAAAAAAATAATAATAGTTTGGTACTTACGATACCGATCTGGTTAAGCCTCAGGTTTTATTAACTTATTTAAAGAGAGAAGCTTGGTAAATTTATCAATAATTAATATTCATTTATTTACCCAATATTTTTAACAATTGTAGGGTGTCAGGGTATATTGCAGGGAGAAGGAACATAGAAATCTATAAAAAAAATAATAATTCTGGTCCTTAACTAAGTTTTACTCTAAAAATAATAAAGAAACCTTTTTTATTTGTTTAGAGATTTTTGCTACAGGGTATGTGCACTTGCTGGAAAGACAGAAAATGAGAAATCACTCCCAAGGGGGGTTGGCCACATCGAAATCCCTTCTCCTCCATTCTCCTCTCAGGATTTTGGGCACTCAGGCACAGGCACCCAGTGTGAGTTTCAAGCTACCAGGTCAGGGACTTGAACTGTGGTTGGCCATGTGGGACTCCAGTGACGTACATAATCATTACACCATCTGCTCTTCACAAGAAGTCTCTTAATCTAAATTATCTCAGTCATTAAAACTCAGTTTATACATTTTACTATTTATTTAAGTTTTCATTTTAATATTATTATTTTAGAATAGTGTGTATATAAGCACGGGAAAATAAGAAAGAGAAGCTGACTGGACATCTATTCATCATGCCGAGGTCCCTTTTCCCTACCCCTCCAGCCCCTCAGGATCTTGGGTACCGATGTGTGTGCTGGCATGTGTTCAGCCTAACCTAGGGATCAACCACATGGCTTCCATCATTACATGACATCAGCTTCATTGTCATGCCACAATAGCGGGACTTATGTATTAATGAGTGAGAAAGACAGAGAGAAAGAGAGAGAGACACCACTCCCTACAAGGCCTTACCACTGCAATCCACTCACAGCTTCATGTGGCCTAGAATCAGGAACTCCTGTGGCTCCAGAGTACTCAGGGAGGTCTCTGGATGTGGATCAGGGACCTGCTCACAGGGTTAACCTTCCAGAGAGCTGTGTTTTACATCTGCATCACCATCTATGCCACCCCCCAATATACTATTTTTGTTAGATTAAAAAGCACTCTGAAACACACAGAGAAAATGTGTAAATTATCAATGTCATAAATTTCATAAGCAATAGAGCTAGGGTTTGAAAATAATGGAGGTATTCCACTCCAAATCCTGTGTTCCTAAATGCTGGACTACAGCTTTTATGGAACATGACGTTGAAAAATGCTGCCATAGATTAGTGGTTGCTTGAGATCAGATGTCTGTTGTATCCTGCTAAAAGTTTTACCCCTTGTGCCAGCAGGTGACATAATGGTTAAAGGCACTGGATTCCCTCATGGCTGACTGTGGTTTCAGTCCCAGACCTTGTTTTCTCATTCCTCCTCCCCTCTCTCTCCATCTCTGTCTGGTCAAATTAAAAAATAATAATAACAAATGAAATTAAATAAACAGTTATTAAAAAAAAGTTTTACCCCTGACAGTTCCTAACACATTCTATTGCCATAGATACCACCCAATAAATAAATAATTGAGCCGATATTTCCTCACTACTGGATCCAGAGACAAGGGACTAAGAGACAAATGACTGCTGCTCAGTCAGATCTTGTTTCCTGTTACACAGAGGTAATTAGGTCAAGGTTAGCAGCTTTCATATTCTTGCTTTTGCTTTTTCCATTTCCAGGTCTATAGATTTATCTAAAAATACACCTGTCATCCTCTATGGTTCGATAACCAAAACCTGTTCAAGATCCATCCCTTGGCCTATTTGTGTAAACTGACCTTTGCTGCTTTGTTACAGTCTTACTTCTGTCCCATCAACTAATTTGTGTCTCTTGGCTTCACCCTCTCCAAATCTAAAACCAGATTTCATTCACTGTAAACTTCTAACTTATTGCCATCTCTTTCTACACGTACATTTCTTAAGGGGCAGTTCATAGTGCTACTTCCATATTTCTTTCCCTTTTCAATAAGCACAATTTCTATTTCCAATAAGACTCAAAGTCCTGATAAATTTACATGTTTTGTGTATTTTACAATCTAATCCCTATGAGCACATTCACTTACCCAAGTTATCAAACACCACGATTAAGAATTTAAATCCTTCCTCTTCTTCATTCTTTATGTAAAATAAATCACTATGCACTGCTGAATCCATCCACTTCTCTCTATTTTCAATGCCATGACTATTTGAAGCCACCGTCCTTTCTCCCTGGATTACTGCCATAGTCTCCCTATAGGTCTCACGGCATTTTTCTCTTTCCTCCTTCTCACCATTCTCACTCTAACCAGGGGTATTTGTGTGGGAATGTGACTGAGACACCCCTCCCACTGTTCCTGTCAGAAGAACATGCAGAATGTATAGCTATATTGTAAAAATAATTCGAAATTGCAATGAAAGACACTATGTCCCATATGGTCCTATTTCTGTTGCCAGACCCATATAATCCACATCAACTTTTCTACTAAAACATATTTATTTGCTAGCGTTTTCAGGAAGGAAGAGCAGGGAATTAGTATCTTGAGAAGAACATTTCACAAGGCATTAATGCTTTTCCTCCTCCCTTCCAGTAAAAGTTAGGTGTTTCAAATGTCCCCCCTCCCCCCAACCTGTCTACTTTCTGTTACTCCTAAACTCAGAACACTCCACTGGATTCTGATGAGGCTTTGCATCACTGGAGGAACTGTTGCTAAACAAGCGTATAAAATGACAGACATACTTGATCTGCAAAGGCATCCACTGTGCTTCCCATGTCTTGGTGTGGCAAGGGTGTCTTTTCCTCAGAGGGGCAGAGCACAGGAACCAGCACAGAATATCGACTGCGAGAGAGTATGAGGTAGAAGAAACATTATAAGAATATGGTCTAAAGAGCATTTCTACCCTAATAGGCACTCTCAAATTGGAGAACTGTATTGGGGCAGTGTCATAGGGCAGCCTGAAAACCAACACACACATTCCAGGGAGAGGCAGCAGTAGGATTCCAGTAGCGCACGGTATCATGGCAAGGCAGAGATGAAAAGCCTCCTCTGATGAGAGTCTGTGGTGTCACTGACATCTTTTTGTTTCTGTTTGAAGGGTTTATAATAAGAAAATGTCCAAGTCACAATGACCTTTGGGTAAAATTAGGTCAAATTAATAGTCCGTACTTGATGTCAGAAACTGAAAAAGGCTAGAGGATGGAGCGGGAAGGACAAGTGTAGACACCGGAGACTAAATGGGAGGGAGTGGGTCGTAGGGGGTGGGAGGGAGTTGCCCAGGAGAAAAAATTTAAAAAACACAAATGTACAAAGTTGAGGATGATATATATGGCAATAACTTTGACTTAATTAACGTGCATATATATATATATTGATTTAATGTAAACAAATGAATAAACAGTAGTAACTTAAATTTCTATAGATCTTTATACATACCTACATATAAAATGATTTGAGACTGTTTTTCACTCAGGTTTGATTTCTGGGAGTCCCAAGAGCATGTTTATGCATGAACAGTCTTTAGACATCCTTTGGTTTCCATCCATCTTATTGATGTCTGTTATCCATGAGGTCATGTGAGAGTGAAGCCTCTTCAAAGTAATGAATTTCTATCCCTTCCATGGGAAAACACAGTGGAACCAGTCTCTTCTGCCATCTTCTGAAGACTCTTTCTCTAAAGGGATAGCATTAAGTGGTTAAATACAATTTAGAAAGCAACATCGTAATGCCTTTCTAGTTTCCTGGATTTTCCCTGGTGTCGGTATATAAACACCCTCCAAAAGGCCACTTCTTCCTAACCGGTAGATGTAAATAGTTATCTAGGGCTGGTTCTTGGAAAAACTCACCAACCAAACCAGGACATACCTGAATCTTAGTTTTACTGCACCGTAATTATTGTTACCTACTACACTAAAAGTCTTACATTCATAAACTGTACATAATCATGTAGATATGACTGAACAAATATCCAAATGCTATCTAATATATCATGATTTAACACAAAATATATTCTCCGAAAGTCAATATCAAAGGAATATTGTTTTTAACTGAACTTCTTTATTGTATATGAAACCGTGTTTAATAAATATATTTTTGGTGTATATCATGCATGTTTTGCATAGAAAAACATGTTATGACTTTTCCGATGACCCAATAGCTTTTCTATTTTTAAGAACCACATCAAAAGTGGAGATAAAAAGCAAACATCCTCTATTATAGAGTAGAATTATAATTACCACGTGTCACTCTGTATGAAGTATTTTCCTGGACACTTTTGTTGTTAAATCATCTTCCTTCCAATAAGATAGAAGAAAATTGTTAGCTCAATTTCCTACCTAGTATCTGCCCTCAAAAACTGCCATCATGATCAAGTTCTTAAATTAGTAGTAAAGATACTAATGTGGGTTGTTTGTGCATGATTCTCATAATATGAAAATTGACATAATTATTCTAAGATTCGTTTTTCCTAAGCTTATTGCAATATTTTTAATAACTTTAAGGAGCCGTTTGTCCAAGTTCCTTTCATTTTCCCAAAGTAGTGACCTTTTAGCATTCCTTTCTTCCCACGCTTCCCCTTTTAACTAATCTTTGAAACAATAATCACATTATCTGAGAGTTGAGCTCTGATATGTTCCTTTGGGATTCTGTCTCTCTATCTCAAAAATGTGAATGGTTGACCAGAGGAGTTCTGAGTATTAGTCACTATTCCCTTCCATAGGATAGCCTTCAGAAGCTAAACTGATGGTAAAGATTTGTAAGAAATTCTTTCTGCCATTATATTGAATCTAATTATATAGATTTTTTTCTATTTTTTCATCACAATAAAGAAATTCTTGGAATCATTGGATGCTGTAAAACATATCACCAAAATTGTTAATGTAAGACACTGGAGCAGAAAGAAAAATGCCCACTCTACCATTATTTACTTATTTATTTTTGATCTGGTTAGAGAACTTTCAGACAATCACAAAAGCTATTACATTGCACAATTTCAGAGTGTGCTGTGTACATCAGAGTTAAGGCAAATAGGAATCCCTTGAGTGTTCAAGGCATGAAGTTTTACGATGTATACAGTGTCTCTGGGAAACGACTCCCCTACACCCTCAGTCCATGTAATGTGAGTTGAGTTTCTACATCCCTAGAATCCTAGTGTGACCAAAAGCCTGAAGCTAGGGTTGTAAATGAAAGAAATAATACAATTAAGTCACCCTAGAACCTTCAACAGAAATGATGGAGAAGAATGTTCTTTCTTCCAGACCAAATTGGAATTATGAGGATGTATGCTTGAGTTACCTGCATGTACCTTATTATCATGCAGCAAGATATTAAAGATGTGGTCTTTCCCTCTGTATTATGTAAGGAGGTAGGTGAGGTAGGTGTGTGAGTATTGTACTTGGGTGTGTAGAAGGGATACCTGTGTTATTCATTGTTACAACTTTTCATGCAATAATATTGGCCCTCTTGTAACTGTAGACTTTCTGGCGCTTTCTAATTTTATTTTGGTTTTGAATTTTATCTTTGTTTTTTTATTTGTGTGTGTGTGTGTGTGTGTGTGTGTGCTGCATTACATTTTAGGAGAGGAACTCAGTCCCATGTCTTCACACTTATTAACATTACATAGAAGATAAAGAATAAAAGAAATTCTCTACACTTGATGAGAATGTGAAGAATTCTTAGTGTAACTAATATAAAACTTCTTTGTATTTAAAAAATAGTAAATAATATTTTTAAGAAATCAATTTATTGATTTGACCAATAAAAGTAGAGAAAAGAAAATGCTAAAAGTCTTGCAGTTATTATTAAAAAAAAAAAAAA
>NW_006159867.1:2241040-2250654 GCF_000334495.1 Tupaia belangeri chinensis | reverse complement strand
TGTGTGTGTGTGTGTGTGTGTGTGTGTGCTGCATTACATTTTAGGAGAGGAACTCAGTCCCATGTCTTCACACTTATTAACATTACATAGAAGATAAAGAATAAAAGAAATTCTCTACACTTGATGAGAATGTGAAGAATTCTTAGTGTAACTAATATAAAACTTCTTTGTATTTAAAAAATAGTAAATAATATTTTTAAGAAATCAATTTATTGATTTGACCAATAAAAGTAGAGAAAAGAAAATGCTAAAAGTCTTGCCAGTTATTATTAAAAAAAAAAAAAAACCAGCAGGCTACATTAACATAAACTACTCAAAAAGAGGTTAAAGGTCTTTTATTTTGTATTGAAACAACTAGATTTATACAAGTCTTTCCTACTAAAAGGCCCATCAAAGGAAAGTTTTAATCCTAAAACATATGGACATGTGGAAGTGATCTCTTCCATTTTGCTCTGAAAATCAGTTATCTTTTGTTCAAAAGGAAAAATAAAATGGAACTAGAGTATTGAGATATTCAAGTTTTAAATTAAGAATGACCCAAATGCAACTTAATGCCTTCCCTGAGTAAATTGTATGCAGACTCTTTAGGCAGTTTTCTAAAAGCTTTTAAACATTTTAAAGTCATATTGAACATTAAGCTTTCCTGAAATACCATCATTTTCTCCAGCCAGAACCAATGTAGGTACCAGTTAGACTTGAAAAACCAAGGAAACATCTAAGAACATTGAAAATGTTTAACATTAAGACTTGAATTTGTAGGGACCAGCAGTTAGTGTAATGGCTATGTTGCTGAACTCCCATGTAGTCGACCGGGGTTTGAGTCCTGGCCCGGTGGCTTAAACTCATGTTGGGCGTGTGTGCGTGCGTGCCCAAGATCTCAAGAGGAGAATGGAGGAGAAGGGATTGTGGCATGGCCATCCCCCCTGGGGGGTGATTTCTCACTTTCTATCTCTCCATCTCTTTCTGGCGAGTGCACACGCCCTATAGCAAAAACCTCTCAAAAGAAAAAAAAAAAAAAGACTTGAATTTGTAGAGAAACTTTGGAAGGATAAAAAGACATGAATAGATAGAATGAATAGTAAACTCTTGATTCTATTTGTTACATTAAATATTGATATCATGGTGTGGTTCTACCTTGCAGATTTCTGTTGTGTTTGAGATGATACCAGAATAAACATCTTCATTCTGAAGAGAATTCTTGTCAAATACAAATCTCTTGCAAGACTCTTAGATGATGATGACAATGATTATGATAGTAAAAATAAAGCCAACATTTATTGAGTGCTTACTGTGTGCTAGGTCTTGGCATATATTATGTCACTGCATCCTCTCAGAAACTTCATGGAAGATCCTTCTATTATCATCATTGTAAAAAAGGAAACTGAGTGGGCTGGCCCTATTGCCTAGTGGTTAAGGAAGCCAGCTCCCACATGACTGACAGTAGTTCGAATCTTTCTCCTGGTGGTTTGAAAAACACATCAGGTACATGTGCATATGCACCCAAAACCCCACAAGATGGAGAAATGGAGAAGAAGGGTGTGTTGCATTACCATATCCCATTTGAGGAGGACTCTCTCTCTCTCTCCATCTCACTGCTATCTCTCTGGCAAGTGTTTGTACCTTCTGGAAATTAAAAAAAAAAAAAAGAAAGGTATGGAAATGAATTATGGGGTTTGATTATTTTAGTCATAGTCACAGAGCTAGTGAATGCTGAACCTTTTCAGATTTATAGAATCTGAAGTTACGTAGTCTGAGTCAAGGTTTGAGCCTAACCATTATGCTCTCGTGCCTTTGTCTAGTAATCCATCCTAATACACTCTTCGAGCAGGTTTTGAACATTGTTGGTCACAGAATTCTCAATTTGGAAGTTTACCAAGATCATTTTACATAGACCGCTGACCATGTTATCTGTCTTTTCTCCCACTCAATATCAGTCATCAGTAAACAGCATATACTACATGTCTAACATGGAGTAACGTGGACTAGTGTTTTAAGTCATCTCATCCTCTTTCCCCCCATCTCACACTGTGGGTTCAAGATTTCTAGTTTTGCTTTTATTTATTTATTTATTTATTTATTTTTTTTATTTATTTATTTATTTTTGAGAGAGATTTTTGCTATAGGGTGCATGTGCTCACTTGAGAGACAGAGATAGAAAGTGAAAAATCACCACCACCCCCCTACAGGGGATGGCCACGTCACAATCCCTTTAACTTCATTTTCTTTCAGAATTTTGGGCACATATCCACACACACCTGGCTTGAGTTTGAAGCTACCAGGTTCTGGACTCAAACCATGGCTGACCATGTGGAAGTCCAGCGATGTAACCATTATGGTATCTGCTAGTCCCATCGATAATTCTAGTTTTGATAATTTACCTCATATAATACAGAGAATACCTACCACAATAATTACTACAGGTATTACAATATTTACCTACAAATACAAGATGGAAATACTTAAATGATATTGTTTATCTTTACTTTAAAGATACAACTTATAAATGCAGCCATACAATATTTGCACCTGTAGCAAATAAGCAGACAATGTTATTAATAAATAAGAGATCAGTAAGGTAATATAAGCTTTGTCTTAAACTTTTGAAATTTAGTATAGGGCAGAGGATTTATAACATTGAAGAGACCCTTCACATATGGATTGGAATAACTCTCTTCCTTTATTTATAGAAAATGTCCATTCACTTGCTGTTGCATTAAACTTCTAAAGCATGAACTCAATAAGGAACATTATGGCTTATTAATTTTAATTCAATCCCTCTCACTTTTGATGAATAATATAACTTCTTGTCTACTCTAATACACATAAAACAGAATCTAAAAATATTACAACAGTGAAGTTTAATTCTTCCACTTTATCAGATTTTTTTCTTAATTTATATTTCCCTTCATTTATATTTCTTTGTTCATTTATCTTCCTAACACCACTGAATGGAGTTTTTAAATGTATTTCAAAATTGGTACTTCAGTCAAAAATCTGTGTTCTTTCAGTGAATGCTTCACACGTACAACTTTCTAAACCAGCATGCTTTTGCTTCAACTGTCACATTTTAAAATAAATTAGAGACTCACCATCCACTGGCTATTGAAGTTCATGAATTAATTGACTTGAATGTTTTGGCTTTCTTTGATCTAAGCTATTTTCTCAGTAATACTGTGATTTACCTGACATTAAAGGGCAAACTGAGCAATGAGTTTCTGGAACTACATTTATATACAACGGCACCAGTATACCAATGAGTGGCATTAATTGCACTTGGGATATTTACACGGAAGCAAGATGCAAATATAACATTTTTAGGATATACCAAATGTCAGATATTATTATGAGAGTTATACCAATGGCAGATATAATAATTTGGTTCTATTCAGCAGATAACACTGACTATATGCAGGCATTTTGTAGAAAATCAGAAAACCTTATAAATGTAACTGAAGTAGAGGAAAGTGGGCCTGATCTGACCAATGAAAGATAAAAGCATTTGGTTTTATTCAGCAGATGTGGTTTAAACCTACCATATGCAGGCATTTTGTAGAAAATTAGAAAAAGGATGTAGATGTAACTGAGGAGATGAAAGTAGTAAGATCTGTACTCGCTTCCACACTTTTCATTATAGTGCAGAAATGTTTTTGTCTGGATAGTCACCTTTTCAATTGAAAATGAAAGAAGGTTCAAATATGCAAATAATTTAGGACAAGAATTTATCTGCATTTTAAATCACTGAATTTTTGCTCTCCATCTATGTAAACAGATATAGAGAATAGAATTGCAATTATAGTATAAACCTGTATGTTTAAGGAATTTTGCTGCACATCTATGTTTGTAAGTGAAGGCACTACTGTCCTTTACAGATATACATATCGTTTTTAAAAATTCACTGGCTTTTAGCACACCGTTTTTCCCTTCCTGAGGAGATGGCAGAGACATTCACTATTATAACCATGAACACAGAGAAAGCACTTGCATCCATTTGTTCATTCTCTTTGTATTTTGGCATTTTATATTTTTCTTCTATTATTATTCCACATCCCAAACTGTGGCAAGGAATCCTGAGACTATCTTGTACATATCCATCTAGAATTCTAATATTTGACTATAAGGGCCCTTTTAAGGACATTTAATTGGCAGTATCATAAAATAATATAAATATGTGAGCGATAAAGAGGAAATAACCCCAAAGATCATAAATCCAAATTTTCGTTCAATGAACTACATAGGGCAGCTGAAACTTGAGGCCAATAGGTGAATAGTGGTGGTGAGATGGTGAGGGAGGGAGAAAGGCATAGGAAATTATGTCTGATATAGGACTCTAAAGGAACTAATCAAAATATTTTTATATGGTTTATTGTGGGTTGATTCAAGGGGTTCTCTTTCTTACTGTGATCATAAACTTGAAAATGATTTAAGCTCTCTGTCACTAGAAAATGTCTTTCTAATGTTCACATACAAACCCAACAACATTTTTCCAGTGAAGGAGAGAGCATAACTAATAAAAGCAAATGAGAAAAACAGATTATTTTTATTATCTGAAGCCTTAGATGTAGCTATGCCTGGACCAGTAAACATTTCCATTAAGAAAAGTCAGTAATGTTGTGTTAGTTCCATTTAGATGGGTTTCTGCCCCCTTACAAAGGAAAAGATCTTGATAAAAATGAGATGAGAAGTAATTCGCCTTCACACTTCTAGAAAGGAATACTTCTCAGTTCATTCAGTTTGTGGGTGGTGAGATGAGAATGGCTAGGTATCGGAAATGAAATGACGTCATTTGAAGGCGACAGAATGACCTAGCATTGTTGACATTACTGCTTGTGGTTAATACTAAAGAGACAAAGGCAATTGAGAAAATCTACAATCTGAGCTACTAACATCCTAGGTCTGAGAGCAGCCAAATTTCAAACTTAAAAAGGCGTGAGGTAATAATTATTTATATATATATATATATGTGTGTGTGTGTGTGTGTGTGTGTGTATCTCTGTTGACATTTGCTCATAAGGGTACTCTAATGCTGAGGCCATCACAGTTTCCACCATGTAGGAAATTTCCAACGCATCGCCCCAGTGGGAATCACTTTATTGAGGATGATAGCTTTCTGTTTCTCAGAATGATGGACTTATTTCCCCACATAACATCTTATCCAGTTTTAAAATCTGGAAAGCTCATTTTGTCCTCTCACTCACTCAGCACAACTCTCATCATTTTTCCTGGGCCCATTTTTAAGTCCTGTTTAAGTTCCTATTAAACATTAATCCAATAACGTTTAAAATGATCATTTCTTTTCATCAGATATTTGTCTCATAACTACAATAATAGCAAACACTTCCATGGTGTTTATCTTGGATAAGATGATATGCCAAGTATGGTTCATTTTTTATTCTTTTTTTTTTTTTTTTGAGATGTTTTTGCTATAGGGCTTGTGCGCTCTCCAGAAAGACAGGGAGAGAGACAGGAATCAAGAAATTACCCCCAGGGGGGATGGCCACACTGCAGTCCGTTCTCCTCCATTCTCCTCTCAGATCTTGGGCACGCATGCACATGCGCCCAGCATGAGTTCAAGCTACTGGGTCCAGAACCTGAACCGCAGTCGACTACATGGGAGTCCAGCGACATAGCCATTACTCCAACTACTGGACCCCATTTTTTAACTTATTTAAAATTCACAACTATTTTATGAAGAAAACCTTTATAATCAGCACCACAAGATTTAAAATTTAAGGAGGTCTGGCCCCATAGCACAGTGGTTAAATGCTCAATTGGGAACTGGATCCCATGTTAGAGACGTTCAAATTCTGGCCCCAGCAGCTCTAAAACACCTTTAAAAACTTGCCAGGTGTGAAAAAGCAAAACAAAAACAAAACATAAAACATTGAAATATGGCAGTCATGTTCTCTAGTCAGATGGTAAGCACCTTATGGAGAATAGAAGTAAATTATAGTTCTTTCAAATTCTAAGTAATATAATATTAGGGATACATGTGTTTTTCAGTTACGTTTTCAGTAGTTAATACTTTGATTTAAGAAGAGTAACAAGAATGTCTTGGATTTTGCTTTATTAAGTATATTGCTTTCCTATTTCCCTATTTCCTATTTCTTACAATAAATCATCACAGACTTAGCAACTTCAAACATTACAAATATATTCATTTACATTTCTTTAGGTCAGCCATCTGGATACAGCCTGTCTTAGCAAATCTTATTCTTAAAGTCTCTGATGACTAATCCAGGTGTCAGTTGACCTCTGTTCCTTTCTAGAGATGTGAGGATGAATTGTTTCTCAGCTTATTCAGTTCATAGTGAATCTATCCTAGTAGGGTCAAGTTCACTAATCTATTAGTAGCTGTCCATTTAGACCATGCCTAACCAGTAGGTCAGATTTTCCCATCCTTGAAAATATGACCCTACGTTTGAAAGCCAACCAAAGCAGATCAAATTTCTCATGCTTAAAATCTCTGATTTCTCTTCCATGTCTTCTGTCTCTAGACAAAGTTCTCTGACTGTGAAGTCTCACATAATTTGAATGGAACACCCTAAATAATCGAGAGTAATCTCCCTATTTTAAGGTGTATAACTAGAATACAAGTACAAAGTCTCTTTTGCCATGCCAGGTGGAATATTCACAGGTTGCATGGATAAAGACATGGGCGTTTTTGAGGGACTGTTCTTATTACACATGATAATCTTTTTGCTTTTCTGTTTGTTTATATCATATCGATACATTGCTAATCTTTTTGAAAGAGCATTAGAGTTTATGTCCAAAACAACTATAATATTATAAAATACTTAAGAATAAAAGTATCTATATGGCAAGGAACGCAGTTAATATTTATATTCTAAATTCAACTTTTAAAAAACTATGTTTTTAAGAAATATTGGGCTGTCAGAAAAATCGTGACATATTTTGCAGAGAAAAAAGGGAAAAAATACATAATTTTTCACAAAGCCAGTATATGCTATTCCAATTGGAAAATAAAATTTGTTAAAACACTAGGAAAATACTCTTTTTGTAAAGGAAAAGTACAAGTGGTTAAAACTATTGTACGAGAGGTTTCTAAGGATCTTTCTATCAAAGTAAAAAATTACTGAATTAACTAATTTATTAATAGGGTTCAGTTATTTTAAAAAATATTCAATAGTCAGGGTGCTTATAATGAAGAAAGGAAATATTAACATATGGACAGAGCTCTCAATGAACTTACAATTTACTTATAAATTGTTAGAAAGGAAGTGAAACAAAACCGTTAGGGTCTTAATACCAAACAAAGATAAAATATGCACTCCAAGTCTCATTCTATCCTCATTCTCTCTCTCTCTTTTTTTTTTCTAATTCCACTCCTGGCCACTGCTATGTAAAGTTAACAGTATAAGATGATAGTATTGGCAGAGCCTTTAGATCTGGCCAGTCCAGCCCCTTCAATTTATAGGGCATAACTGAACCTTTTTCTGAGCCTTTTTTTTTTTTTTTCTTTTTTCTTTTCTTTCTTTCTTTTTTTTTGGCTCTTAAGTTCTTTAAAGAGTAAGTACTTAAGAACAAAGGTTTGCCTAACCCAGGCAGATTCGAGAACCTAGCAGTTAGAATAATGGCTATGTCCTTGAACTCCCATGTAGTCGACCACAGTTCAAGTCCCAGATCCAGTGGCTTAAACTCACCCCAGGCACACGTACATGCATGCCCAAGATCCGGAGAGGAGAATGGAGGAAAATGGGTTAGAGCGTAGCCATCCCCCATGGGGGGGGGTGATTTCTCACTTTCTGTCTCTCTGTCTCTCTCTCTCTGTCTCTCTGGTGAGCACACACGTCCTATAGCAAAAACCTCTAAAAAAAAAAAAAAAGAACTAGGTAACACAATATTACATCTCTAAGTAGGTGGTTTTAAAAGAACATGATGACACTTCACAATTTCTATTTCAGAATACATGAAACATGTCTATGTTTCCTTACTTACTCACTTAGTTTCTGAATTTCCAAAATGTTTCTGAATCATTCCAAGATTTTCCTAAGGGCACCCTTTTTCTTAATTTTAGTTATTCAGCTTATATGCAACATTTAATATATTTTAAATTCATTTTGGCTGTATGGGGTTTCTATCATAATCAAGGAAATTAAGGAAAATTGGGAAATTAAGGGAATCATTGACTTTCTGCACATTTAAATATATTCGTTTTGGACACCACCAAATAAATGCCACTAAATGCTACTAGTGAGAACCCTCCTCCCACCCCCAGGTCCTCACAAAGAAATAACCTTCATTTTTCTAACCTCTCAAAGGTAAATAGGTGCTAATAATATCAAATGAGTATAACTTCTGTGTTTTCTTCTTCATAATGTAGAATAATTTTATGTAGATAAAGAAAAAGTCTAACTGGGTGATTCCAGTGTTTAAATGTCTCAGTGAGCATTAGAGGCAGGGCATGTGACTATTCTTGTGAGTCCAACTTTTAAGTTCAGCAAAATATAGTTATAGTGTAACTGCAAAAGAGTAATTTCTCACTCCTGAAAGATATTTTCAGAAAAAAATTATGATGCCCTATGTATTATCTTGGTATCCCATGTTTTCTTCTTTTAGGGAGATTTTTTGCTATAGGGTGCATGCACTCATTGGAGAGATAGAGAGAGACAGAGAGACAGAGAGGTAGGAAGTGAGAAATCACCCCCCGGGGAGACAGCCAAGATGAAATCACTTCTCCATTCTCCTCACAGGGTTTTGGGCACACACGCATACATGTTCAGCATGAGTTTCAAGCTGCCATGTCCAGGACTTGAACGACTGGATATGTGGGAGTCCAGCACCTTAACTACTATGCCACCTGCTGACCCTGGTATAAAATAATCATGTAGAAAGAGCAAACGAGTCTAGAAATGAGATAACTGTTTCAGTTTACTTATTCTTTTAAGATGAGTATACATTATTTCTAGTTTTAAAGCTTTTATTCACATCAAATGGTGCTTACTGACTAAACAAATCATTCCAATACGGCAGCCTATTCATTGCACATGATTGTCCATATCAAGATTTATGATGAGAATGAAATGAATGACAGGCTACTTCTCTATTGAATCACCAAATTGATAGTCCAAGGCAAATAAAATTCTAGAAAATGCATTGATTGCAGAACTTGGCCTGAAGGTCAAATGAGCAGGTGGATGTTTTTTGTTTTGTCTTGTGTTGTTTTGTTTTTACCTCAGATGTATCATTGGAAGTTTCCTGGGGCATGGAGTCAAGCTAATTCATTGTGGTATCTAATTGCATTTACAATGGGTTTAACCCTAGATGTGTATACATGTATGTATACACATGTGTGAGTAGCTATTTATAGTTAAGATGAGTTGTTTTTATGTCTTCAACATGAAGATCCTTTTACTTAGTGAAGATGAAAGGTCCAAAAGGTCTGCTGTTCAGCCTTTAAAAATGTTTTTTTCATGGGACCAGCAGATGGTATAATGGTTATGTCGCTGGACTCTCCTGTAGTCGGCTGTGGTTCAAATCCTGGACCCAGTGGCTTAAACTCACGCTGGGCACGTGTGCATATGTGCCCAAGATTTCAGCGTGGCCATCCCCACCGGGACTGATTTCTCTCTCTCTCTCTCTCTCTCTCTCTCTCT
>NW_006159867.1:2233736-2240918 GCF_000334495.1 Tupaia belangeri chinensis | reverse complement strand
AGAGAGAGAGAGAGAGAGAGAGAGAGAAATCACTCTTCAGGGGCATGGTCATGCCATAATCCCTTCTCCTCCACTCTCCTCTTGGGATTTTGGGCAGGCACACACACACATGCCCATATGATTCTTAAGCTACTGGGTCCAGGACTTGATCCACAAAACTCTTCATGTGGGATTCAGCACCTTAAGCTCCAGGCTACCTACTAGACTTGATCAGCTATTTTGATTAAATATTTAATGTTATTTCTGACCTCCCCAAATGTTATGATTGAATCTCTAATAAAATTCGAAGAAAATGTGTATTATCTGTAGTCAGAATTTAGGAAGTCATATTTTATAACTTGAGAAAACATACATGACTAGAAAGATTATGTCTGCAGATAAAATAAAAGTATGTTTTACCACTTTGTCATTCTCAAGAATTAGGGAAAAAGGCTAAAATACTAAATAAAATGGTAAATGTGATTGAGTGTTAACCAGATTGGAAAAAGAAGAGGAGACACCAAGGGGATTTCAAAAGTCAATAATAATTTTGAAGATTAACAGATATTTATTTATTTATTTATTTATTTTGCTATAGGGCGTGTACGCTCACCAGACAGACAGAGAGACAGAGAGCTAGAAAGCGAGAAATCACCCCCCAGAGGGGATAGCCACTCCGCAGTCCCTTCTCCTCCATTCTCCTCTTGGGATCTTGGGCACGCACACACACGCGCCCGGTGTGAGTTTAAGCCACCAGGTCCGGGACTTGAACCGCGGTCAACTACATGGGAGTCCAGCGACATAGCCATTATGCTACCTGCTGGTCCCAGATACTTATTTTTACTTATTTATTTATTTTATTTATCTATCTCGATCAAAGAGGGACAGGGGGCGGGGGCAATGAGAAAGCAAGCCACCAGGCCTGGGACTCGAACTGTGTTTGGCCATGAGGGAGTCCAACACCCTTAACCACCACGCCAACTGCCAGCTCACAGGAAGTTCTTTTTTAACAGAATTAATTTTTTTTTCAGAGTGTATGTGTACTTGCCAGAGAGATATAGAAAGACTCAGAGAGAGAGAGAGGTGGAGAAAGCACTCCCCTTTGGGGAGTGGTCAGGTTGAAGTCCCTTCTCATTCATTTCTCCATCCTGCCAAGACAATTTTTTATTTAATTTTTATTTCAAGTTCTTTTATCCATTCTGCCCACATACCCTGTTTGTTTTGCAAGTTGTCTACATTAACTGCTGTTTAATGTAGAAGTGGTTTGATATAATATATATTTATAGCAAATCGGTGAAGCAGGCAGAAAAGGTATTGCCTATTTTAAAAATGAATGGAGATTAAAAATATTATATATATATATATATATAATGCTAAATGCAAAACTTATACTTGAAATAAAAATTAGTCCATCAAAAAAGTAATCCCATGAGAAATCAATTAAGAAAGTCATAAAGTGTTTTTAGATCATACATGGATTGCAATATTGTATTTAAGAACCTCATCAGAACCCAAAAGTTATACAGAGCAGTGAAGCCAGGGGAAATTTGCTCCAAGCTTATGGTTTGGTTGAGTGGCTACCCCGGAATGAACTGGAGCACAACCATATCTAATTTTTGAACTAGGACAACTGAGACAGGCCAATAACTATCATTGTTTCAACCAGTTGATAGATGTCATGATAAATAGTTAATAAATAAGTTAACAATAAGATACTGACTGATTTCAGCTCTGACTCCTTTCCAGATCATATCTAGGTTGTTGGATATTTGAACAAAGTATAACCCAGTAAATGTAAACATTATTTTAATCTCTTTCATAGAAATGAAATATTAGAATAAAGGTTCAAAAATCTCTGCATGTATTCCAGATCCTCATACTCAACTACAGATGGGCAGAGAATATTTTGTAAGTGAGGAAAACTATACATATTTCAGATGAAAGAGAAGACTCTGAACATATTTTTAAGTGATATAATAGAAAAAATCTTCCATGACCTTAAAAAAACTTGTATATAAATCAATAGTGCTCATGCAATGCAAGGAAACTCTAACAAGAAAATTCATGAAATCATCCATTCATGTATTCATTAATTCAACAAATAAATTAGGGATTTAAAATGTCATGAGCACAACATATCGTATTTACTATTCCTGTAGACCTTAAATTCTAGCAAAGCTAAATATGATAAATTAGTAAGTTGTATATAAGGAGGTGATACTAATTCAGAATCTATCTCATTTAATTATCATAGAAGTATATATATTCTCCAAATATATATTGAGGAAGATAGATTGAAAATTGAATCTGATAAGACTTCTAAAGAGTAGAAAATGTAGTTTGTAAAAAAAGAAAACCTCATGAGTAAATAAATATTAAGACAACATTTTATTTTT
Source organism: Tupaia belangeri chinensis (assembly GCF_000334495.1). Classification (NCBI taxonomy): domain Eukaryota; kingdom Metazoa; phylum Chordata; class Mammalia; order Scandentia; family Tupaiidae; genus Tupaia; species Tupaia belangeri. The sequence goes on along the minus strand of NW_006159867.1, from coordinate 2,238,543 downwards.
TTGAATACTTATTATGAATATAGTTTCATAGCTGTCAAGTTATACATGAATTTTAAAGGTAAAAAGGGTTTATTTCTCTTGCTATTTGGTTCTTTCAAGAATAATGTGTCACTGTGTCTCTATCACTGTGACTGTTGAATTTCACACTTGAAAAAAATACTGGGAGGGATTAAATGATTTTTAAAATATTATCTTCCTTCAGATAGTAATTTTATTTAATTGTTTGGTCCCCTGTATTGCTACCAATCTTTGCCTGCTTAAACCAAATTTAAATATTAAGAATTTTCAGGACTGGGACCAGCAGTTAGCGTAATGGCTATGTCACTGGACTCCCACGTAGTCGACCACGGTTTGCGTCCTGGACCCGGCGGCTTAAACTCACGCTGGGCGCATGTGCGTGCATGCCCAAGATCCCAAAAGGAAAATGGAGGAGAAGGGATTGCGGCGTGGCCATCCCCCCTGTGGGCGATTTCTTGCTTTCTGTCTCTCTGTCTGTCTGGCAAGCACACACGCCCTATAGCAAAAACCTCTCCAAAAAAAAAAAAAAAAAGAATTTTCAGGACTTCCAGATGATTTAAAGTCCAAATGATAAAGTGGTGAGCAGGTAATACTTGGAAGGATGACTTTACATCCTTTGTCTTTAAACCCACACTCTGTGTATCTGTAAAAATGTGTATGTGTGTGTGTGTGTGTGAGTCCATCTGTGCATATATTGGTATTGTAACAAATTACTACAAATTCAGTATCTTTAAACAATACAAATGTATTAGTTTATTTTTCTTCTGGTTAGAACACTAAAATGAATCTTCAGGGATGCATCCCCCCTCATGCTGTAGGATAAAATCTATTTTTGTGTACTTTTTAGCTTCTAGAGGCTGCCTTGGCACATGGCTTTTCTTCCATCTTTACAGCTAACAGGATAACATCATCAAAGCTCTTTGACTTCAGTTCCATAATCACATCATCCTCTCTAATTTAATAAGGACCCCGTGATTATAATGGCCCCATCCAGGTAATCCACATAACTTAGAATAATCAAGATTCTGAATTATATGTACAATAACCTTTTTTGCCCTGGGAAATAGTGTATTCAGTGAAAGGATTAGGACATAGACATTTCAAGGCCATTATTCAGTTTAGCAGTTGAGCAGATGATAGATATATTGGGTTGTCAGAATTCATGATGTCTTTTTTCTCTGTTTTTCTATGCAAAGATGTGTCATGACTTTTCCAACAACCCAACAGATAAATGATAGCAGTATGCACACACACACACACACACACACACACACACATACACATACACATCAAGGCATCCTGACTACAGTGCAAAAATTAACCATTTAAGTTCCTTTCACTTTGATATGTACATATATATACATATATTCTGCTGTTCATGTATAGCCTATTTTACAGAACAATAAAGAATGCTCTATTTTATAAATTAAAAGTCAATAAACCCTAATTTCCTGTTAGCCTTGGGGGAAACTGCCACCAGAGAATGCCTACGATAATTACCCATTGCACATGGACCATTGGCTATTCTCTACATAATACAACAGTTCTATAGATTTTTGTACATGGAGTTAATTGACATAGATACATACCATGCCTTCAAAAGAATTAAAATTGGAACTTCAGAATAAAATAACATAGTTGAGTGAATAATTTCTCTGAGAATGAAGATATAAAATTTTCAGAAAAGGTTTTAGGTTTTTCTTAGCTTTGAGGAACTTCCACATCCCTTGCCGGTGTGCAGAAATGTTCCTTGGGCAATTTCAACTTCTTTAGGTGCTTTCATTCAAGGGAAGTTTGGGGAGGTTTTTGCCTGCAGGCATTAACAGCTCTATATTCTGTAATACAAAATACCACTTATGTGTCTGAGCTTTTCACCAATGTATTCAGGAAGTTCTCTCATTGAGTACCATTCTGAAAAAACTTTAAGCAGGATAAGATATTATTGAAATACACAAGAATTGCTGTTTTGGAAAGCCTTTGAAAGCAACTAACTCTGATTACCAACACTGGCAAAGTAAATGCTACCTATAATCATGGAGATGAAAGATGAAAGAAAACGGGTTCTAAGACAGGTACACTGTAACCCAAAGGAGAAGCAGAGTAGAGGTCACAGAACGAGGTGGCTTTATTTGATATCGCCCCACACGTGTATGGAGTCATTGGCATCATCCAGACTGTTGATGATAGTATAGATCAATTTCCTGAGTGACAATTGCAGACCGTCATGAGCGAGAACCAAAGAAGTGGCTGGAGGGCTCTCTGTGGGCACGTGCAGTGGATTGTGGGAAAGGGATAGTCTAGCAATAGCCTGGTGGTGAGTTCCTCGTGGCTGCACTTTGTACATCACCAGCCTCAGGCTGTCACTTTAAGCATTTCTAATGAAAATTGATACAGAATGTTTTTGTTTCTTACTTTAATAGCAGAGCAATGAAAGAGTCTCTTTTCAAGATCAGCTAAAGGTGGTCATTGGGAGAGATTGGAGTGAAGGTGCTAGAGGAAAAATAATATTAAAAAATACAAACTGATCAAAAAGTAGGTATGCATTATGGAAATAATTGGGAGAGAGCAGAAGATTAAAAAATAGCAGTTAGAAATGAATAAATGTGTACATGTAGGTTTTTCTTTATGTGTAGGAAAACGAATCTTATCTTTCTTCTTACTTTTTGTAGAACACACAAGGGAAAAAAGCCCAAGGGCAGGCAGAATAAATGAGAAAAATGAAATGACAGAAAGAATTAAGTCTCAAGTGGCTTGGCTAAGCAAATTTAAATGCCTTGCTGTGTTTTTAAAGAAAAAAAGACTCAGGTTTGTTCTGTTTGTCTCCTTTCCTTGGGATTTTGGTTAGTATTTCTTATTTATATTCTACTATGGAGCATAGTTTTTGTTTGCTTGTTTTTATTTTTATTTAAATGAGTGAATCCTTTTAGGTGCATTGGGACTGAGATTTCCATTCATGGACCCAGTGGGGCACACATGGCATTCTTCCCTAAAGTATATTGGCGAAGACCATGAGCATTTCCTCTTTCTGTAGTTTCTTCTACATTGTTTGGCTCTCACAATGTAATACAGTTAAACATAAAATGATTTGGGATCAGTGACTAAGAAAAGTGGCTATCAAATTACATTCTCCTAAGATGCCCCTTATTCATTTCACAGATTGGCCCTGAATTTCTAGAATAACATTTTTAGTACTAGTAAGCTTGGACATGAAATAATCTGGCTTCCTGGTTGTATGCATATCATTCTGACACCTGATTTTCCTAAGGGGATTCACGATTGCACAAAGCTGCCATGTTATTACAGTCCTTCATGAAAGATTGCCTGAAGTGATGTCACAACATCAGACATTCAGCTCTAGTTGACACTGAAACATCACCTACAGAAAACGGTTGCTTTGGGCATATTTTTATTTGAGCTGTGACAACTCCATATAATCATCTAAATGACGTACCCATGGAAATAATATTCATCAACAATTTATTCTATTTCTCTTTCTATTTACTTAATTATTCATTATCAATCTCATTTTTCACTTTATGTCTCAGAATGTCACTTCAAGCATTTCTAATGAAAATTGGTACAGAATGTTTTTGTTTCTTACTTTAATAGTAGAGCAATAAAAGAGTCTTTATTTTCAAGATCAACACAACTATCATGTAAGAGCATTTTGAAAGCTTCTATTACTACTATAGTTTAAGGCAACTTATATATCAAAAGAAACCAGCACACATTTTAATGCTGAAACATGTGTTTGTAAGAGCAATAAAGAGAATTAGAGGAAAATTTTAGAGAAGACAAATCAAGACACAGATGAAGAGGATTAAAATGTTTAAAGTAATGCATTTACTCACGTATTAAAGTGATTGTATTTATATTTCTTGTCATTACTCTAAGATACAAAGGAAGTCAATGAAAACTTTGGTCATCAAAATTATTTCTTACAAATTTTATCTGTTTCCTTCAAGAGGTATTATTAAACAACTCTGAAGTGTACCATTATATCTCTTCTTACTGAACACATTTTGGGACTATTCATGTAGTAGCGTTCGTTATGATTGTGTTATGTTTTCCATGTGGAAAGCCATAAATAATATTCTAAAGAAGAAAACAAGTTTCTGACACTCTCATCACTAGCGTTCTTTCTGACAGTCCCAATAGAGCCTCACACTGCTGTCTGATTTTCTCCCATGACAGCAAGCCCAGCCCGCACAAATTCAGATGACAGAGAGGAGGGCCATGGGGAGTGGAAGTGAAAGGCTAGGTTTAAATAGTAGCATGAAAGATATTTCTCATAGCATAAAACGTAATATGAAATAGATCAAAACAACATATTCTACAACAAATAGTTTGGTTAAAATATCCAATTCTACACAAACCTAGTCTAATTAATATTCCCCCATGTCACTTCAATTCCTTCTTTCACAGCCTAGATTTCTATATACTAGCGTTTGACATTAAAAGTATAACTTCATCTCAGAAAAAGAGTAAGTTTCAGGATATCGTGTGATTGGGACCCATTCAGTTATCCTGGATGAACTGGGAGATACCCTATGTAAGATTAATTGTCCACATAAGAAGAAAACATACAGAGAGGGGGAAAAAAAAAAGATACAGAAGAGAAGGCCAGATCAGATGGGAGAGAGAGATTAGAGTTATGCTCCAATCAAGCCAGTGCTGTCTGGAACCACAGGAAGTCTCAGGAAGAATGGGGCTTATAGCTGAAACCCTGATTTGGGATATCTGGCTTCCGGAATTGAGGAAATAAATTTCTGAGTTTTTTTTTTTTTTT
>NW_006159867.1:2184224-2233273 GCF_000334495.1 Tupaia belangeri chinensis | reverse complement strand
CGTGCACAAAAAAAATTTCTGATTTTTTTTTTTTTTTTTTCCTTTTTGTAATTGAAATAAGGCCTTTATTAGTGTACAAACCAGAGCAACATGAGGCAAGCAGTTATCAGTTGATACCTTGGGAGACTAGAAACATCAGTGTCATGCAAAACTAACAATTTTCTCGAAGGCTTAAATTTTTGTTTTATTTTGTTTTTTAAGCTACACAATGTGTTGTAATTTGTTCTAGCAGGCACAGGAAACGAGCACAGCCTTGAATAACTCTCATAGAGGTTATATACAGTAGCCAGGTGATAGTCAAGAGAAAGTAGGCATTAAATAGATCACTAAAATAAACTTACCCTTTTTTAAAAAAAATTATTTTATTTTTAAATTTTTATTTATTTATTTATTTATAATTTTACTAGAGAGATTTAGAGAGAGAAAGTGAGAAAGTAGGAAAGCAAGCCGCCATGTCCGGAAATTGAAACATGGTCAGCCATGGAGTCCAGTGCCCTTAACCACCAGGCCACCTGGCGGCCCCAGGAAGTATAGTATATCTTTAACACTCATTTTTTTCTCTTCCTTTCCTTTTCTTTTTTGTTTCCTTTTTTTTTTTTTTTCCGTAGTGTCCATGTGCTCCCCAATGATAGACTGAGAGGAAGAGGAAGAAAGCACACCACCCATGGGGCATGGTCATGCCACAACTCCTTTCTCATTCATTCACCCCAATAGGATTTTGGGAATACACATACATGTGCTCAAAGTATTTTTTAAGCCTCTGGTTTGGGATTAGAACTGCAAGTTTGGTCGTGTGGAATCTGAATGCCTTAACCATCAGGCCACATTGCTAATTTGTTAACTCTTCTTTGTAACACTACATCAGTTACTTTAATCCCATGCCTATCAACTATTTTTATCATGAAAATAAGATATGGAGAGACATTGTATGTCTCTACTTAATATATACTGACCGTCCACACTCTATGGCAGAAACTGAAAGATTAGAGGATATAGAAACATGGAAAATGGTTGTAGATACCAGATACAGTGTGGGAAGAGGGTGGGAGGAGAAGAGTGTGAGGAAGGACATTAAGGAGAAAAATAGGGAGACATTTATGGGACATAGAAATGGATTATTATCTGTTGATGATAACGTGTATAGTAGCCCCAACTGGACTGGTGTGAAATGTGTTCATATCCAAAATTCACTTTAAAAGCTAAATGATGTGTAGTGATTGAATGTATAAAAAAATTAAAATAAAATAGGGACCAGCAGTTGGCGTAATGGCTGTGTCGCTGGACTCCCATGCAGTTGACCGCAGTTCAAGTTCCGGACCCGGTGGCTTAAACTCATGCCAGGTGCGCGTGCATGCATGCTCAAGATCCTGAGAGAATAATGGAGGAGAAGGGATTGCAGTGTGGCCATCCCCCCTCGGGGGTGATTTCTTGCTTTCTATTTCTCCATCTGTCTTTCTGGCGAGCACATGCACCCTATAACAATAAAACCTCTCCAAAAACATAAATAAAAAGGAAAAAATATTAAAATAAAAAAATTTAAAATAAATAAAAGAGAATAAACTTGTTCTATGAAAACAATTAAATAATAAATAATGATGTAAAACTAACACTATTTTAGAGATAACTTTTTTTTTAAGAGAGATTTTTTTTCTACACGGAACGTGCACTTGCCGGAGGGAAAGAAAGAGACAGAGAGATAGAAAGGTATCGCCCCCAGGGGGGATGGCCACACCACAATCCTTTCTCCTCCATTCTCCTCTTGGAATTTTGGACACACATGCACATGAGCCAGCATGAGTTTTAAGCCCCCCAGGTCTGGAACTTGAACTGTGTTGACTATGTTGGAGTCCAGCGACATAACCACTATGGCATCTGCTGGTTCCTATTTTTTGAGATAAATTAATGTAAATATTTTATCTCTCCAGTTCATCTAAACAGGCTGATACTACTTGGCACACTACCTGTTTTAGTTTCCTAGGACTGCTATGGCAATATATCACAAATTGACTGGTTTAAACAGTGGAAATTTGTTGTTTCACAGTTCTGGAAGCTAGGATTCAGATCAAGGTAATCTCAGGGCCATGCCTCTCTGAAGATGTCAGACAAAGATTTAAGTCTCTTTCCTAGTTTTTGTTTTTGTTTTTTGTTTGTTTGTGTTTGTTTGTTTTGTTTTGTTTTTGACTTCTTGCAGCCTGACTTCAATCTTCACACATAATTCTCCCTGTGCCCAAATATTGCCTTTAATAAATTATATCAGTTCATTTTGTGCTGCTATAATAGAATACCTGAAACTGGTAATGTATAAGGAGCAGATTTATTTCTCAGAGTTCTGGAAGCTTGGAAGCCTCCAGAGCCTGGTGTTGGTGAAAGTCTTCTTGCTGCATCTTCCCATGACAGACAGGCAAGAGGGTATGCACACAAGAGAAGGTGAAAGAAAGGAGAGGATTCTTTTATCAGGAACCTACTCCTGCAGTTATGGTCATTAATCCACTAGGTGAACTAATCACCAGTTAAAGGTCCCACCTCTCAATGCTGTTGCATTAAAGATTAAGTGAAATTTAGAAGACACATTCAAATTGTAATGTAAGAACACTGTGATACTGGATTTAGTCCAATACCGATGACCTCATCTTAACTTGATCGTCTGTAAAAGACCATATTTTCCAATCATGTCACATTTACTGACACTGAGGGATTAGAACTTCAACATTGTTTGGGAGGACATAATTCATTCAACAATAGCGCCCAACTCTATAATTGTAGGTCGATTTGTAAAGGTCATGTGACAGGAAACAGAATATCATTAATTCTTTTTAGATAATTTAAAAGATATTAATAAGAAATAATTTTTTTAGGTAAAACGTAAAAATAAAAGTATTGTCGATGTGTAAATACATAGCAAAGAAATAAATTTATCTACAATAGCTCCTCCGTTTTCTCCAACTGAGCTAGTCTTGCCTCTTGAGCTTCCAATCTTGAGTGTAGTTGGGTGGTAGAGGAGAGGTCAACCAAAGACTTAAAAGTTTTTAATTAGTGGCATCTTTGATTTATGGCAGGTTCACATGGGTAATTCCATCTATCAGAAGCATTAACATTCTCAGATTTCTTTTCCATTCCTATGTTCCTCTCAAGATCTGAGAGATATGGAAGCAGGCTCCAACATCTATAGCAGAAGGTTGGGGAGAGAATGGACTCAAATCAGTATGTGTCTGGGTAATTTATGGTACTTGCTGTGGCTGGTTGGTCTGAACTGCAAATATGCTCACTGATGAAGATTATAATTGGTGAAATTGTTGTTTTTTTCTTTGGGTTGCGTATTGGACAGTGGTCTTCCTTATCCCTGCATTTTTCTCATCTTCCTTCAACTTTTGCTTCTCTCCTCTTACATGTGTATATCAAACACGTATCTAGAGGCTACCATGAGCCAAACACTGAGTTAGTTACAGAAAAGGGAACCAGCAGTTAGCGTAATGGCTATGTCGCTGGACTCCCACGTAGTCGACCTCAGTTCGTGTCCCGGACCCAGTGGCTTAAAACTCACGCCGGGCGCGTGTGCGTGCGTGCCCAAGATCCCGAGAGGAGAATGGAGGAGAAGGGATTGCGGCATGACCATCCCCCCTGGGGGGTGATTTCTCGCTTTCTGTCTCTATGTCTCTCTCTGTCTGTCTGGCGAGCGCACGTGCCCTACAGTGAAAATCTCTCCAAAAAAAAAAAAAAGAAGATACAAAAATAAATAAAAGCATACTCTATTCCTTTATGTATTTCCTAAGCCACTGTGGGAGTTAGACACATGGGGTTTTAATCAAATATTATATTCATTTGGTTAAATGTCCATATCTACTCACCTAGAGTGAAGAGGCACCTTCAATATTAGCTTATTTAAACCCTTGTCTTTTCAGGTTTGGAGAAAGGTGTCTCTGTAAGGAAAATAAGCTATATAAATAGCTGATAAAAAGGGAGTAATGGTACACTCTGCAGTGTGATTCAGGGGGTCCACTTGTCCAGGCCATGGTAATTGCATGTTTGGACAGTACAAGCAAAAAACATTGCACATTCTCTGTTTTCACCAAGATGTGTGAGCTATGAGAGTGTGGGTATCTCTACTGAGATTTTAAAGGACAGATTTGCTGTCCATGACAGCTGGATCACCTTAAAGGGTCTCCAAGAGGTTAATACTTACTAGAGCAGTGGGGTGGGGCTGCATGTGTATCTAGACCACTAACCCCACCAATGTGTGAGTTCACTTTGAACACAACTAGAACCTCTGACTATAACCAGTGAAAGATGTGGTGTGTGTTGAGGTACTGTGGTGTGTGCAGAAGGCAGTATATTAAGTTAAAGAAGATTATTTTCTAGCCATAAGATTTAATGTCGTTTGCCCTTTGTTGGGTCCAGAGCTTACTTGGAAACTGTTTTCCCATTGTGCTTTCCTGTTTCTTCCTTTTAGAATGAGAATATCTAGCATATTCTTGTTCCATTATTGCATTTTTGAAGCACATAGCTATTTTGATTTCACAGATTCATAGCTTGAGAACAATTTGCCTCAGAATTTCTTGTACCTTAGTTTCACCATATCTGATTTAGATGATATTTAGATAAGACTTTGTACTTAGACTTTAAAGTTGAAGCTGAACTGAGTTATGACTTTTGGAACTACTGGGATAGAATGAATGTATTTTGCATGTGAGAAGGACATGTATTTTTTGGTAAACGCTATGGTCTGAGTATTTGTATCTCCCACAAATTCATCCATTGAAATCTCGGCAAAAATGTTATAGTATTAGGAGGTAATGGGGTTCCGAGGAGGAAACCTCAGAACTCAGAGACTGAGAGCTGCCTTGCCCCTTTCTACCATGTGAAAACATAGTCAGAAATTGATAGTCATGAACCAGGATTTATTAGTCTTCATTTCCTGCACCAAATCTGTAGGTGCCAAATTTAGTCTTGGACTCCCAGCCTCCAAAACAGTGAAAAAAAAAAAAATCTGTCATTAGTAAGCTGTATAAATAGCTGATAAAGAGGGAGTAATGGTACACTCTGCAGTGTGATTCAGGGGGTCCACTTGTCCAGGCCATGGTAATTGCACGTTTGGACAGTACAAGCAAAAAATATTGGTACTTGTCTTATTTTGTGCTAACAGTACAAACTGATGAATTGCGGTATCAATTTATTTTTAACCCTAGCAAAAGAGAAAGGATAAAAATTTGTTAATACACAGTTCAAAAAGAAGCAATCTCTAACTACAAAACCATGAAGTTTGTATTTTGCAGGGTGGAGAGTAATTTCATTTGAGATTAAAATTATGTTTAACTTAAAGTAAAAGCTTAAAATTGAAGTATATTTTATGCAAGTCTCAAACTAACTATAAAAAACTAAAATAAATAGAAAGATAAAGAGGAAAGACTTAAAGCAAATCACACATTAAAAATTTCAAATAATAAAAGAAGACAACCAGAGGAAAAGAGAGTCAAAACAACTTCAGCACAAACATGGATAATTAACAAAAAGGCAAAAGTAAGTCTTTATCAATTAGTGCCTGAAGGGTAAATGGATTAAACTGGCCATCAGAAGAAATAAAGTGGTTGAATGGATAAAAATCAGAATCCAGCAGTATGCTGTCTTACAAAAGACTTAACTTTAAATTTAAAGACACACATAAGCTGAGTGTTAAGGGTTAGATAAAGATATTTCATAGCAACATTAAGCTGAAGTGCCTGTACTGATTCCAGACAAAATAGATTTTAAGTCTAAAACTGTATCAAGAGACAAAGAAGGTCATAATATAATGACAAGGGGGTCAATTCTACAGGAAAATATCACAATTATAAGTGTATACACACTCAAAATCAGAGCACATAAATATATAAAGCAAACATTGACAGATGTATACACAGAAATTGACAGCAACACAATAATAATAGGGGACATCAATGGCCCACTTACAATAATGGATAGAACATCCAGACAGAAAATCAATAAAGAAACAACTGACTAGGAGAACACTACAGACCAAGTGGACCAGATAGATCTAACAGATATATATAGAACTTCTCACTGAATAGCAAAAGGATACACATTCATTTCAAGTGCACATACAATGCTGTGCAAAATAAGAGTATATGTTAGGGTCACAAAAAAGTCTCAATAAATTTAGGAGGATCAAAATTATCCCAAGGATATATTCCAAATAAACTGAAATCAAAATAGAAATCAACAATTACAATAAAAATGAAAAATTCACAAATATGTGGAAGATAAATATACATTTTTTTATTTCTTCTGTTATAAAGAGTGAGAGAGACCTCCCCAACAATGTTCTCATGCCGCAACACACCCCCAATTCCTAGGTGGATGCCCAGAATATGCAGAGAGACCTTGGAACACATGAATTCTGGAGATCTCAGATACAACAATATGATTATAGTTAACAACATTGTACTTTGATGTGACATCTGTTGGGAAGGGAGACTTTTTTTTTTTTAAAGAATTTTGCCATAGGGGTGTGTGCCATCAGAGAGAAACAGAGATAGTCCATGAGTAAGAAAGTCAGAAATCACCCTGTGAGGGGATGGCTGTGCCACAATTCCTTCTCCTCCATTTTCCTCCTGGGATTTTGGGCATGCACACACACACACACACACACACACACACATACACACACATCTAGTGTGATTTTCAAGCCACAAGGTCCAGGATTTGAAACACTGTCAGCCATGTGGTCGTCCAGCACCTTAACTACCACACCATCTGTTGACCCCATGAAAGGATAGATCTTAAATATTCTCACCACATGCACATAGAAAAGGAGCCAAGGTGATATACATGTGCATTGGATTGTTCATGGTGAATATTTACAATGTATATGCATATCAAACCATCAAGTTGAACATCTGAAATATAATACACTGCTTATTCACTTTTTGTACCTCAATGAAGTTAAAGAAAATAATTGATTAAAGATAATTATTGACACACAAAACTGACACCTAGTTCTTTTGAATCACAGTCTAATTTTCCCCCTAATGTCAGAGTTACTCTAAAACTATGTGGGCAGTCTGTATGTTGAATTTATTTATAACATCAGTGCTTTTTTTTTTTTAATGGTGATTTAGCTTAGAAGGCCTGCAAGTAGTCTGATTAAGATAGTTTGAAATATTTAAACACAAAAGCAACTAAGATACTTGGAAAAGTGTGACATGATGAATAATAAACTGAAACTTAGTATTATTTATATGCGTATTATATATATATATATATACACACACACACACAGATAGATAGATTAGGGTTTGTTTTGTAGATTTATTAAAATATTTCCATGAAGTGAATACCATAGGTGTAACTAAAGAGTGTGAAAACTACAACTCAATTGAATAACAAGGAATGATTATTGCTGTCCATTTTGCTGGAAATGGTTTAGGTCATTTTGAAATGAGTTCAGGATTCAGAGACTTAATGACCAAAATAGAAATAGTACTCAGTGAAACTTAACTTACAGTATAACATCTTAAATTACATTATGTTAAATTAGGTGTTTGCTAAAAAAATGCATTATAAATTCTTTTTTCTTTACTATCCATAGCTTAGATTAAATTCTGGCTTTGCCATTGTCATCTTAGAGTTTATATAACCATTGTCAATTTTATATAAAAGCAGATTAACTCAAAAACCTCACCTCTGGTTAAAATATGAAATAACCAGCACAAAAGAAAATAGTTATTTCTTTGGGAAATTTCTTTGAGTATGAATTTATTTGACTCCATTATAATTAGCCAAAATTTTTACCTCAATAAAGTAATTCCTTTTTACTTTGCAGGAATAGAGAAAGACATATTGGCATAAATAATTAGGAATAACAGATTTTAGTTATTTGTACCCTTCAGATGTTGTTTAACATGTACTGGGTTATTACCAAACCAAATTTAATACACACTGTGCATTTCGTTAAGTTGAAACATATGAAATTATTGATATTTTTTCAGTGTTACCTACAGAAATGTCAATTTCTTCTTGCTTGAACTCAATACTCAAGCTTACAGAACTTAATTTTATTAGTTAGCTTTGGCTACAGATACATATTTTAGAGTCATTAGGCTACATAAATGCTATAAATGCAAAGGGAATATGCATAGAGTGGGAAGAAAATGGGAAACAAAAGAGAATATGTAACCAGAGAAAGAGATAGAGATGTCTCTGAAACAGATGAGCCACCAACGGAGCAGACGGAAACAGTAATAGTATAACTAAACCAGCCTGATGAACAGACTAAAATCATGTAGATGTCAAATATATTATCAAAGACAAATTGTGACAATACAAATTAGCCCATTTTGTCACATCACACAGAAAAAAAACCTTATATGTAAAATATTTACCTTTTACAAAATTAGAAGTGTATTTGTGGGAGATTCTATTGGGTTGTCTCAAAAGTCATGACATATATTTTTCTGTTTTTCAAAGGTCATTTATTTATATAAAGCACAAAGATCTATCAATAATATATTTTCCATTTTTTTAATAACATTTCGCCATCTTTCAGTGAGTTTCGTAATTCCTTGTTCAGGGAAGGACCTGTGTTGGTGGGTGAAAAACTGAACAAGGTGCTGATTTACAGTCTCATCTGAATTGAATGTTATACCATGTAAGGAATTTTGAAGGGAGCAAAACAAGTGGAAGCCAGACAATGCAAAGGTCAGGCAATATAGTGGGTGTGGCAACACATCTCATGCAAGCTCCAGTCATTTTTAATGGTTGATAAAACGTGTGTGGTCTCGCATTGTCGTGATGGAACACAACTCCTTTCTGATCAGTGACTTCTGGATGTTTCTGGATGACAGAGTCATTCAAACTGTCCAGTTGCCAACAGTACACATTCAATTGATAGGTTCCTTGGTAGGAGCTCGAAAAACACAACACCCTTAAAAATCCCACCATGCTGAGAACATGATGAATGTCTGCTTTCGATGGCGTTTGAAGCAAATCAACACATTAGGACCAAAACTGCGCACCACATCGTAAGCAATCTGCTTCTTATCAACAGTTATCAGTCTTCTCAAAAAAGGACTATTTTCAGGAACCAGCAGTTACGTAATGGCTATGTCGCTGGACTCCCACGTAGTCGACCGTGGTTCACGTCCCGGACCCGGTGGCTTAAAACTCACGCCGGGTGCATGTGCGTTTGTGCCCAAGATCCCAAGAGGAGAATGGAGGAGAAGGGATTGCAGGGTGACCATCCCCCTTGGGGGGTGATTTCTTGGTTTCTGTCTCTATGTCTCTGTCTGTCTGGAGAACGCACGTGCACTATAGTGATAAAAACCTCTCCAGAAAAAAATAAAAGGACTATTTTCCTCACATTTAATGAACATATCGCAGATGTTGATATATGCTGCTAAGTGAACTTCTTTGTGTTCATGAGGAACCCAAATACTGAGTTTGCTAACATATCTCAGCTTCTTCAGGTGGTCATGAATGCTTGAATGATGGATGTTCAGTGCTTATGCAATCTCTCATGCCATGTAATGTGGGTTTGACCTGATCAGTGCCTTTATTTTGCCATCATCAACCTCGATGGGCATCCCTGATTGAAGAGCATCATTGAGATCAAAATCACCAGCACGGGGGGGAATCAGCAGATAGCGAAATGGCTATGTCAATGGACACCCACTTAGTCAACTGTGGTTCAAGTCCCAGACCTAGTGACTTAAACTCATGCCAAGTGTGTGTGTGTGTGCATGCCCAAGATCCTGAAAGGAGAATGGAGGAGAAGGGATTGTGATGTGGCCATCCCCCCTGGAGGGATGATTTCTCTCTTATAAATATATAAATAAATAAATAAATAAATAAAAATCACCAGCATGGAATAGTGTGAACCATCATTGGCACTGACATTCTTGTAGAGCATTGTCACTGTAAACTTTACACATGCGTGACATGTGTTCTTCCCTTTATGTAAGTAAAACTATAAAATGTGGCAAAAATGAATAGTTTGGTCTTCCATCTTCAACTTGTTATAAAAGCTCAAAAATAAATAAATAAATAAATAAAAATCACCAGCATGGAATAGTGTGAACCATCATTGGCACTGACATTCTTGTAGAGCATTGTCACTGTAAACTTTACACATGCGTGACATGTGTTCTTCCCTTTATGTAAGTAAAACTATAAAATGTGGCAAAAATGAATAGTTTGGTCTTCCATCTTCAACTTGTTATAAAAGCTCAAAAACTCAACCAAATCGCTTACATATTTTTTTTTAAGAATGAAGCTAAAACTGTCAGTTCTCTAAAGACATAGCAATTACATACATGTGAATGACTCTGGTGCTTCCAAAATGAACTAACACTATTGCAAAAATGCATTATGATTTTTCCGACAACTCAATATATACTTTAGTCAATACAAACCTTTAAGATTAGGGACCACGGTGTGTCAAGTGATGTACTCTCTCTCATTTGATTACATTATTGACACATCAACATGTTAACTTGAAGCTATTTTTTTAAGAATTATTTTATCTAACTTTATTTACTTATTTATATATTTTTATTTGACCAGAGAAGGACAGAGTGAGAGAGAGAGAGGAAGTAAGAAAGGAAGGCACCAGGTCCAAGACTCAAACCACAGTCAGCCATGTGGTAGTCCAGCACCCCTAACCACTATGCCACCTGCCGGTCCTGAAGCTATTCTTCCAATTAGCTCTAGTATTCTTTTCATTTACCCACCTCCCTCTCTACCAAATCTGATGGTAAAGTAACCTACTAAGGAATATGATAGATTCAGCCAAGTTGATGGAATAAGCTTCAATAAAATCATAAATAATGACATAAAACTCTAATAAGATTATTAAGTAGGTTTGACTGTATAACCATCTATTGCATATTAATATTTGGAATACTCTACTAAAGTAACCACGAGTTTTAAAAGTAAAAGTGATCAATCAATTTTCATATCATTTATTTAAAATAAATTTGCATCCATTATTTTTGTAGTATAAGTACATTTTTAAGATAGGCTTTGGTTTGTATTTCCCTAAATTTATATGTTGAGATTGGTTGTAAAGGTATTAAGTTTCCTCTTAATACCTTCCTGGTGTCAAAAAGTGAGGGCTTTGGGAGTCTGATCAGGGTGGGGCCCTGTGATTAACTCCTGTTGGGTTTGTAAAGAGAGGGAATGAGATCAGGACACACAATGAACACAGAGACATGGGTTCCTGATCTCTCACAAAGTGTCCCCTTGCATGGACTCAGGACCCACCAGCAAGTAAATACACCATATATGGCCCTTGAAATAGGAACCTCAAAACCATGAGTAGAATAAAACATTACTTTCATGAATTGTACAATTTTAGATATTTTCTTAGAAACTGAACTAACATGAGATGTTATATTCAGTTTTTGTTTATTTATGAGAAAGACAGATAATAAGGGAGAGAGAGAGACAAGATTCCCCAGCCTCTCTGCTAGCCAAGAACACAGGTGTGCACCACCATGGCCTGCATTTCAGGCCGAGTCTAAAACTGATCTTGGGGCCTCAGCCTTTCAATAGCAGCATCAGCACTGTGCACCATCATGCGTGAACCTTTTTTAATATTATATTTTATTTTGTTATTTTTTTAAAAAGTTTTTGCCTTAGGGCAAAGCTCTTACCAGAGAGAGAGACAGAGACAGTAAGAGAGAAAGTGAGAAATCAGCCCCCGGGGGGGATGGCCATGCTGCAATCTCTTCTCTCCCATTTTCCTCCTGGGATCTGGGGCATACAGATGGTACAGAGAGAGACAGAGAGAGGAGAGAGAAAGTGAGAAAGCAACCTCCAGTGGGGGATTGTCACAATACCCTCTCCTACATTCCTTTCAGGATTTGGGGCATCTATGTACATGTGCCCAGAATGTTCTTCAAGCCACCAGGTCCGGGACTCCAACTACACAGTTGGTTATGTGGGATCTGGCTGTATAAACCAACCACACCACCAGCTGGCCCCCAAATTAAAATAGCTTATAATCTTCTACATATTCATATCACTTTATTGTATCTTTGTTGATTTTGTTCCCTTTCTATTGTTTGTCTTTCCCCTATGAAAACCATTATATATGCTATTTCTTCAAAGCCTGATTGAAAAATAACAACATCTCTATTGCAAAATTTGCGATGATTTACTTTGCTATGATTAACTTCTATAATACTTCCCTCTCTCTCTCCCTTACCATTGACTTACTGGGCCAATTTCTTTATCTCTCACCAAACCATAATTTCCACAATATTAGTGACATTATCAATGAATATTTTCTTTATACATAGAGGAGCAAGAACTTGTTGCATAAATTAATTAATTACATCTGTATGTTACATAAAATTGCAAGGAGCTTTGATCTCATGGCACTTCCTATTTGTGATCATTCATTCTGTTGCAAATAAACAACTTGCAAATAAGAAAAACGTGTGAATTGATTTTGTTAATTTGAATCATGTGAATGTTGGTACATGTTCATTGAATTGTATGTTATTATGTTCTCAAATATCAGAACACTATGAAATCAAGTGTAGCAAGGTGCTTCGTATTTAAATTTCACTAATGATAGAATTTAGCTTTGCAATTATGATTTCTCCAACTTTGAATATTAATCATGTTAAATGATAATACCTGAATATTAATATTGAAATTAAGTACGTATATGCATAATCAATTGGGAAAAGAGGTTAGAAATCAATATTTATAAACTATACTCTTCACTGATTCTCACTGAAAACATTATTATTAAATTTTTTCATAGAAAATCTGTTTTGGATTAATGTTTTGAAAGAGAAAAAAGCTATCATCCTTTCACTTCTGACAGAGAAAATTATTTTGTTTTCAAGAAAAATTTTCTTTAACTAAAGCTTTAATTTATATATAATTTTGTTCGGGGGGTTGCTACATCAGTCATTTCTCCCTCCCTTCTGCTATTTATGAAGTTTTCCATTTGATGGAACAAAGTAATTAATATGAAGAGAGAATATATTCAAAATCACAATTTTGTAAGATGAAAAGTCACTTTATTCACCTGTAAAATTACTCCCTTTGTCAAGAAAGAGAGGAGTCCAAACAGAATTCAGGAGACATCATCTCTGCAGAGTGAAAGCAGTTTATAGAATACATATTACAAATAAACTAGAGAGGAAAGTAATTTCTACCTGCAATAATAACAAGCCATATAGAAATATATTTGAGGATAGCAAATGGCACAGAGAAACATTTTTTTCCTGATCCAAGTGTTGTTTGTTTTTGTTACTTTCTAGCTTCTGACTTTCATTGATTAGGCTTTTTTTTTACCCTATTTTTTACTTCCAAGATAAGAATTATTGTACATAAAGTAGAACAACAGTTGTCTTGTGCTTATTTTATAGATATCAATTCCATTTCTTTCTTTCTGAGCTGTTGTAAGTCCGTATTGGTTCATCTGTTAAAGAGAAGAAATTGTCACCATGATGGAGAAAGAGACAGAGACAGACATAAAAAGACAGAGAAGGAAAGCATAATTTATATAAATTATGGACCACGAATGCTCCTTAGTCATATCAGCTTAACTCGTTAATGCCCAATGTCCAATATAGGACTCTTCTCTGTAAAATATGTTATATCATGAGTCTCATAAAATCAAAATGACAAAAGTCTATAAATATTGTTTCATTTCATGGCATGGTCATCACATGATAGTAAACCCTAGTAAGTAGTTCACTAGTTTTTGTAAAGATCCTTACATGTCCTTTCTACAGGAATCCACAATACAATCAGTTTTCAATACCCCTTGCGAATGAGCCAGAGGTACCTAAATATATGTGACACTAATATGTGACCTACTTTCACTGTCTCTGCTCCTTCTCCCATGTTTCCTTTGAAGGTATATAGCATGTCAGGACTCTTTCATTCTAACTTTCAGCAGTGTGAATGCTCAGATTTACATCTCTAGTTATCTTGTGACTCTAGTCTTCTTTTATTCCCCAAGTTACTTCCTTTTTCTGAATCTATCATCTCTCACCTGGATGACTTTTACGTTTGTCTCAATAGAAGTAATTTTTCATTCTGTAAATGCTCTTATCTGAAGCATCAAGCCGTATCACTTCATTCTCTAATTATTTTAATGATTTCATATTCTCCATTTGACATTATGTGAAAGGACCATTTAGATAAGAATCTGCTCTCTGCTTCACTGTGTAGCTTCATCATTTTTCATTATCTATACCCCTCTCCAAGGTGTTCACCAGACTATTGGTGGTTCCCTGAATGTAACGCATTTCCTTCTCTCAGCTCTGGTCTTCAGCATGTAGTCATGCTTCTTTGCAATAAGTAACACACGAACTTCACTTAATACTTTCCATGTTTGTTTTTGGTTTTGTTTTTTGCTATAGGGTGTATGTGCTTACTAGAGAGACAGAGATACAGAAAGTGAGAAATAACCCCCTAAGAAGGCGATGGCCACACTACAATCCCTTCTCCCACATTCTCCTCTCCAGATCTTGGGCATGCAACATCTCCAGCATGAGGTTTAAGCCACTGGGTCTGGGCCTTGAACTGTGGTCAACTACATGGGAGTCCAGTGGTGTAACCATTATACCATTTGACAGTCCCTCTATGTATGTTTTTATCAGTACAACACATTTTCTTTCACTAAGCCATGTGATCTTGGACAAGTTCTTTCATGTTAATTTTCTCATTTAGAGAATGGAGATAATAATTTTTTTTCAAAAAAATATATAGTACATAGGCTTTATTTTTAATTTTTTAAACTTTTACTTTTTTTTTTACGTTTAATTACCGTACATCTCCACAGCATACAAAATTAATCTTCCCAGCACGAATACATTGCTTATCAGTCCACTCAAAGACATTACTATACACATTATCATCAACAAATAGTTTCTATTGTTGTGTCTATTAAATGCTTTGCTTTATTCTTCCCCTTGATTCTCTCTCTCCCACCCCACCCCTCCACTGCCCACTCTCTTCCTATACTGTCTCTAGCATCCACAGTAGTTCTCTCTGCTTTTGTACCTTACGATCTTTCAGTTTCTGCCACAGAGTGCAGCTATTCATTATATATTAAGTGGGGATATATATTAAGAGGCATACAATGCCTCCCTTTCATAATCTGGCTTGCTTGATTTACCATTAAATCTTCCACAATCATCCACTTCCAGTCAAATGCCATGGTCTCATTGTTATTTTAATAACTGAATAGTATTCCATAGTGTATATGTGGCATATTTTCAAACGAAATGTCCAAGAACAGAGGTAATATAATATATAATTCAAAGTATTATTAAAAATATTGGCCTGACCCTACCGTGTAGTGGTTAAGCACTTCATAGAAGAAGTTGGATCCCATATGACCCATCAGAGTTGAATCTAGGTCCTGGCAAAATTAGGTAGGTGTGCAAGTGCCAAGGACCCTGACAAAATGAAGAATTAGAGGGAAAGGGATTGTGGTAACTTGCTCTCTCTCTCTTCCTCACTCTCACGTTTCATGGACACACACACACACACTCTAGGGCATTGAAGAATTCTTTTTTGAGAGAGAGAGAGAGAGAGAGAGAGATTATTGCTATATGGCATGAGTACTCACCAGAGAGACAGAGAGAAACAGAGAGACAAAAAAACAATTTGGGAATTTTGAATAAGTGTGCACACATGCCTGGCATAAGTTTTCAGCTGCTGGGTCTGGGAATCGAATTGTAGTCGACTATGTTGGAGTCCTGTGACATAATCATTATACCGTCTTCTGGTCCCAAATTATTTTTTAAAAAATATTAGATAATGTAATGCATGCAAATCACCAATACATTCTGTTGCAGATAGTTATTCCTCCAGATATATTGACTATTCTTATTAATATTGCTATTCCTATTAGTATCATTGTTATTGTTTGCATTTTAAATTTTTTCCTGTAGGATTCAAATTCCAGCTTTGGATTCTGAAAACTAGTGAAGCATAATGATGTAAAACCATCACCTAATTTCCAGTAAAGCAAATAATAACACAATAATCCTTCCCTAACATCATTCTTCAAGTGCTAAAAGGAAATCCTTGGATAAGGAAATTTTGTATGTTTGTCTCTACACAAATTAATAGAATTACTAGAAAACTATCATCTGAAATCAAGGGAACTTAGCACAAACTGCAGTGAAAAATGAAGTACTTTCTGTTCCTAAATTTGCAAATTTAGATAAATTTTGAAGCAATATGTCAAAGATTATTCTAGACAAAGCATGGGCATAAAGAAGAACTTGAAACAAGGTCTCCTGGATATCCAATTATTTTGGGATATATGCTAGGCTGAATAATGGCTCCTCCAAAATGCTCATGACTTAATCTCCAGATCCTGTGAATATGTTGCCTTAATAGTAAAAGCCACTTTCCAGTCTGATTAAATTAAGGATCATGGGATGGGGAGATTATCCTGTATTATCTGAGTGGGCAGATGTAATCACAAGGGTCTTTATCAGCAATTGGCAGGAGGATGCTAAGGATAGTATTCTTTCTTGAAGCCAACATAAAGAACCAATCCCACTGACCCGTTGAATTCAAAATCTAGCAAAAATTATTTTGTATTTCTGATCTCCTGGACTTTAAAATAATACATTTGAATTGTTTGAAGCCACTAAATTTGTGTCTTATTGCTGCAATAGGAAACAAGAAGAAGGCAATTCTAATAAACATGAGGTGTATATTAGAAGTGACACAGAAAATGGAAAAAATAAATCAATGTCATTAATAAACTTCCGGGAACAGCAGATGGCATAATTGCTGCATTGCTGGACTCCCACATGGCCAACCATAGTTCAAGTCCCAGACACTGTGGCTTGAAACTGACGCTGGGTACGTGTACCCAAATCCTGAGAGGAGAATGGAGGAGAAGGGATTGCTACATGGCCATATCCCTTGGGGGATGATTTCTTGCTTTCTGTTTCTCTTTTTCTCTCTGTTTCTCCAGTGAGTATTTATATACCCCATAGGAAAAATCTCTTTTAAAATGATAATAATAGTACAATTTCCACTGTATATAACTAAAACATGATTTTTTCAGATATATCTGAAAGTAGTGCAGACTATATATATTTCTAGATTTTCTACTTTGCCCCTTTCAAGGTATGAAGAAGCTGGGAGTTTCATGAACCAAGCTCTTATCGGTCATAACTTGAAGGCTGATTCCAAAGTTGTTTCCTAATACTGTTATACTGTCATGTCAGAAAATAAAATAGGGCTAGTGGCTACAGAAAGGCCAGAGGCAAAGAACTACCCTTGTTTTCATTTGGAAGTCTTGCTGTGGTGTGTTGAAGCATAGGTAAAAGGATATGTGCAGAGCATGGATAGCACCTACAAAGATTTCCAATCTGTATTCATTTATTGTGAACCAATGAACTGGGAGAATTTAGGTAATGTAATTGCCTTCTATGAGATACTTCAGACACGGACACACACACACACACACACACACACACACACACGTCTTTGAAATATAACACAATTTATGGAAATAATCTTTTGTAACCAAAACAATACAATAAAGTTTTTCACTAATTATAAAACAAAACACACACACACACATACACAAATTGTGAAAATTAACTATGCCTTTTACCTTTACGAAACATGGGAAGATTATTTTAAAAAGTAATAAGATATCTCTACCTGTAGTTACAGAGAAGATGATAAGCTACACATAGGAAGTAACGTTCTATTGAAAATGTAATACAAAATTCTAAATATGTGATTAGTGGAATTTGGCATGTGATATGAAATAAAAACAAATCAGTGAGTCAGAGCCAGCAGATGGCATACAGTTACATCACTGGACTTCCACAGGGCCAACTGTGGTTTGAATCCTGGACTGGGGCCTTGAAACTCACATCAAGTGTGTGTGTGTGTGTGTGTGTGTGTGTGTGTGTGTGTGTGTGCATGCCCACAATCCTAGGAAGAGAATGGACGAGAAGGGATTTTGGCATGGCCATCCCTTTCAGGGGGTGATTTCTCGCTTTCTCTCTCACTGTCTCTCTTTCTCTCTCTCTCTCTCTCGTACATGATGCACCCTAAGGCAAAAATCTCTTTAAAAAGTATATTTATCAGTGGTTAACACAGGGAATATATAAAGGCAATGTTCAACTAGAAGCAAATCACGTGGTTGTTTGCAAAATTCGTAACCTAAGGCAAAACGGTGAAATATTTATCCTTACTAATATTCAACACAGTCTAATCAATCTAAAAGTGAAATATTCAAGAAAGATTAGCCAAACATGTAATCATGTGCACCTCACTGGAAACATGAACCTAAACTCAGAATATTTTAATATTAACCTTTTTCCAAAGTATCTGATAGATAGCAATAAAATTAACTTGATTCAAAAATACCATTTAAGGCCCTGCTATGGTAGTGCATGCTGGATGCTAATGTTTGGCAGCCCAAGGCCACATGACAGGCACAGGTTCAATTTCCTGGCCCACCCTAAACATCTGAGAGCAGTGGTATGTGTTTGTAGTCCCAGTTACTCAGGAGGTTGAAGCAGGAGAATCATGAGATAGTAAAAGTCTGTTTAAAAAAAATAAATACGGGGCCAACTGGTGGCATAGGTGCTGGACTGTCACATGACTAAACGCGGTTGGAGTCCTGGACATGGAGACTTGAAAATCATGCCAGGTAAGTGTGCGTATGTGCCTAAATCTCAGAAGGAGAATGGAGAAGGGACGATTTCTTGTCTTCTATTTTTATGTCTCTCTGGTGAACATATACTCACTATAGCAAAAATAGTGTATACTATTTGTGTGTGTGTGTATACATATAATGTATACATATTTATATATATATATATACACAGTATATATATAATGTATACACACACTTATATATGTATTATATGTAAAATATATATTATTATATGTATATATATAAAATATATACTATATGTATTATATATATACACACACATTTTAATTATGAAATTAATTTTATGTGATGATAAATTATGTGTATTAATAATACATCTATTTAACATTCTCTTTAAATTCATTTTATATATATTCATAAATATATAAATACTGGACAGACATTACTTTGACTCATTATGATCAAGTTCAGTTTGAAATAAAACTTGGGATCACTATTCCAATTATAGTCTACAAATATAAAGGATCCAAAGGAAAAATAACAAAGTAAAAGATGAATTTAACTTCTTAGTAGAAATATAAAAACAGCTCTTTTCTTTAAAAAAAACACAGAGATTATCAGACCCCTGCTCCTAAGATATACTAAAGCATGTTACAAAGAATGCAGGTTACTTTTACTGCTAATATATTTTAGTAATCTACATGAGTATGTTGAATACACATTTGAATGCATGATTACGGAAAATAATGATCAGTTTTTAATTCTCGAAATCATCGGTAGATAAAGTAATATTATTTTTAGTTAGTTTTTTGCTATAGGGCACATGCAATCACCAGAGTGAGACAGAGAGAGAGTGGGAAAGTGAGGAATCATCCCCTGGGCATATGGCCAAACCACAGTTCCTTCTTCTCCATTCACCTCTTGAGATTTGGGGCACACACACGTGCTGGTTGTGTTTTCCAAGACACAGTCTCCAAGGCTTGAACACACATTTGGCCATGTGACCTTAACCTTTGTGCCACCTGCTGGCCCCTCTTTTTTTTTTTAAGAGAAGACTTGAATGGCTATTTCTTGATGGTGAAGAAATGGAATATTTGATCTTTTAGTATGCCTTTCAGATTCAACATCAGTTTCTTGATCCAGCTGTGTTTCTCCATTACTTTTCTGTCTTTTTCTTTTTGACATAATTACCTTGTACTCTTCCTATGGTGATAAGAGAAAGGTTTGACTTAGAACTCCTTTTTCTTTTTCCTGCATTGCATTTGCTACAAAAAGAAAGAAAGAAATGGTGGGGGCAATGCTACAGACGTGTAGAGCACCGTAAAGTACAAGAGCGAAATTTCCTGAAAATGTTCAAAGCTTCAATTTCATACTTAATTTATCTATATGACTCAACAGAATCACTTACGCACATAAAAATACTTAACATTTGAAATTGCAAAATTACTGCACTAATATCATTAGTAAGAACTATCATCAGCAACACAGAAAACACTCAAATATCGCTAATCCAGAAAATTTTAATTACCTAGCCATGCTAAAAGTAACAAAATCATTTTGCCAGCTGCTTTCATATTGCTTATAAAATAAGCCCTTGAGTACAATGATAAGTTAAATGCTACTTTTGTATTCATGAGAAAGGAAGCAGTCTGAAAAGCATGCAGCTGCCTCAACACTTTCAAGAAAACCTTTTATCTTTTGCATAATCACACACAGATTTACGTGTACACACGGGTGTGTGTGCGCACGCAAACACATGTGCATGCACATCCACAACCTGGAAGAGGCAAGAACAAGTTTTATATTCTACTAAAACACTTTGTAGTACCAACTGATGATAGATAAATTGACAGATAAAATGGAAATAAATCTTTTGAGTAGAAAAGTTCTTTTGTAGTGATTATATAATCTTAGTATTTGACATCATTTTGAAATATTCAAAACATAGTAGTTTGTTTTAAGTATAATGAGGTGCTATGAATGTAGTATTTTAAAAGCCTTCTCTAGGCTGTACTAATAGTACTAATATTACAGACAATGATACAAGAAGTTTTCTTACATACCTTCATGTCAAGGTTTATTATTAAAAAAGAGGATATTGTTGCTATTTTGCTGCCCAAGTCTATAAAAATACTTCATTATTGGATGTAAATTTAGGGTGCATTGGCAGTGTATTTTAAGCATGGTAACTTTTGAGATTCTTAGTCTAAAAACTTCTCCAGTGTCTTATCACAAAATAAAATGCAACCTTCAGACAGCTTTTAAGATATTTTTAAGTAATAATTTTTTCTATCATCTTCTTGCAACTATGTACTTATATACAAGCACAACATATGTAAGAAATCACTTTTAATGAAAAAATAATTTATGAGACCTTACAATTTTATAAATATTTAATACATTATTAACATTAGTTTTTCTGGAAATCCTTTACTTCTTTAAATTATTTTTATTATTTTCTCTGCTTTTTTCTTTCTTTTCTTTCTTTCTTTTTTTTTTTTTTTTTGGAGAGATTTTTGCTATAGGACGCGTGCGCTCGTCAGACAGAGAGAGACATTAGAGACAGAAAGCGAGAAATCACTCCCCAAGGGGGGATGGTCACGCCACAGTCCCTTCTCCTCCGTTCTCCTCTCAGGATCTTGGGCACGCACACACACGCACCTGGCGTGAGTTTTAAGCCACCGGGTCCTGGACACGAACCGCGGTCGACTACGTGGGAGTCCAGTGACATAGCCATTACGCTAACTGCTGGTTCCCTCTGCTTTTTTCTCAGTCTTTTTCTTCAGCTCCTCTTACTGTAGTTTCTTTTTTTTAAACCATCTTTATTGAGGTATGAATGATCAATGAATGTTGTAACATTTAGAACATTAAATGTGAAGATTCCATGTATATATACTTTGTAAAGCGATTATCATAATCAAACTAACATACCCATCGCCATATCTATTCACCTTTGGGAGAGAGTGAATAATGACATTCAAAAATCTAAGCTTGGGCTCATCCATGGCCTGGTGGTTAAGGGAACTGGAACCCACATGACTGACCTAGTAGTTCAAGTCCTGGCCCTGGTAGCTTGAAAAATATGCCAGGTGTGTGTGCATGTGTGCTCAAACATCAAGAAGATGAAGAAATGGAGAAGGGATTATAGCATGAGCATGGCTCATTGGAGGTTGCTTTTCTCCCTCTCCCTCTCTCTCTGTCTCTATGGCAAGAGAACCCACATTCTAGAATTAAAAAAAAAAAAGAAAAGAAAAAAAGAAGAAAGAAAATCTACTGTCCAGATGCTTGTGTTCTTTTCTCCCTCCTCTCTTTAACTTAGTCATTTTTATCGAGGTTCATAGCTGTATTTTTTCCCATAACTTCTGCTCACAAATATATTTACTAGTTTAAGCTTCAGAAACCATTATTTACATGGGCCCCATTTTCAGTTATTGTTCCTAATATTATATGTTTAAATGTACAAATTGTTAAAGGCCTTAAAAATTGTAAAAGTTCTGACATTGCAAAACTTGCATTACCTGCCGTAAGCTGGTACCCACCTGACCTTATCTGAGCACCAGACGAACATTTCTGAATCCTTTAGACTTTTCCACCTAGATATGCTTTTTCACAGGGATATTCACACGGCTATCCCAAACTCAGTGTGCACAATTTGGATTTACATCTGTATTCCAAACTTTTCTTCCGGAAATGTAATTTTCACCCAACTTGTCAACCAGTTGAGAAAAACGACAGTCTTCCTTAAACCCTCCTGTATGGCAGCCCAAACACAGGATGAAATTCATTTCCACACAGTACACAAAACTGAACGCAACCCATGTTGGCTTCTACTGCTCAACTGTCGTAAACACCCTGAGCTAGTCTCATGATTTACAGATCTAATAAACCTGTAACACCTTGAATTTACTATGCTTTAGGCTTATGATAGTCATTCTCCATGTTTTACTCTAATGTAGTCATCTTTGAAATTTGTGTTTGTACTGTCATCCGTCTCTGTGAAGTCATTTGGAAACTTCTTACATCAGTGTTTACAAATTCTCTCAGAACTTACACATTTTCTCTTTGGGATTACATTTTGATTCTCTGGTGGAGCTCTATTTAAATACAATTTTATTAAAAATGGATAATTGCCATGCCTCTCTCTACCAGCGGGCTTTATTACCCATGATGTAGGCCCTGTTTTATTTGTTTTTATAGCCCTACATTCTAGCACAATAATGGCACAAATGATAGCAGCCCGTTAGGATGGCGAATGCATGAATGGATTTGTTTTGAATGAAATGTTCACGCTCAGGCCTGACGCCACCCCTACTGGTGCTGTGAACCTATCTGTTCCCTTCTGTCTACTCAGGACAACGTAGGAACAATGGTCTCATCTGTTTCTTTACCTCTTAAACACTTTTCTCCTCCCTGTTATTTTTTTCAGTGTCAAACTTGCCGCATTATTTTTCATCTCTAAAAAGTTCTCCCTTCTCCACCCTTGCCCTTCAACTGTCACTGTATGTATTTGCTCCTTTCTACAGCAAAATTAAAAAAGAATTGCCATTAAGTGTCTAATCCCTTATTAATGTGGCTTGATTCCTGTACCTTCTGGTTTTACTCTTACCTTCCACTCCCACCATTTCTGTTCATGTCAAGTGCAGCAGTAACATCTATTTTCTTACCTATTAGCTTTTTAGTTCTTTTCTTCTTGAACTTACTGAGTGAATTGAACAAAGTCGATGAGATCCTCCTCTGGTGGACCCTGTCTCATGTCGTTTCTCTTGCACCTCACCAACTGCTCCTTCGTAGTCCCCGTGACACTGACCCTCTGCCTCTTTATATGGACTGATCCAGAACTCTTTTGGAATATCTTTTTATGACACTGAAGTGATTACACTTGAGTGGAAAGTTCCTATAATTTTGCTTGTATACACGTATGCACGTATGCATGTAATTTCAAGGAATGGGATCTTCAAATATTCCTATGTGGCAATATTCCAAACATTTGTAAATTTAGGTTGAACTTCTCATTTGAATTCCAGAAATATGCCCAAAAGTTTATTTGATATGCTCCTCTTACCTCTGATAGACAGCTCACATATAATACACTCAATAACTCTAAATTTATGCCTTCTCTAAGCTTCCTCTTTGTAAAGTTTCTCAGGTCGCCAAACTGAGAGTTTTTCTATGCGTTTTCCTTTGTTATTCTTTTAAGCTCTTTCTCTGAAATGTCATTTTGAACTATTGGTATCCTGATGTTTCTACCTTCAATATATTTTGTGTGTAATCATGTCTTATTAACTTTATAGCCAACAAACGGATTTGAATCACTGCTTTTTGTTCCCTGGGTGGTTGTAGCATTTTCTGAACTTCTCTGCCTGGTCTTGCCTTTTGATGTTTCTACCTTCAATATATTTTGTGTGTAATCATGTCTTATTAACTTTATAGCCAACAAACGGATTTGAATCACTGCTTTTTGTTCCCTGGGTGGTTGTAGCATTTTCTGAACTCTGCCTGGCCTTGCCTTTGTCCCTCTAATGGGTACCCTCAAATCAGTAGCAATGTGACATTGACAACTTATTCGAATCGGGTGAATCCTCTGCTTAAAACTGCTCTATGGTTATGGTTTCTTCCTTTTATTTAAAGTTCAGAGTTCAGACTTTTTCTTTTCTTTTTTTTTCCTTTTTTTTTCTTTTTTTTTTGCTATAGGGCTTATGTGTTCATTGAAGAGACAGGGAGACAAAAAGTGAGAAATCACTCACCCCTGGGGGGATGGCCATGCTGCAGTCCCTTGTCTTCCATGCTCCTCTCAGGATTTGGGGCACACATGCACATGCACCTAGCATGAGATTTAAGCAGCTAGGTCTGGGACTTGAACTGTAGTCTACTATGTGGGAGTCCAGGGACGTAACCATTATGCTGTCTGCTGGTCACCAGCCTTTCTTTTCATACCATGCACTATGATGACTTGGAAGATGTTTATTTTGTAACTCAGAATATTAACTGTCTCTTAATTTTCAGACTCCATCTCCTACCAGTTTCTACCTTTATATTCCATTCCAACCTCTCTGGTCTGGTTGTTCATTCTCAATCATGCCAAGCATATTCTTCCCTCAGGACCTTACACCTGCAGTTTTCATTGAATAGAACTTCTCTTCAGACATACAGAAAACACTGTCTTCAGCTCTCTGGTCAAATATTGCCACACAAGTGAGACTGCTCTTAAATAAACTGTGAAACTCAGCCTCCAACCTCATTAGCATTTCTTATCCCGTCTTCCTTGTTAGATTTATTCCAGAGCACTCATTGCAATCTTTCATTCAAAATATTTACTATTCTTATTATTGTCCCTTCGATTAAATTGCCTAATTTTTTCACAAATACTACTTTCAGAGTCTTTTGAGAAAAACTGAACCAATATGAATGAATTCATTATTACCCACTGATAGGTTTTTCTCAATACTGATTTTTAGACATAATTATTTATTCTTTAAACATTGCTTTACTTTCTAAATTTTCAGATATCAAAGTTAAGTTTTTCCTTATTTTTGACTGTTATTTCCTTTTCTTTTGTGTCTGTGGTCACTTTACCGTTTCTCTCATAGTTTTCAGTTAATTTTCTTAGGCTTTTAAAATTTGATAAATTTGCTGCTAATGCTTTTTTTAATTTCTTATTTTGTTATTTTAGTGTTTTATTTTGAGTATATAAAGGATAGCATACTTGAAACCATTATTATATTTAAGTAACCCTCAGCCATCCTTGTTTATTTTCCTTGAATTTTTAGAGTAGGCATCAAAAACACACATGCATGTATGCAGAAACACATAGACACACACAAAGAGTAATTTTTTAAAAAACTTTCTTTTGATTTTTCTAATTTATACCATTCCTAAAGTTTCTTTTGCCATGACATTTGACAATTGCCATTGACATAAAAGCTTAATAGACGTGTTCTTGGTGACTTATTTCATCAGTTTCTATCAAAGTCATCCACCCATATTTACTGAAGTGTTTAAAAATATATATTTTTTGTATGTAATGTTTTGATGACCTAATAATTGGCACGATGGAATAAATACACAGGAGAAGCAAATAAAATAGTCAAAAACTTTGTCTAAAATTAAAAATAGAACCAAACTTGATGATTAAAGAATGAATACTAGCAACAATTTATTACATGCAGTATACAGCAATTTAGAATGTGGTTAACCACACAATGTTAGTCACTGAAATAAAGATCTATAAAGGGAGAAATCTGAGCAGTTCCATGGGTACATAAAGTGTAAAAATAGACGTATGTGAAATATTAGAGTTTTTATTACATTTTATAATGGGCTTTTGAAAAAAATATTAGAGTTTTTATTACATTTTATAATGTGCTTTAGCAATATGTTTTATTACAGCAGTCATTCTAGTTTTAATTTAATTTGAGACTTAGTCAAAACAGTTTTTATTACATTTTATAATGTGCTTTAGCAATATGTTTTATTACAGCAGTCATTCTAGTTTTAATTTGAGACTGAGTCAAAACTATAGTTCTGTATGGGAAAAATCAACTTTTAATTTAACTCAGGTGAATGCCTGTCTTTGTTCCTCATACATTAATTCCTTAATATGACTCTGCCTTTCCAATGATGAAGTGCAGGCTCCTTTCTAAATAAAGACCACATGCTTGTGGACTGTCTAGGGCCTAGTGCTATGAGGCAGGTAATAATTACAACAACATTTATCAAAGGAGTTGTCTGCAAAGAAACCACGTGTACCTTCTCCTCTGCAGTTGTTATAAATGGAAGGAGACTAGAAAATTAAAAGTAAAATTTCAAGGATGAAGGGGAAAAACAAAATATCAATCTGTTTCCAGCTGGGTTAGTATAACCACTCAGTCTTACTTTGAAGTAAGTAAAGAGCCTATCCTTGGGGAGAAAATAGAGAACATAAAGGAGTATTTATAAAGCCTCTCATCTTCTGAGAAATATTTGTTTCTTAAATTACCCATTCTTTTTAGTATTAGAATTTAAAGATTTCCAAGAGGCTTTGAAACTGATCTGCTCTTGAAGTTGTTAGGCTCAAGTGGGGGAGTTTGCATCTTTGTTAAAGCGTTTTTTGACCATGATAAACAATGTCTATGAATTATTTTGGTCCTTCTGTAACCAAATATCTCCAAATATATGTTATTTACATACCTAAAATATTTTCCCTGCCAAAATTTGTAGTTAAGTAAACTATTCCTATTTCATATTCACATTCCAATTTAAAGCACATGCTAAGATGGTTTCTAATATTTCACCTGTGTAGATTATTGAAATAAACAGAACATTCAGATGAAACATTTATG
This sequence comes from Tupaia belangeri chinensis, assembly GCF_000334495.1. NCBI lineage: Eukaryota > Metazoa > Chordata > Mammalia > Scandentia > Tupaiidae > Tupaia > Tupaia belangeri. The sequence goes on along the minus strand of NW_006159867.1, from coordinate 2,206,324 downwards.
CTCCATTGACTATATCTTATTCCAATTTACCTTTGTTTTTGCTCGAAATATTATGCATTTAAATGTATTGGGGCTGGGGCCAGCAAATGGTATAGTGGTTAATGTGCTGGACTCCCACATGGCTGGCTACAGTTTGAGTCCCAGAGCTATTGGTTTGAAACTCATGCTGGGCATGTACGTCTTCATGCCCAAGATCCGAGGAGGAAAATGGAGGAGGATTATGGCCTGGCCATTACCTCTGGGGGCTGACTTCTCAGTTTGCATCCCATAATCTCTCTCTCTCTGTCTCTTTCTGGTGAGTGCTCATGCCCTATGATAAAAACCTCAAAAATGAATAAAGAAATCAATCAATCAATAAATAAATGTGCGTACGTATGTACTGGGGCCAGATGCCGATGCAACAATAATGCAATCTTCTGCAATACTAGACCCACATAAGAAGGTCCGAGGTTCACATCCTGAGGCATTTGTATGCATGTTTGGCATATGCACACACATGCATGTGATCAGGGCTGGCTAGAGACTAGAGGTGAAGACCTTCTTGGGGTGCCTCTTTCTCTCTCTCTCTTTCTCTCATGGAAGAAGTAAATAAACTTTAAATAAATCTCTCTGCCTTCCAAACTTAAACTTACTAGAGGGATAATTTTTCCAGAGCCTTCTTTAGCTGATGCTAATTTTTATATTTAACAAACCATATGCAGTCTTTGCTATATAATTGTGGCAAGCATGCATAGGACCAATGATAGATACTTACTACTTAATCTCTGTCCTATTAGTTTGTAATGTTACCTCCATGTAAAGATTGCATTTTGGCAAGTAAAATCACACACACACACACACACACACACACACTTCATTCTTTAATTGAAGCTAAAGTAATCTAATTACAGTATCATTTTTAAGTAGATGTGCTTTCTAGCAATTAGACTTTGAAAGTTCAATTATAAGCATATGAAATATTCATTCCAATTTTCATCAAATATTGGCAAAGTCCTCTCATTTGAATGATGCTACTATTCTAAAGAGGAGAGAAGGGAGCCAAAGAGCTGCCGTGTAAGAGGGTAAATGCTCCGTATTATAATACCACTGAGGCTGTAGAGTCGAGTAAGATGAAGAGTGAACTTAAATCAACAGAAATGGTTCTATATGTTCAGCTAGACTAAAACTTTGAATATGTACTAACGCCCTTTTTCAGTCTATAAAATGAAAAAGAGAACTTCTGAATTATAGTATACCAAATTTACTTTGCATTTCTGTGGGCTTTGATGCATTTGCTTTACACAACAGAAACAGAATTCTTAAGTAGATTAGTCCTGATTTCTATGTGTATATATTCCTTTCTTAGTTTCTCTCTTTTCTTTTTATTTTATAAAACTCTTACTCTTATGTTTCAGTTTTATAATAAAAAAGAAATATAAAATTGTTATATGTCTCCATTCGTTTGGAATCTGTCACCTAACACATACCTAAATTACCTTGGGCAGTGTGCAGGGATATTAATAACTACTTGTACAAAGAACGGAAATACCCCTTAACAAATTAGGACTTTTAAAAACGATTTTTTGGGCCAGCTCATGGCATGGTGCTTTCGGCAACTGGATTCCACATGAATGACTGTGAAGTTTGAGTCCTAGACCCGGATGCTTGAGAAGCACATTGGGGACTTATGCTCCAACTCTCAAAAGGATGTAGAAATGGAGGAGAATCAATTACAGTGTAATCATTTCTCATGGGAGGTGCTTTCTTACTTTCTCTGTCTCCAGTGAATGCGCACTCCTTCTGGGAAAAAAAAAAATGTGATGTTATAAACAGTCCTACTCCTTGAAAATGGTAAAACTAGTAAATATTAACAATGTTTTTCCAAAGCAAACTATTATTATAATAAAACTATTTTCATTCCTTACAACATGTTATCATCTACTCGAACTTATTTTGTACAATTGTGCTTCCTTGCAATTTTTTCTATTCTATAAAAACACGGAAGATGGGAAAATCAAAATTGTTGGTAACTTGAATAAGATGAAGAAGAACCTAACGTTCATCACTGTGATGCATCCTTTCTCCCACAGAGTAAGTAGTAAAAGTTTATCTCCCAGCTTTTAAGAATCCCTGAATAGTCCTAATGAAGTTTGGCTGTGAAAAGCACACGTGTCATGAATAGGTAAGGCATTGAGAAGAACAACAAAATATCTAAAGCAGAAAGCTACGGGAAATGTTCAAATTTGTTTAACATTGTCTAGTTGGAAGAAAGGGATTAGCAAAATAATTGTGAAAGGTCTTGTATCTTGTTCTCCTTAAAATAGCTCATGTAGGAGAGTTCAATCAGAGAACAGCATTGCATTGTATTATGCAAGATTCTAAAACACCTTCTGGGGTTTTCATGAGATAATATAAATGAAAACTTCTAGCTGATACTTGACACATAGAAGACACTCAAACGCTAGCTTATTGAAAAAGAAAGAAGCAAAACATTTACACAAAAGGGAAAATTATCTGTTGGTATAACTTATATGATAATATCTTTAACTGGTCTAATTCACTATACATTCATGTTGGGAAAATCCATTTTGCATGTTGTAATGGTATACAGTAATTGATTGTATAATCAAATAATAAAATATATTTTAAAAACCTAAAAATAAATATATTAACTAATTAAAATGCTAACTTATGTATACCATGATAAACTGTAATGTCTACTTCTGTACCAACATCCAGAAACTGTTTTTATGGTCTGTTTTAAATGATATATTGTAGTTTTTGTCTATATTCAGAAATCACCTTAGAACTGTCCTCCTTGAGCCATACATTTTATAAGTAAAACAAGAAATAATGCTTGGAAATCTAAATAAATAATTAGGGGCAACCTAAGTGAGAGAAACTGATTTGTTTCTAATTCTCAGCCTATGCTTTTTCAGTTTGTTTATTTCTTTCTTTCATGAGAGAAAGAGAATAACAGATAGAAAGGTCGCCCAAACAGACACCCATGCCAAGCTGTACCTCTGGTCTTAGCCAATCAGATCTTGGGCATGCACGTGCACACCCCCACATGTAGAGAAAGGTCTCAGGTTATGAACCTGAACTGCTCCCTTGTGAATCCCACTTGTATCACCACTGAGCCACTGTGTGACCTAAGTCTTTTTGATTAGTTTTCAGTTTCTTTCTTTAACTTGATTTATCAGTTCCATGAGAACAGGGGCATTTTCAGTGACTACAACTACTTTGAATGTTATATAAAAAAAATAGATCAAAGAACATTGAAGTAGAGATTTTAAAGTATTTTGTGAATGTGTTATTTTTCTGCACTAATGTAGCAATATACAGATTATATATGCTTATATATGTTGCACATAATGTTTCACTGTACACAATTACATTTTAAATACAAAAATTTTTAAGTATATATACAACTTTCATAGTGTCCAGAACAACTCCCAACACATTATTATCCTTTCATTTTTCTAATGTTTTAATCTAATGAAGTACTATTTAATACTAAGATTGTGAAGCTGGAATAACAAGCAGATTAAAGAATGGAGCTATCCTTAATAATTGCTGTATTGGAGTAGTGAAAATAGACCTCTTACGTGAAGATGAATAAGATTTCTGTGCTAACATTGTAAATAGTCCTCCTCGTGCTTCTTTAGTAAATAAAAAATATCTCTGTAAATATTATATCCACAGTCATTGCTATATTACTGTTTTGTAAAACAATAAGCAAAGGAACTAAGAGAAATATATGAAATTTTCATTAGATCCTTGGTTTGATCTTCATATATAATCTTCCCCTATTTATTTTAAGCCCTCTACCCTTGGGTTGCCCTGTTGATTTTCAATTAACCTCCCTAGATAGAAAACGTTTAATTGAAACTATCACAACCAAGAAAACAGGAATTCATGCCTATTCATCAATAGTAGCACCCGTCTAATTTATTTTATACCCATTGAACACTAAGAAACATTGACAGATCACGTCACATTTTTAAAAATAAACAGCAATACTCATCTTGCTTTAAATATTTAAAATAAGTCTAAATTATTTAGTGAGATTGCAAATTCTTTGAGGTTGAAGAGTCATACAATTCTAATGGCTTCACTCGTTGGAACACAGTTATTTTCTAAATATTCAGCTATTAGAAGATGATAGAAATTCCCCCAAGAAATATATGTCAATATTCTGATTAAAATTGGTGGACAAAATAGCTTCTGCTTTCAAAACCATGCCTAAGTAATTAGTGAAAAGAAAATAAGTATTTTCTATTCTTGGCTCTCTGTAATTCTCTCAAGTGAACATATGGAACTAAATATGGGATTAAGTCAAATACTATATGAAATAACTCTCCTCTACTTCAGTTTTTCTTTTTCAATCTCTTTTTTTTTCTTTGTATCCAGATTGACTCTCTCCACATGTTGGTTTCTATTTAAAAATAGCAACAGTTTTCCCTAAATTGCTTTTATATTACATTAAAGACCTTAGGGTAAATGTCATTAACTGTAGTTTGGCCATTAATCGTAGCCCGTCATTATACAATAGATTTTCCATAGAATTTTCTCTGTGTGTGTAATTCTGACATTCAACTCTCAATAAGGAAAACTTTTCAAAATCCTTTAAATATAATTATTTGTCTTAAGAAATATTAACCAGCAAGGGGAAAAATTTAAGTACCAATAATTGAAGGTCAAGCCTAAAATTAATTTTTCAACTTTTATCTTTTAAAAAAAGCTATAACAAAACCATTTGTATTTAAATAAGTTTTACATCTCTGTTTAAAGTATTAAAGTCTATGGAACGAAAGTAGATATAAACAGAGCAGGGAATAAGAAAAAGAAAATACAGCTACTTTGAATGATATATAAGAAAAATAGATCAAAGAATATTGAAGTAGCAATTTTTAAAGTATTTTGTGAATGTGTTATTTTTCTGCACTAATGTAGCAATATACAGATTATATATGCTTATATATGTTGCACATAATGTTTCATTGTACAAAATTACATTTTAAATACAAAAATTTTTAAGTATATATTAACTATTTACTGCTTTGAAAAATAATTACAACTACTATCTCTTTAAAAAGAAACAAATGAATCTATAAATGTAAGTTCTTCAACAAGTGTTAAAAGGGGACCCCAGGATCAGGATTCTTAAAAAAAAAAAAAAATTCTATCTAGGCCTCAGACCTTGTAAATATCAGCTCCCAGGAGCATAGAATAAAATACAACCTATTGAAATACCAGACCCAGAGAGCTAACCAGAAAAGTTTTATGGAATTTGTTGCTCAAACAAGAGCACATACCACCATAAATATCAAGCAAATAATCAAACACTCATGAAATACTGACAGTAAATAAACATGTGAACTTATTTGGTAGGGAATGACAGATTCTTTAACTGAATAAATAAATTATTCTAGAAGGCTCATTCATTGGCGAAAGGCATTGAGAACAGCTGAAACAGTTTATCCCATTCCTCCTCCGCCCATCTGTATAAGCCAGTCTAATTGACTACTCCAGAGGATAGAATGGCAGACACCAGAGACCGGGAAGGGGTGGGGAAGACAAGGAGATGCTGGTTAGCAGATGCAAAACTACAGTTAGAGAAGAAGACGAAGAAGAAGAATTTGGGGTGCTCTATAGCAAAGTAGGATATGGACACTTAACAATAACTTACTGTGTATGACAAAATAACTAAAAGAGGGGATTTTACATATTCCTATCCCAAAGTAATAATAAATGTTTGAGATCAATATACTATAATAATTATGCTAATTTGATCATTTGGGAAAATCCATTTTGCATGTTGTAATGGTATACAGTAATTGATTGTATAATCAAATAATAAAATATATTTTAAAAACCTAAAAATAAATATATTAACTAATTAAAATGCTAACTTATGTATACCATGATAAACTGTAATGTCTACTTCTGTACCAACATCCAGAAACTGTTTTTATGGTCTGTTTTAAATGATATATTGTAGTTTTTGTCTATATTCAGAAATCACCTTAGAACTGTCCTCCTTGAGCCATACATTTTATAAGTAAAACAAGAAATAATGCTTGGAAATCTAAATAAATAATTAGGGGCAACCTAAGTGAGAGAAACTGATTTGTTTCTAATTCTCAGCCTATGCTTTTTCAGTTTGTTTATTTCTTTCTTTCATGAGAGAAAGAGAATAACAGATAGAAAGGTCGCCCAAACAGACACCCATGCCAAGCTGTACCTCTGGTCTTAGCCAATCAGATCTTGGGCATGCACGTGCACACCCCCACATGTAGAGAAAGGTCTCAGGTTATGAACCTGAACTGCTCCCTTGTGAATCCCACTTGTATCACCACTGAGCCACTGTGTGACCTAAGTCTTTTTGATTAGTTTTCAGTTTCTTTCTTTAACTTGATTTATCAGTTCCATGAGAACAGGGGCATTTTCAGTGACTACAACTACTTTGAATGTTATATAAAAAAAATAGATCAAAGAACATTGAAGTAGAGATTTTAAAGTATTTTGTGAATGTGTTATTTTTCTGCACTAATGTAGCAATATACAGATTATATATGCTTATATATGTTGCACATAATGTTTCACTGTACACAATTACATTTTAAATACAAAAATTTTTAAGTATATATACAACTTTCATAGTGTCCAGAACAACTCCCAACACATTATTATCCTTTCATTTTTCTAATGTTTTAATCTAATGAAGTACTATTTAATACTAAGATTGTGAAGCTGGAATAACAAGCAGATTAAAGAATGGAGCTATCCTTAATAATTGCTGTATTGGAGTAGTGAAAATAGACCTCTTACGTGAAGATGAATAAGATTTCTGTGCTAACATTGTAAATAGTCCTCCTCGTGCTTCTTTAGTAAATAAAAAATATCTCTGTAAATATTATATCCACAGTCATTGCTATATTACTGTTTTGTAAAACAATAAGCAAAGGAACTAAGAGAAATATATGAAATTTTCATTAGATCCTTGGTTTGATCTTCATATATAATCTTCCCCTATTTATTTTAAGCCCTCTACCCTTGGGTTGCCCTGTTGATTTTCAATTAACCTCCCTAGATAGAAAACGTTTAATTGAAACTATCACAACCAAGAAAACAGGAATTCATGCCTATTCATCAATAGTAGCACCCGTCTAATTTATTTTATACCCATTGAACACTAAGAAACATTGACAGATCACGTCACATTTTTAAAAATAAACAGCAATACTCATCTTGCTTTAAATATTTAAAATAAGTCTAAATTATTTAGTGAGATTGCAAATTCTTTGAGGTTGAAGAGTCATACAATTCTAATGGCTTCACTCGTTGGAACACAGTTATTTTCTAAATATTCAGCTATTAGAAGATGATAGAAATTCCCCCAAGAAATATATGTCAATATTCTGATTAAAATTGGTGGACAAAATAGCTTCTGCTTTCAAAACCATGCCTAAGTAATTAGTGAAAAGAAAATAAGTATTTTCTATTCTTGGCTCTCTGTAATTCTCTCAAGTGAACATATGGAACTAAATATGGGATTAAGTCAAATACTATATGAAATAACTCTCCTCTACTTCAGTTTTTCTTTTTCAATCTCTTTTTTTTTCTTTGTATCCAGATTGACTCTCTCCACATGTTGGTTTCTATTTAAAAATAGCAACAGTTTTCCCTAAATTGCTTTTATATTACATTAAAGACCTTAGGGTAAATGTCATTAACTGTAGTTTGGCCATTAATCGTAGCCCGTCATTATACAATAGATTTTCCATAGAATTTTCTCTGTGTGTGTAATTCTGACATTCAACTCTCAATAAGGAAAACTTTTCAAAATCCTTTAAATATAATTATTTGTCTTAAGAAATATTAACCAGCAAGGGGAAAAATTTAAGTACCAATAATTGAAGGTCAAGCCTAAAATTAATTTTTCAACTTTTATCTTTTAAAAAAAGCTATAACAAAACCATTTGTATTTAAATAAGTTTTACATCTCTGTTTAAAGTATTAAAGTCTATGGAACGAAAGTAGATATAAACAGAGCAGGGAATAAGAAAAAGAAAATACAGCTACTTTGAATGATATATAAAAAAAATAGATCAAAGAATATTGAAGTAGCAATTTTTAAAGTATTTTGTGAATGTGTTATTTTTCTGCACTAATGTAGCAATATACAGATTATATATGCTTATATATGTTGCACATAATGTTTCATTGTACAAAATTACATTTTAAATACAAAAATTTTTAAGTATATATTAACTATTTACTGCTTTGAAAAATAATTACAACTACTATCTCTTTAAAAAGAAACAAATGAATCTATAAATGTAAGTTCTTCAACACGTGTTAAAAGGGGACCCCAGGATCAGGATTCTTAAAAAAAAAAAAAAATTCTATCTAGGCCTCAGACCTTGTAAATATCAGCTCCCAGGAGCATAGAATAAAATACAACCTATTGAAATACCAGACCCAGAGAGCTAACCAGAAAAGTTTTATGGAATTTGTTGCTCAAACAAGAGCACATACCACCATAAATATCAAGCAAATAATCAAACACTCATGAAATACTGACAGTAAATAAACATGTGAACTTATTTGGTAGGGAATGACAGATTCTTTAACTGAATAAATAAATTATTCTAGAAGGCTCATTCATTGGCGAAAGGCATTGAGAACAGCTGAAACAGTTTATCCCATTCCTCCTCCGCCCATCTGTATAAGCCAGTCTAATTGACTACTCCAGAGGATAGAATGGCAGACACCAGAGACCGGGAAGGGGTGGGGAAGACAAGGAGATGCTGGTTAGCAGATGCAAAACTACAGTTAGAGAAGAAGACGAAGAAGAAGAATTTGGGGTGCTCTATAGCAAAGTAGGATATGGACACTTAACAATAACTTACTGTGTATGACAAAATAACTAAAAGAGGGGATTTTACATATTCCTATCCCAAAGTAATAATAAATGTTTGAGATCAATATACTATAATAATTATGCTAATTTGATCATTACACATTGTTTTCAAATAATGAAAAATCACTCTATAACTCATAAATATGTTCAATTCTTATGTGCCCAATAAAAGCAATAAGTTAAATTTAAATTTAAATATTCGATGATTGGCCCTTAACTAATAAGGTTTGATCTACACTTGAGTACAAAAGGAAAAGATCAATGTATGGATACTATTGCCTTTTTATTTCTTGCTCACTTGCTCCCAAGACAACAAATCATCAAAGTTTACTATAATGTTTGTTAGACTTAGGTCTAAGATAATGGCATGTTACTAATGATACTGGTAGCAATGATATGTTACTGGGACATCTTGGAGTATGACTTTTTTGCTCCTGGAACCTCATTTTCAGGAGCCAGTTTTGCGTGATTGAGTTGTATTTTCACTGTAGACCTTTATGTCTTGCACATGGTAGCTGTCCCATCCTCTGACAATAGAGCTAAGCCCGGTGTGAGTGCTGTTCTCCTCCTGACCATCAGAGCAATGCCATGGTCCTGCTGGTTCATATCGACCACTGTTAGTATCTCCCCAGGAGCAGAGACACCCAGAGGAGCTGATTGTGTTTATCTGTATGTCTCTCCAAATGCACTCTTTAGTTAAATTTCTTACAATGCTTAAAGATACATTTATAACTGTCAAGTATCAAAAGATTTACATAACCAGGAAATTCTACCCAGTATAACATTAGTTCTAAATGTTCAATCCAATACCAAAATGCATTCATATCCTGATATTAATATATTGGTGTGTTTCTCATTTTCAAATTGAAATAATAATAAACATCGTTCTGTCGTACTTTATTTGTGCCTAGATTACTATTTGCATTTCCTTCATCTTCTTAAGTGAGATAATCAGAAACAGAAGTTGAAGAGCTTTCATACTTCAGTAAGTGCACTTAGAGAAGTAAATGGAAACATCATTTCTTAATTAGTAAATAAAGAAAACTTTCATAGAGAAGATATGTAACCCCTTATATCAAATATCACTGAAGTTTTAAAGTTAGTTGCAAAGTAAATGCATTATTAAGAGGCATGTTTTGGGGAGAAAGTAGGGCAAATAGGAAAAAGAAGAACAAAACATTAGTTCAAAAGGATCCACTCGACTGGAAACCTGGAATTATTAAGTTAAAGACTTCCTCTTGGGGTTTACCAAATATACTTTCCAGAATTCTAAATTACTTACGCTCTATATGATGAAACTAGCTTATCACAGAGAGCCATTCTAAAGACAAATAATAGAATAAATGCATTTTGTCTTATGGCAGGTTCTTTTCTTCTGATCAATAAACAATTATAAAACCTTCATCATGTTTTCTAGAAGCCATTAACAATGCTGAATATTTTAAAATCAGAAGAGTCCTTAGGAATCCTTGCACCATTTCCCAAAATGCATTCCAGAGTATTTATTCTGCAAAATATTCTAAGCAAAAACAATAAGTGTGATGGTGCTAGAGGAATTATATCATCAAATAAGTTTGGAAAACGCCACAGATTTTATCTATGTCTTGTCAATTTATAAGGTGTGTTAGTATACTGAAATTGAAATAATACGTTTATACAGAAAAGATACTAAAAAAGTAATGTTTAAGAAATATTAAGTTGTCAGCAAAGTCATGTATTTTTCTATGCAAAAATGCGTCATGACTCTCCCAATAACCTGATATTTTCAAAATTTTTCAGGTCACAAAATAATCTAGTCATTCTCATTGGCTAGATTATTGAAGTAAATCCATTTCTTCCATGAGTGAGAGGGTAAGTGAATACGAGAGGGAGATAGCATCCCCAACAAATTCTTGACGCTGTGATCTATCCCTGTCTTCAGCCAGATCCAGATCAAGGGCACTCATGTACCCAGTGTACTAAGGGAGATCTCTGAATGGAGCCTCGAACCTTCACTCATGGGATCAGTCTCACTGAGCTTTTGCATTTTTCTGTTATGCTCCTGTGCAGCCTCTCCCACTGTATGTTTTAAGCAGATTTTTTCCAATCCTTACTCAGTGGACCCTGACTTTGAAATTGTTGGCAAGTAGTATCAGTTGGCAAGTAGCCTGTCACTATAAAAATATTGAAGTCTGTGAATAATTTGCCCTAAAATATAAATGAGTAAAATAGACTTTAGGTTTTTCTTTAATAAAACTCATAAATTTTAATTGCTCTATTATATTTTAAATTGAAGAGAGAGGAACAAAGTTGCATATGACTTGTAAGTTGTTCATGACTTTTCAGCCACCACTGGCATGGAGGAGAGAGAGTATGGTAGCAGAGAATGATGACAGTCTTGCATGTTACTGAAAAGACAAAATTGAGAGCTTCTGATCCTAAATGTTAACACAATGGTCTGAAAATAAACCACATCATACATGCAGATGTTCACAAACTTATTTCTTAGAAATATGAATGTCATATGAACATTATGGTGGTAATTATAAAACAAACTGCAGGGAAATTTGATAGATCTAGACAAACATGCAAGACAAAGAGATAAACAAAATAACTCCTATCTCGGAGAAAACCTTAACTAGAATGACTTAACACTACTTGAGGGGATATTAATGACATTGTGATGAAGATACATAATTCATTTGAATTGTTGTTGACTTTGAACATTTCCTTAGTGTCTCCTAGTTGTCAATACTGGATTTACAGGGATTTTTTCTTTCTCTGCTTCATCAGATTTATTTCCTCAATCTTTTTTTTTGTTAACTCTATGTCAAGTGTTCTTTGAGTCTACAATGTTTATACTATCCCAAATAACAAAGCACCAGTCTGGGTTAAAATAAATGTTTTATTTCTTTTAGCCCAATTGGAAATGTTCTGCACTTTAAAATTTAATGATTATTTTCCTGATAAAGTGAAAACAGGACTTCCTTTGTTCTTACTACACATATACATGCAAACACATGTATTCGTCTATAAAGGTGGGTTATTTTGTTTTTGCCCTATGAACATGTGTGTGTGCCCTTGTAGTATTTGTGTATTACATACATGTATTTGTGTGTACAGGTGTGGATAGTTGGTATTCCCAGCTCTGCCAGTCTCAGGCTGCACATGCTATTTTAGGCTGGAACTAGAATATTTAAACAGGTATTTCCAGCTCTGCCAGTCTCAGGCTACACATACTATTTTAGGCTAGAATTAGGATATTTAAACAGCAATTAGCTTATCTAAGTCTAATTTAATAATCAACTTCCACTTTAAAGTTTAGTGATCATATTTATATGGTAAGAGTTGAGGACAGAGCTTGGTTTAGATGTTTATCTTCAAAACTTGACCCAAAATAGATACTGAAAACATTTGTTGAATAAACGAGCAAGGAGAAAATAAAAACAAAAACAGAAATCAAGCAGTTGTTTTCCTTTTGATCCCAATAAGCAGAAAAAAAAATGCTAAATAAATTAGACTAATAATAAAAAATAATGCTTATCTCTGTCTTTTTTCTTTAGTTTATTCCTCATTGCATAGATAGAAATATAAGAAAACAGACACTGAAGTTTTATTAATTAATATTGAAATCAATAGGAATGCACTGGTAATGTTACAAATACCTTTGAACATGTTATGCTATAATCACCAAAAAGTTAAAACTGAATTATCTGTACCTCTTCATAAATATATTGATCATTTCCTCTATAAAACCTAACCATTTTCTTAAATTTTTTCAAAATTTATAGCAAGACAAATTTAACAATTTTAAGATATTCAATATACTCAAAATGCATTTTTTTCTTTAAGGGTCATTGCTATTATTAATCTATGATCAAAAACAGGATTTTTAAGAAACGTGTATCATTATTACAAATATGTAGTGTAACTTCCTTTTTTTTTTTAGTTTTTTTTCTTTTTTGAGAGAAATTTTACTGTAGGACGTGTGCTCACTGGAGAGACAGAGAAAAACCAAGAGAGGAAAAGTGAGAAATCACCCCCCCTACACACACACACACACACACACACAAACACACGGGGTGAAAGGCCATGCTACAATCTCTTCTCCATTCTCATCTAGAGAGTCTGGGCATGTACACACAGGCACCCTTTGTGAGTTTCAAGCTGCCAGTCTGGCACTCAAACCATGGTTAGCATGTGGGCGTCCATAACCTAACCATTTCGCCACCTGCTGGCCCAAGCTTCCTTTTTATATATTTTTTCTGGTGAGTTGATTTAATTTCTTTCATATGTAAAATATTAATGTGGCAATGTTTTAAGTGCTTATTAATTCTTTCTGGGTTTTATTTTGTAAAACGTTTTCATAAATTTTTCTTTTTTTAGAGTGCGAATCAGACACAGAAAGAATTTAAGTCTCTTGTTACAATTCCTCCTACCCGCTTCCCATCAGGCATGATCATGGGCTCTTGCACCCAGCATGAATAGGTTAATCAGGGAATCAAATCCATGGTCTTCCATCTGGACCCAGTATTGTTTGGTCAGCACATTACTGCTGCATCGCTTAGCTGTCCTTATTTTGTTGTTGTTGTTGTCGTTGCTTTAATCTATTTAATTTTCAACAATTTCTCAAGGAGGATACTATTATTATCACCTCCATTTTATATAAAGTATATGATTTTATTTTTAGTTTGCTATATTCTCTTACCTGGGTAGTCAGGGATAGTGAAATATCAACCCCAGAACGATGGTCAAGCCACAGTCTGCTCTCTTCCACTTTTCTCTCAGGATTTTGGGCATGCTCACACGTTTCCTTCAAACTGCCAAGTTAGGACTTGAGTCACTCAGTTGATCATGTGGAATCCAGCACCTTAACCACCATGCCACAGGCTGGCCCTAACACCTTCATTTTATAATGAAAAAGCTGAGGCACTGAAAAGTTTAAGACAATTTCTCAAATGGACAGATTTACAAAACCAGTAAGTTGTACACCTGGCATCAGATCTACCCCTTCTGGTCTCAAATTCTGTACTGTGTTTCTACTTACTCGTTCAAGAAATAAATTCCAAAATAGTCCTACAGAATGAGTTAGAAAGCCTTGCTGGTACAAAGAAGTTGCAAAGGCATGATTATCACCCAACAAGTTAATGTCATTAATTATCAGCAATTTATTTTCAGCATCGTTTTCATTACGGTAATACGTATTTTTGAGTTCCTGTGTTTTTACAAATACTCAGTAGGAGACCTATGCCATTTGTGAACTAAACAGTTGGATGGTTAAATGTTTAGAATTATAATAATTCATAGTAATTATTTGTCTGAGCTATATAGATTATGTATTTATAGTCAAGTCTGTGACAATTCTTTTGTTTCAATTATTATATGTAAACAACTCTGGCTGCACATATATGAAGCATAGTTATTTTAAAGTCCTAATATATTTGTTACTTATATTTTTATTACTTATCATTCTACCCACATTGTTTGGTAAATGCAAATTTCCTACTAGTATACTAGTGCAAAGAAAAATATTTTCAAATTTTTCTCTAAGGGTATACTTTAATTGTTAAGTCCTTTAGAAATTACTTCTCATGGATAGTTTGTAAAAATATATAATATAAATGGAAATATCATTATAGAAAGTTAATTTCCTTGTGTAATTTCTAAATTGAATAAATGTAAAAAATGATCTTTAGGGACCAGCAGTTAGCGTAATGGCTATGTCGCTGGACTCCCATGTAGTCGACCGCGGTTTGCGTCCCAGACCCAGTGGCTTAAAACTCACGCCGGGTGCATGTGCGGGCGTGCCCAAGATCCCGAGAGGGGAAGGGATTGTGGTGTGGCCATCCCCCCTGGGGGGGTGATTTCTCGCTTTCTGTCTCTATGTCTCTCTCTGTCTGTCTGGTGAGTGCATGCGCCCTATAGCAAAAACCTTTAAAAAAAAAAAAAAAGATCTTTAAAATTCTCATTCAGAGATGATATCTAATCTCTTTTAGAAATTAAGTGCATCTGGTTATAAGTGAACATCTGGGATCAGAAGGTACACAATAAACTTAAAGTCATTTTCTATTCTTATGTCTTACGAAAATGTTTTGACATTTAGAGAATAATCTAGGCAGAAAGAAAAGGCATAGGAATTTGATCAATTCAATGGTTAGTATTGATCCAAGTTATTATAGAAGTTGTCCTAGACCTTCTCAATTTGAAGTTTGGCATAAATATATGAGACACATATTCTTTTTTTTTTTTTTTTTTAGGGGTTTTTGTTATAGGGGCATTGCATCACCAGACAGACAGAGAGAGACAGAGAGACAGAAAGTGAGAAATCATCCCCCGGGAAATGGCCATGCCGCAATCCCTTCTCCTCCATTCTCCTCTCGGGATCTTGGGCACCCGCATACATGTGCCCGGCATGAGTTTAAGCCACCGGGTCCGGGACTCGAACCGCGGTTGACTACATGGGAATCCAGTGACATAGCCATTACATCAACTGCTGGTCCCTGAGACACCTATTTTAGAGTAACCCAGAGATACCTACTTTGTTGCAGAAGAATCATAATTTACTGCTGAAAATACTGAGTAGGACATTTTGGACTGTTTCGAGAGAAAATAAGAATATATAGAGAACCTTTCTAGGAGGCAGCAGGTCACCACCTGCTAGTGGTGTAGTGGTTAAGGCACAGGACTTGCACATGTCTCATTGAGGATTGAGTTCCAGACCTGGTGGCTTGAAGTGATGCTGGGTGAATATGTGCCCAAAACAACAAGAGGAGAATGGAAGAGAAGGGATTCCAGCATGCTTGTCCCCTCTGGGTGATGATTTCTCACTTTCTCTCTCTCTGTTCCGGTCTCTCTCTGTTTGGCCAGAACACACGCCCTATGTCAAAAACCTAAAAAAAGAATCTTTCTCTGACAATTCACAATGCACAATTGTTTGATAAGAATATTTTTTTTTCAGAGATTTTTGCTATAGGGTGCATCTGTTCATCAAGGTACAGAGAGAGACAGAGAGACAGAAAGTGAGAAATCATTTCCTGGAGGATAACTGTGTTGCAGTCCCTTCTACTCCATTCTACTCTTGAAATCTTGGGCATGCATGTACATGCACCCGGCATTAGATTTAAGTTGCTGGGTCCAAGGCTTGAACCACAGTTGACTATATGGGAGTCCAGTAATGTAACCATTATGATTACTTGTCCCTGTTATATAAAATTTTTAAAAAGTATGTTTAGAAACTTACTGAGTGTTTTTAATTTAATGTTTTCTAAATGCATTTTCTAAAAAAAAATGTGCATTTTAAGTAAAATCTCTCAATGTTTTGGTGCTTTCTAAACTTTATGGAAAGTGCTACCTTAGAATATCATTTCCAGAAATATTTCTGGACTACTTAAAAAAGTGCCTTTGGAATAGCACGTATATATTCTTTGGGGAATTATTTGCCTTTTTATAAATATGTAACTACTTTCTTAGTTAAAAATATAATCCAGGCCCAGTTGTGGTGCAGGTGATAGGATGGAGCCATGTGACAAGACCCTGGACTCGAAACCCAGCTTAACCTGAACACTCTTAGCATACCCATGGATGCGCCTAGGGTCTTGGCTGGCTGAAAGACTTGGAGGCTATCACAAGGTGGCAAGATCTCGCCTAGGGTCTTGGCTGGCTGAAAGACTTGGTTGGAGGCTATCACAAGGTGGCAAGATCCTCTCAAAGGTACCTTTGTTTCTCTCATGAAATAAATAAGCTTAGGGAAACCATACAATTCAAGTACAATCTAAAAGGAAATTTATTTATTTATTTATTTATTTATTTAACAGGGAGTGCATGGAGTATGTGCTCTCACGAAATAGAAACAAGAGTGGGAAAAGGAGAAATCACCCCCCTGAGAGAATAGCCATGACACATCATCCATTCTTCTCTCAGGATTTTGGACAAAGGCACATGTGCCTGGTGTGATTTTCAAGACACCAGTCTAGGAATTGAACTATGAACCACCAGCCATATGGGAGTCTGGCATTTTAATCACCACACCACTTGCTGGCCCCAGTGAAATAATATATTAAATACTGGAATATATTGGGGTCAGCAGGTGGCATGTTGGTTAAGGGTGTTGTACTTCCACATGGCTGGTGGAAGTACACGGTTCGAGTCCTGGACCTGGCAGCTTGCTTTCTCGTATTCTCTCTCTCTTTCTCTCAATCTGTCCTTCTCTGGTCAAATTAAAATAAATAAACAAATAAGTAAATAAAGGTAAATAAATAATTCTTTAAAAACTTTGTATATATTGAATATGATATACTGACCACGAATAATATCAAAGTCATAAAATAATTATCTTGCTTAATATCAATGTATATTTCAAAATAGCTAGAAGAGAGGGTTTTGTTCACAGCACAAGGTAATGATAGTTATTTAAGATGATTTATATATTTATTGCCCAGATTTGATCATTGCACATCATAAACACGATTGTAAAACCCTATTGTACCTAATAAAAATGTACAACTATTATGTCAATTAAAATTATAATAAAAATATTTCAATGTGCAAATAATTTAATATACTATTAAGATTTTTACAATAGATCTGACCCCATAGCCTAGTGATTAAGAGAGTTAGATTCCAAATGGCCAACTACAGTTTGAATTTTTGCCCTGGTACCTTGAAAAATACACCAGGCATTACTCAACGCTGGGCGCGTGTGGTGTGTGCCCAAGATCCCAAGAGGAGAATGGAGGAGAAGGGATTTGCAGCATGGTCATCCCCCCTGGGGGTGATTTATCTCTTTCTGTCTCTCTGTCTCACTCTGTCTTTCCAGCGGACGCACACGCCCTATAGCGAAAACTTCTCAAAAAAAAAAAAAGAAAATAAAAAGAAAAATACACCAGGCTTGTGTGTGTGTGTGTGTGTGTGTGTGTGTGTGTGTGTGTGTGTGTGTGTGTGTGTGTGTGTGTGTGTGTGTGTGTGCACATTCAAGATTCTGACAGGATGGCAAAATGGAGGAAAGGAATTGCAGCATGACCACACTCCATTGGGTGGTCCTTTTTCTCTCTCTCTCTGTCTGTCTCTGGTAAGGTAAGCACATGCGTCTTCTAGCAATTAAAAAAAATACAATACTATTTATTCCTTTTATTACAATAGCTAGACAAGGACAATTTTTTTCTGATATATTAAAAATAAGAGATTTTAGGGACCACCAGATGCCATAATGGTTAGGTCACTGGACTCCTATGTAGTCAACCATGGTTCAAGTCTCGGACCTGGTGGTCTAAAATTCACACCAGGCACATGTGTGCATGTGACAAAGACCCCAAGAGGAAAATGGAGGAGAAAGGATTGAAGTGTGGCTATCCCCCTAAGGAATGATTTTTCACTTTCTGTCTCTCTGGAGAGCACATGCGCCCTATAGCAAAAATCTTTCTAATAAACCAATTAATTCATTAAATAGCAGTTTTTATTTCATAAATCTTTACCCCATGTTGTCAGATTATTATTAAAACATCTATTAATTTCTGTTCTTTTCAAAATTATTATTATCTTCCTTTGGCTTACATTGGACTCAATTACTACTTGTTATTTCAATTATTTCATAGAGATGACTGCACTAAATAATTAAGAACTTTCTTCTCTTTAGTATGAGCATTGAAATCTGTAAACCTCTTTCTCAGTATCGTATGAACCATAACACAATTTTGAGGTGTTGTTTTATTACCATTCATTTCATATCTTTACATTTTCTTTTGCTTTTATCTTTGGACCACAAGTTACTTGCCATTTTTGTTTTTCAAATATAGGGCATCCTGTCTTTTTTTATATTTTTAATTTAACTCCATGATAGTCAAATAATTGCTGTTTTGTACCACTTGTGTTTTGGATCCAGCATATGATAAATCATTTTAAACATCTTTTATGAACATAAATATAATAAAAAGAAATGTATCTTACTTTTTCAGGGTAAAATTTACTATGAATTAGGTTAATTTGGTCTGTATATTATCTAAGCTTCTGTGTATTTTTTGGTTTTGATCTACATATTCTATCAATATTTTAAAAATATAGTCAAACTCAACAAATAATTATAAATGTATTTTTTAGTAATAGTTACTTTTTAAAGCTTTCTTATTAATGCATATGCATTTAGGATTTTTTTTTTACTTATTTAGTATTTTTTATTTTTTAGACCTGTTGTTAAATTAACTCTCTTATCATTATATATCCTGCTTTATTTCTATTCCCTGTGATCTGATATTGACATGCCACTCATGTTTTAGTTATTAGTCATTGTATGGTATATTGATTGCAAATACTTTCATTTTAACATAACTACATCTCAATTTTAAAATTATTTTCACATACATGTTATATAATTGGCTCTTACCGTCTTATTTTGACTGGCAGTTGAAGTGTTTATATCATTTATATTTAATATAATATTGGGTATTTTGAAGTTTAAGAATAAAATTTTGTTATTTTTACTCTATCTTACTTTATCTTTGTTCTTTATTTTCTTCTTTCCTTATAAAATAATTGTTTATCAGCCTTTATCTCCAGAGTGAACTTAGCTATATTCCTTTGCTTTATTTTGGAGCCGTTGTAGAATTTTTGAAATCTTTATCTTATCATATCTATCCTTCAAATGTTATTTTACTGCTTGATGTATAATACAAAAATACATTTATAATGTATGAATCTTCCCACTTCTATTCCTGCCCTCATTCTTTGTGCTATTTTTTAGCATGCATTTTACTTGTACATATCTTGGAGCACCTATAATATGGTTATTACATTTTGTTTTTAATAATTACCTTTTAAAGAAATAAAAGTCTGTAATACTTACCTAAACACAGAGAAATAGTATCATCCTACTTCCTTTTGACCTGTGTTCCCACCCAGTATAAATTTTTTTTGGGCTAGGGAAGAGCTATCTTTTATATTTCTTCCAGTGAGTATTTGCTGACTGAATTCCCACAGGGGCTGTTCCTTTGAGAATGTATTTTACCTTTATTTTTTAAATATATTTTCTTGGGTATGAATTATGACTTATTTTTTTCTTCAGCAGTTTAGTTTGCTTTATTTTTTCTTGCTTTCATTATTTCTGATGAAATATATATGACCATTCTTTGTTCTCATATTTGATGTGACTGCCTTTCAATTTTTTTTATTAGTATTGCATCAACATTTTGATTTTGATTATTTGATCTACTATGTCTGCTTTGCTGATAAGCTCACCCAGTGACCATTTAAATTAAATATTTTACTTCTCATTTCTAGAAGTTCTATTTCATTATTATTTATAGATCTTCCATTAATGATTTGCATGAGGTTTTTCTTTAAGTACTTGAATATTGTTATGACTTAATGATGTGTCTGTTTTGCTGATCTAAACTATATTTTCTAGGATTTTCTTTTCTGTGTTCCTTTTAGGATAGGCAACAAGAAGTTTTTGTTTTGTTTGTTTTATCTATTCTTCTGTTTTAAATGCCTTTGTCAATGTGCACTCCTGGAGAGAGACAGTGAGAGGAAAAGTGAGAAATCACCCACCAGTGGGGAATGGCCACAGTCCCTTCTCCTTCATTCTTGTCTCAGGATTTTGGGCATTCATGAACACTTGTCCTGTGTAATTTTCAAGCAATCAGGTCAGGGACTCGAACCACAATCAGCCATATGGAAGTCCAGTGCCTTAACCCCCACGCCACCTGCTGGCCCATATGTTCTGCGAAATCAGAAGGAAGAAGCGAAGCAGCTTTTAAGGCATTTGCCATTTAAGGTTAGAGGCACCAAGAACTGATGAAGTTTTCAGTTCATCCCATTTTCCCCCCAGACTTACTGTCCTGTGGTATACATACCACAGCATCACACATAGCACAACAGAGGCTGCTTAGCTACTTCGCACTATTGTTTCAAATCAAATCCTAAAAATAAATATATCCATTACTATATAATTAAACTAAAACATACACACATATCAAAGGAACTCAAAAAGTCATGAAAAAAGATAAAACACAAGTTTAGGATCAGCCATTGACATGATGGTTAAGGTGGCTGGATCCCACATGGATGACTGTGTGGTTTGAGTTCCACACCAGTTCCAGCTTGAAGAACATGCCGAGTGTGTGTGTATGTGTGCCTCAAATCCCAAAAGGACTGAGAATTGGAGGAGAAGGAATTGCGGTATAACTATCCCATGGGGAGTGCTTTCTTATTTTCCTTCTCCTCTTTCTCTCTCTGGCAAGTGAACCTACACTCTAGAATTTTTTTTTTAAAAAGAAAGAAAAAAATAAATTCAAGTTTATATTGGTGCAAAAAAATTGAAATCCATGCATAATTTTTTCATAATACACATCTTCCATAAACTTTTTAAACACTCTGCATACATTTGTATGTATACAGACGTATTTATTTGATACAGACATTTACAATTTTTCTAATAGTTTTACTACAGTGCAGTGTATGTCAAGCCTATCATTTATTTAATTTCCTTATTTCAATTTATAATCTGTTCTTTATGGAGTTCACTGTTCTGATTCTATGCATGGCTAGTGATCATTTCATAACATCTTCAACACTGCATATACTTTATTGTTGAGTGGTAACTTTTTGCTTATTTCCTTTAAATAGTCCTAAAGTTTATTCTGGAGGACAGTTAAGATATAAAAGGAGGCTTTTCTTTTGTTTGTTTGTTTCTTTTATTTTAGGTTTGTGTACTCACCAGAGAGAGACAGAATGAGGGAAAATGCAAAGTCATCCCCCAGTAGGGATGGCCTACAATCCCTTCTCCATTCTCCTCTCAGGATTTTGGGCATGCACACACACACACATGCCCAGCATGATTTTCAAGCCACTGGATCTAGGACTTAAACCATGTTAAGCCATGGAGGAGTTCAACACCCTAAGCACCACACCACCTGCTTACTGTCCCCTTGTTTCTGTTTTTCATTTTTAAGTTTTGTTAGGATGAGTCTGGAGTGGGCTTTATTTGAGTTAATAAAACTCTAGTACCTAGTTGTTACCTTCTGAAGTTTCAATTGATTATTTCAGTAGAAAGTTCCAAGAAGCCTTTTGCAGTTTGTACAGGATTTTAATGTCTCCCATTATGGAGTATGACCTAGGAATTTATATTTTTATAACTTGATTGTAGTCGATATCACTTGGCTTTGTGGAGTTTCACAAATTTGCATGTACAAATTAATACTCAGCAGGACACTACTTCCCTTTT
>NW_006159867.1:2182922-2184122 GCF_000334495.1 Tupaia belangeri chinensis | reverse complement strand
AATCACTCCGGGGGGCGGGGGGGGGGCGGTGGCCACACCACAATTCCTCCTCAACCACTTTCCTCTCAGGATTTTAGGCATTCATGAATATGCGCCCTGTGTGTTTTACAAGCTGCTGCCAGGTTCAGGACTCGAACTGTGAAGTAGACCATGTGGAATATAGTACCTTAACCATCATGTCATCTGCTGGCCCAGGAGGACACTATCACTTTCTGTTATTTTTCCCTGCAAATTTCTCCCACCTCAGTGTCACAAACTCCATCTGTGTTTTCCAATCCAATCATTTTCTGCTTTGCTTCTCTTTCCTTGTTCTGCAATCCAGAACTTTCCTCCAGACAAAAAGCAGAGCAATTTAGGACTCATCTCAGTCTCTCAGGAAACATAATCCTGTAATTCATGTCATTTCAATGAGTGAAAACATCATTTCATACATTTTGTTCTGATTTCTAGTTGTTCCAGTTGAGAGACAAACTGCACACCCATTTATGCCTTTATAGAATTTGTAATAAGCACTGATTAGGGAAAAATCAAAAGCAAAGAACATTCTGTATACTTTTTGCTCTATTTCAGAAATAGTATTAATGTGGGATGAAACTGAGACCAGGCATGAATATGAGAGAAAGGATTTTATGAACGACAAAGAGTTATGAAGTTAGTACATATCTCAGAGTGGGATATAAGTATTTTTAAAAACAAAATAGAAATTGAAAAACAGGTGGCTTATGCACAGACATTACCACTTTTCCCCCCAACATCCCACTAAAATTATGGTCCAGTAATATAAAAAGTATTAAGAGTTTATACGTAGGAGAGGAGGTAAAGGCAGACAAAGAGTTCAGTCTTTCTTGAATTACTCAGATGTTTTGAATTATGTAATGCAGTAGAATAATTAATCAATAGTTTAAAAAAATCTCTAGGGTATGTGCAGAGAAAGAAAGAGAAAGTGAGATAGTATCTTTCAGGGTGATGGCAATGCTGCAATCCCTTCTCTTCCATTTTCTTGAGATTTTGGGCACAAATGCACATGCGCTCCATATGTTTTCCAAGCCACCAGTCTGGGACCCAACCACACACTTGGTCATATGGTATCCAGCCTCCTTAACCATCACACCACAGACTGGGTCCAAAAGAGAAATTTGTAATGTTAATAAATTTTGAGAGTTGTAGTGCCTAACAACTACGCTGATTTGTACTGCTGAA
>NW_006159867.1:2179807-2181594 GCF_000334495.1 Tupaia belangeri chinensis | reverse complement strand
ACCTCTGAGAAGCTCAGCACATGAAAGGACAATTTTAGAGATAAGACAATCATTGAGATTAATATTTTCTTGATAAATAAGCTTTAGCAACTTCTTTAATGACAAAGTGAATATTTCATTCCTAAAAATCTACATGACTTAGTAAAAGCTTATTTCTAAAAGCATCATTTGTACAAAGTATTTCATATTTAATGTTATTAAAGCTGATCCACATAATTTTATTTTTTTTCAAGGTGAGCCTATATATACACAGACAAGAGATAAACCAAATAATTATTGCTATGTTTAAAAATGGTATGTACTAAAATATCTGCTGGTTATCTTAATATTTCCAAATTAATATATTTTTATTTTCTTTAATGTAGCACATACACTTATTTCTCAGAGAAAGAAGAAAAGATAATGCAATATTTGAATAACAAAATTGTATCTATAATCACCTATGAATATGAATATTACTTTATTGTTTTTATACTCATATTAATAGATCATATTATTATCTCTGGATAAATTGTTTATCTTTGGATATCCATTAAATGACATAGAAACTGGATAGTATCAAAAACCTAGAAAAGAAGAAGCATTTGAACAGAGATGAACACAAAAGTTGTGGTTGCTTAAAGGTTTATTAATATAAGGTGTCTGATAATAAGATGGACAATTACTTTTGTTAGATAATTTTAAAATATCTTATAAGTATTATAAAATCAATCTTCTCTGAGGAATAAGAATTAATATATAAATATTGACATGTATATGCTAAATAAAATAATGGTTATATTTATATATGTAAACAAAGACACATAATTGTTTTTGTTTAGTCTATCACATAAGCAATAGCAAGACTCCATGAATTAAGTCATTTTAGTTTGATTAAAGAACATCATAAAATCCTGCTAATAGAGTGGCTGTTGAGGAGTGGGAGTCAAAAGGAAGAAACATGGGACCAGCAGTTAGCATAATGACTATGTCGCTGGACTCCACGTAATCGACCACGGTTTGAGTCCCGGACCCAGTGGCTTAAACTCATGCCAGGCGCGTGTGCGTGCGTGCCCAAGATCCCGAGAGGAGAATGGAGGAGAAGGGATTGCGGCATGGCCATCCCCCCTGGGGGGTGATTTCTCACTTTCTGTCTCTGTCTCTCTCTGTCTTTCTGGCGAGCGCATGCGCCCTATAGCAAAAAAACCCTCTCCAATAAAAAAAAGGAAGAAACACTTAACAGACAAAAGAATGTGCTGGACTTCCATATGACTAACCATGATTTGTGTCTAGGACCTGGAGGCTTGCTTTCTCACTTTCCCTCTCTGTCTCTCTCTCTGGTGAGCACATATGCCCTATATCACATTTTAAAAAACATAAAAATAATGAAATAAATATTTTTAAAAAAGAATGCAAAGTTCTACGTGGAAAAAAGTTCTATAATTTTTGCTTCATAAAAATTAAAATTTAAGTTTTTATTTTTTTAAAAACCTGGCTATTGTTTTTAAAAAATATTTGACTTTTTTGAGTCAAGCCACCACAAAAGTAATTTTAAGGCAAATGATTGTTAACTTCAAAAACCTAGGTCTTGGAACAGCAGTTAGCATAATGGCTATGTCGCTGGACTCCCACGTAGTTGACTGCGGTTCGTGTCCCGGACCCGGTGGCTTAAACTCACGCCGGGCATGTGTGCGTGTGTACCTAAGATTCCGAGAGGAGAAGGGATTGCGGCATGGCCATCCCCTCTGGGGGGTGATTTCTCACTTTCTATCTCTCTGTCTCTCTGTCTGTCTGGTGAGTGCACACGC
>NW_006159867.1:2123805-2179795 GCF_000334495.1 Tupaia belangeri chinensis | reverse complement strand
GTGGAGTGCACACGCCCTATAACAAAAACCTCTCCAAAAAAAAAAAAAAAAAAACCTAGGTCTTATATTTACTATTCAGATATAGGTAAGAAAATTGGCCAGAGAGAATGTCTCACAGTTGGCGACAATATATCCCTCTTAATAGATGTTTATAACTATAACTAGTAGTCCATTGTCCTCCCTTCTTCATCAGAAAAGAGCTGCAGAATATGTTTCTGTAGTTGCTGCAAGATTACTCATTTATCAGAACAAGAGAGTTTTAATAAAATACTGTTCTCAGAGTCCTGATGGGTGAAACAGTGCAATGAGGGACCTTCTGGTGTTTGTAGTAATAAAATCCCTTGGAGAGGATCCAAAATCCATTCTCTAATACTGAGTTGTGTGTTCCTAATACTGTTAGAGTGGCATTTTAGCCTATTCCGGAAGAACAGATGCCCACTGTTTTAGTTTTGCAGTTTCACAGGAGATTGGCTATGTCTACTCACTAAACGGTAGAACAATTTAGAAAATATATCTGGCCATAAACTCTTCACTTAAATTGATTAAGAGTAAAACTTATATAGTGACATAATCAGAACTACGTATGATTCCAGTGTTTCCGAATTGTGTTGCCAAGTTGTTGAAAATCTGAATTAATTTGACTACAAGTCAAAACCATAATTATTTCTGCAGCATTTTATGCAATCACACATGCCAACAAATTGAATCTTTATTAAGTTTTATATCAATTGAGAAATAGATGTTAAAACTTAAGGTATGTTAAATGTCACATGTCTCTTTTAATCTATGTCATGACTGTTTTTCAATTAATTGTGGTTAAAATAATATTTTTGTAGAACCATAATGGTAACCTTTTCTGATTTAAATACGAAAATATCATATATAGTTAATTTTTATTTAGCCATCAGTGCTAGATTGATAGATAAAAAATTATGATAGACAGGAATTTTCTTGTAGTAACTTGAGATTTTGATTCTTTTCCAAAAGAAGGGCCTAGGTCTCTTGGGAATAGCAGTAGCCCATGGTGATATTTCAGTTATTGCTCAAAGAAGTTGAAAAACAGTGGAAAACTGATCATTACAAATTCAATTCCGTTCAATTTCAATTGTGCTCTTGCTGCTGTTTATCAAAGCTATAATTAATTTGTTTTTGATTCCCTAGCTAATTCACCACATGTGATTTTTCTCTATTCCCTGTTCAGTGCCCTAAGCTGATAATCTCTGCTTTCTATGAAATTTAAAATAGTAGGAAGACCATATAATTTGGTTTTAGGAAATTGGGCTTTAATTAAAATTTTTCATTTAGTTGCTGTGTTAAGTTACAGAACTATGTCTCTCTGTTGTTGTCTATCAATAATAGTACCCAACTCTGAGGGTAATGTGAAGAGAAAATGTGAGAATATATACTGAAGTGTTGTGTGTAGCCTGTTGTCAATAGGTTATTATACACCATGGTGGCTCTCAAAGTGTGGTCCTAGAGGAGCAGCTTCAAAAATCACTGGGAATCCATATCCAGTTTGGAATTTTAACTTTTGACCATTCGAGAAACATGAGCATGGGAGGCTTGTCTCTTTTTTTGTCAAATTACTATTTCTGAAAAACAAATGGCCATTTTGTATAATGAGCCTCAGAAAAGATGAAGGTGTTGGCTTATTTCTTTGTTCTCTCTGCATTCTAGAACCTCCTCCATTCTAGAAAATCCGCAAAGGATAAGTACCTGAACTCAGAATTATTGTTTTAGGGAGTCAGAGAATGCTCACTTTCATCTTTGCAAGTGAGAATCTATTTGCTTTCCCTTTCTAACATATATAGCCTTGACAGGTTTTAATCTCCTTTAAAAAAAAATTAATTCACATTTGGGACCAGCAGTTAGTATAATGGCTATGTCACTGAACACCCATGTAGTCAACCACGGTTCAAGTCCCAGACCCAGTGGTTTAAACTCATGCTGGGCACGTGTGCGTGCATGCCCAAGATCCTGAGAGGAGAATGGAGGAGAAGGGATTGCAGCATGGCCATCCCCCTTGGGGGAGTGATTTCTCGCTTTCTATCTCTCTGTCTTTCTGGCAAGCACACACACACTATAACAAAAACCTCTCAAAAAAAAATTCACATTTGAAGTCTTATCATATTTTAACTTCTCTTCATTCTGCTCCCTAATTTTTACCCCTTTGATTTTCTTTTCTTTCTTTGCTCCTTCATTATTTGTTTATTTATTTAAATTTGATGCTTCCTTGGTTACAGACTAGGCTAAAGACAATGAGCTATTTGCCCTAGAAGGAAAAATTAAAGTAGGCACTAAGATTCAGAAATAAAGATATATACTATTTTCATGCAACACTTAAACAAAAAAAAAAAAACAATGGTAGGACCAGCCCATGGTCTGAGATGGTTATGTGCGTTGTATCCCACATGGCCAACAGTGTGGTTTAGATTCCACGTCGGGCAGCTTGAGAAACACACTAGGAGCATGTGCATGCCCCAAATCTCAAAAGCAGAGAGAGAGTGAGAGGTTGCTGGATAACTATTCCCCAGGAATTCTACTTTCTCACTTTCCCTCTCCTTCATTCTTTCTGTCTTGCTCTGGTGAGTACGCACTCTGGCAAAATTAAAAAAAAAAAATCAATGACAAACAATGGCCTTTTTTGTAAATAAAATTTTATTGGAATGAGCACACAGATCAGAGGGCGTGAATTAGATACGGCTGCACAAATACAAGGTCAAATTCTGTCTTTATTTCAAATTGTGCTATTTTTCTGTCATGGATATTTGCACTAATTTTAAAAATATTACAATAAAATATTATTTATATTGATAATGTGATTATTTTGTCCCTCCTTGAATTTTCCACCCTGAGGCAGCTGTCTTGCCTACCCTAGGTCCAACCTTGGAATACAGGAGATAACATTTTTAAAAGTTGCCCTGTGGGGGTGGCAAGTTACGTGGTGGTTAAGGATGCCGGACTCCCACATGGCCAACTGCGGTTCAAGTCCTGGACCTGGCAGCTTGCTTTCTTACTTTCCCTCTCCTCCTCTCTCCTCCCCCCCACCCCCACCACCTTTCTGGCCAAATTAAAAAATAAGTGAATAAAGTTACAATAATTCTTTAAAACAAACAAACAAAAAGTCGCCCTGCAATCCACCTCCACACTCTAATTATTTTCTTTATGAGAGCCACAACTAAAACTCCTTCCTAAAACATAGTGTGCTTATAGATAGTACATATAGATGGACAGATTTGTCTTTAGGTTTATTAAGTTCTTCTGTGAGTGACAGAGACAGAGCAAGAATCTACCAATGGGGTCTGAACGCTGTGATTCACGGCCAGGCTCAGCAAGCTCAGATTACAACACACACATGCTGCCATACTCCAGGCCTCCTGATGCAAACTCAGCCCTTCTCATATGGCTCAACCTCAGAGAGCATTGTGTTTTACTGCCATGCCACTATCCTGGCCTTTTCTGATTTTTAATAAACTCTCAACAAATACCAAGCTTTTAAAAAATAGGGCCTGCTGCATATATTCAGGGTTCAAGTTTATTTTTCAAAACAAAAATGAGTAAACCATTCACATAGCAAACTGGGATAATCCTCATATCTAACACTTGGTATGCTTCTCAGATTTGCTAAAACAATGGAAGCTTGTGCAATCCATCATGGTTGTCTAAATAACTCACTCTTAAACTGAAAATTGTTCTGCTAGAGAACAAAAGTTACCAAACTTCTCTTTCTTGCCTTCACTCTTTGATGTCACATGGTGACCTTGTTGTACTTCAGACCTCCAGAGAACAATAGCTGTTGATGGTACACTTTGTAATAATGTCTTTTTTTTCCCTAAGACCCATCACAGACTGCCATTATCCTACATAGGAAACAAGCTTAGTTCCCTGTAGACCAAGTACAATTAAGTTTTCTTGAATTTCCTCCATCTGCTGTTTATATATTGTCTGGACTAAATGCTGGGGGTTGCCATCATTTATAAATTGAAATCCTAGATTAGAAGGTAGAGTTGTGGAGGCATATAAGCAGGCCGTAAGGATGGAGCCATCATGAAGGGGTTTAGCTCCTTTATAAAAAAGAGGCAGGAGAGCTTCCTTTCTCCATGCTCTCTCTCTGGGAGGCTTCACTATGTCAGCAGTCAGCACACCAGGAAGTGAGGTCTAGCCAAACCTGGACCTACTGGCACCTTGATCTGGGACGCCCCAGCTTTGAGAACTCTGAGAAATAATTGTTGGCTGCTTAAACCATTCAACGTAATACATCGTAGCAGCCTGAAAAGCCAGGCACATACCAGTTCTCAGCCTTTATCCTTAGAACTCAGGCAATACAGCAGGTTTATTGGGGAAGCTGCTAGCATTAGCCTTACACAAGACAGAGAGAGTTGCCTTCTGCAGAATCTGTGCTTCTCTTCCTGAGACTAGGAGAGCAGCCATGACTCCGTCACCCACAGGTGAGGGCGCACTAGCACTTTAGTTGTATTATTATGCTCGCCACCAACCTTGCCCGTTCACGGACACATGCAGCTTCACTTTGACTTCAAAGATCAGGTACCAAGTGCTGTTTGCCTCCCTCCAGGAAGGTACTCGGATTCTTATGTGCATTGAACCCCCTTTCTCTCTTATAACTTACTTTATGTTCAAGCAATGCCAATTAGTAGGTACTTTCAAACTCATAAAAGAACAGGAATTTTAAGATAATGGTTTTTAAGAAATATTTATGGGACCAAAAAGGAAAAGTTTTTCTTTTTTTTTTGTTTAAAAAAATGTATTTTATTATTTATTTAATGTTATGTATTCATTCATTTATTTTAGTTTGGCCAGAGAGAGACACAGAGAATGAAAGAGAGAGAGGGATAGTGAGAAAGGAAGCCACCAGGTCAGGGACTCGAACCGTGATTGGCCATGTAGGAGTGTCCAGCACCTTAACCACCACGCCACCTGCTGGTCCTGTAGGAGAAGTTTTTCAAAAGGAATGAATGAAAGAATGAATGAAAATTAAATTGTCCCTTGTAGTTGAGCAATACTTTTTTTTTCTTTTTCCCACTAGCTAGCTATCTCAATCCATAAAGAAGGGAACACTATATTCTGTCCTCTAGGGGACATTCTTTTCTTTTTTATTTTTTAGAATTATTATTTATTTAATTATTAATTATTATTATTCACATGAGTTATGCCAGAGAAAGAGAAAATAAGAGAGGAAGAGTTAGAAAGTAAGCTGCCAGGTCCAGGACTTGAACTGTGGTCAGCCATGTGGGAATTCCAACACCTTAACCACCTTGCCACTTGCTGGTCCCCAAGGGGACATTCTTTTCTATTTCCTGAGGTATGAAAGGCATTGAGTTAACATAGTCTGATATTGAGCCCTATTATCTGGAAGAAGAGAGGCACAGCATTAAGCCTCTACTTTGCAAGCCTTAGTTTCCCGGTGTCATGCCCTTCTCTTTAGACAATAGGCTTCTCCTAGTTCTTTCCTTTGTATTATTCTTCCTAGATTTGGCATCGCTGCCCTGTCTCCACCTTTCCACCTCCTGCTAATCTCTCTTTCTCTGCCTTGATTATAGAAGCCCTTCAGTCTTACCTACGCAAAGTCAGGGTGACATGGGATAGCAGTGCTAGGATGGATGCTATGGCCTCTGGGGTGTAGCAGGTGGTCTCTTCAGTACCATGTTGTAATGGTACATGCTCACCTCTCAGGAGTTCAGGAGTTAAGTTTCCTGAAACTTGTGTATCGTGTTGCCATTGCTTTAGTCCAAAGAACATTTTGCTCCCAGACAGGTTCTGAATTTGATCAAATAAAAAGTGGATGAGGTTTTAGGATGGAGGACCGAAGAACTTTCCCTTTTGCTCTCTTTTTGTCAGATGAAAATCAGGGTATGTGTTAAAGATGATCGTGTACACTTACGCATCTCTCCTGTATGACAGTAAAACACTCCAACTGCAATAAGAAAATGGCAACTGTTCTGCAATTGTTCATTCAAGAATGAGAAGAAATCACATCATGGATGCTAGATACAAAGGTCAAAAACCTGGAACACGCATGAAAAATCAGGGGATAGTCATTCACATTAGGTACAGGAGCTCCCTGATTATTCTGTCGGTACGATTCTCGTGTCAGGTCCAAGCAGCCAACAACAACAGTCACATGTCACAAAATGATGCCAATGTTTGTTACAGTAGCTGTCAAAGTCAGAGTTTTTCCCTGTGGAATAATTACAGTAGCACATTGGCGAGCACAGTCTAAGCAAAATGTACCCAGTCTATGCAGCAAATCACAGGTGTCAGTGTGAAAAATCCCTGGGTGACAATAATTCTAACACTGGTATACAAAGTCAGGAATTTAATTTGATTTTCCATTACAGATGTGAGAACAGATGATTGTTCCAAATGGGGTAAAAAACGATACAAATGAAAGGGTGAAATTCTACTTTCTCTGGTTCACTGTCCTGCTTTCCAGATTTACTTTATTGCATTAATGTAGGATAAAAAAATGTTGCTCCCATGTGGATTTCTTATTTTTTTTCACCTGCCCTAGAAACATAGGGGGGATAAAAAGGCAACAACTATAAAATAATATTGGAAAAAGAACCAGCAGTTTGGCCTAGTGGTTAAGGTACTGGACTACCACATAGACAACTGTGGTTTGAGTCCCAGGTCTGGTGGCTTGAAACTCACAACAGGCTTGTGTGCCCCAAGTCCCAGGAGGATAGTAGAGAAGAAGGGATTGCAGTGTGGCTACTCCCCCTGGGGTGTGATTTCCCACTTTTCCTCTCCCTGTTTCTCTTTGTCTCTCCAGTGAGTGCACATACCCTATGGTCAAAAACAAAAACCAAAAAACTTAAAAACAAAACAAATAGAAACCCTAAAAAATACTATTGGGAAAAAATATATAATCTATTAATTTATACGTGTCTTCCAAACCTGTTCCTTTTTGATAACTTAAACACATCAAATGAGTAAGCCACTGGCAGGAAAGACTACCATGTACCTTTATACTCTTAGAGTCACTAATTGGTGCTGAATTCTGCCTTTCTATTTGGAAAATCACATTGCTCTGTCTTTCTTCATGTCAGAAAACTATTTGCTGAGCACTGTCATCAGAAAGTTTGTTTTCCTCATCATGAATCTTGCAAAAACAGTAGTTTGCACTGGATTCCCAAGGCCTACAGATATGTCGGTACTGCTGCAGTTTGAGCATACATTTTTTTTTATTTTTATTTAATTTTATTTATTCATTCCTTTATTTATTTATTTTTAACTTTTTTTCTTTTTTCGAGAGGTTTTTGCTGGGCTGTAGGGCGCATGTGCTCGCCAGAAAGACAGAGAGAGACATAGAGACAGAAAGCGAGAAATCACCCCCCAGGGGGGATGGCCACTCCACAATCCCCTCTCCTCCATTCTCCTCTCGGGATCTTGGGCATGCACGCACACACGCCTGGCGTGAGTTTAAGCCACCGGGTCTGGGACTCAAACTGCGGTCAGCTACATGGGAGTCCAGCGACGTAGCCATTATGCCAACTGCTGGTCCCAATTCATTCCTTTATTTTAATTTGACTAGTGAAAGACACAGAGAGAGAGAGAGAGGGAAAGTGAGAAAGCAAGCCATGAAGTCCGGGACTCAAACCATGGTCAGCTACATGGGAGTGTCCAACACCTTAACTACCAAGCCGCCTGCTGGTCTCCAAGCAGACATTACTAACAGTGTTCTGATGTGTAGTGATGTGTGGCTGTGTGTGGTATACCCTCACAGTCATCATCGACTGAAGCCAAATACATGCATACATGGAGAAGTGATCAAATTTTGTTTCCTTTTTTTAAATTTTTTATTTTATTTTACTCAAACATTCTTAAAACAGCTCTACCCTTCAGGAAAAAGAATCATCGATGTATTTTTAAATATTAGTCAAAATACAACTTTTACAATTACTTTAGTCTTTCATCTACCTCATCTACCCTCTACACAATAGAATTGAAATACACTACCAACTCCATGGTATAGCAATGATGTGCTACTCAAAAGAAACTGCATCTCACCTGTGAGCAAGGTTCAGATCACACCCTGGTCAGCCTGAAATACTCCAGGCATGCATATAAGTGCCTGAGATCTGATGGGTTGGAGGGCTGAAGAAAGGGGACTATGATATGACCAGATCCTGTGAAGGGTATTTTGTCTCTCTCTCGCCTTTCTCTCTCTGTCTGCCATTACCTTTCTCACTCTCATGTGTACATGTTCATGCTCTAACATAGATAAAGAATATATATATATATATATCGGGTTGTCGCAAAAGCCATGATATAGTTTTGCATAGAAAAACGTAGAAAAACACGTCATGACTTTTCAAACAAACAACTATATTTGAGGTAACTATATTCCATTATAAGCTTTTTAACTGAGCCAATTAATTTGATATATTCCTCAATAGACAAAGAACCGCACCTTTTCAAACCTTAGTCCCAAAGATTCATTAATGATCTACTGGAGGGTCAGTAAACTACAGTGTGCAGGCCAAATCCAGCCTACTGCTTATTTTGTATGGCCAAAGATCAAAAACAAATTTTTAAAAAATATTTTAAGTGGTCTCAGAGAAAAAAAGAATTATATTTAATGATGTGTTGAACTTACACAAAATTCAATTTAGTGTCCACATATAAAATTTTATTAGAACATAGCTATGCTCACGGATTTATGGATGGTCTCTTGCTGTTTATGTGCTACAACGACATAGTTGAGTAGTTGCTACAGAAACTGTATGGTCTGCAAAAGCACCAAAAATATTAACTATTTGGCCCTTTAAAGAAAAGGTTTATCTATCCTTGCTCTATATAAACTGACATTAGCAACTATCCTTTCTGGGGAATCTGCTTTATACATTAAACGGAGACAAAATTATTTATCTATTAGGTCGTCGGCTAAGTCATGACGTAGTTTTCCATTTTTCTGTGCAAAAATGTGTCATGACTTTTCCAACGACCCAATATTTGAAGTATTTCCTATAAAATGATATCTTGAGACCAGACAAGTACAACAGTAACTCAAGGCTCTGTGAGGTCAACCCATAGGGATAGGGAATGCTCCAGATTCAGAGTCTCCCAGAGACCCTTGAAGTGCTGGACACATGTCTACTCATGGCCCAGGGCTGGCTGAAGCCGGGGGGTAAATTGTGGCATCAGGACCCTGTCAGGGGAATCTTGCTTTCTCTCTCTATCTTGCACATGAACAATTAATTTAAATGAAAATGATATCTTGTGGTAGGATATGAATTAATTTAAATGAAAATGATATCTTGTGGTTTTATATAGATTCTTAAATTCATGAAGCTCTGAGGGGGCATTGTACATTTATGCGCTTCAATATCCATATTAGGGAACTGAGATTTAAAATGATTATATAGTCTACCTAAGTTTACTCATCTTCATAGTAGTTTTGAAATATTAGAAACTAAATTATAATGCTGATAGTTGCCAGTTTTATATGCTTTCTACCAGATGACCCCTGTGCCATATTTTTATGTACATTCTTATTTTGAATTTCTGCAACTTGGCATAGAAGGTATTATTAATATTATGGCCATTTTATAGACTAATTAACTGAGTTTTGCAGAAATTAAGTCATTTCCTCATTGCATAAAGTTTGTAAGAAGCAGAGATAATCTAATTGAGGTGTCTCTGACTTGTAGACTTTTACATTTAATTAAAATTGATGCCTTCCTTCTTTAGATAGAATTCTTTAAAAAGTTATAAAAAATGCATAGTTTGAAAGAAATGAATATGGTCCACAGACAATAAATATGAGAAAATACTTACATGTAGCCGCTTTTAATTGAAAAAAAAAAAAAGAATGTTTATTAATGTACCAGGAGAACATATTTCAGCTCTGTGATCATTGTTGGGTGAATCATTCTGAAACAATGTTGGGCAATAGTGGATAAAGAAACAGGAAATCGGGAACCAGCAGTTAGCATAATGGCTATGTCGCTGGACTCCCACATAGTCAACCGCGATTCGCATCCTGGACCCCGTGACTTAAAACTCAGGCCGGGTACGTGTGCGTGCGTGCCCAAGATCCCGAGAGGAGAACGGAGGAGAAGGGATTGCGGTGTGACCATCCACCCTGGGGGGTGATTTCTCGCTTTCTGTCTCTATCTCTCTCTCTGTCTGTCTGGCGAATGCACGCGCCCTATAGTGAAAATCTCTCCAATTTTTTTTCTCTTGCTGTGTGTCGAATGCACGACCCCTATAGTGAAAATCTCTCAAAAAAAAAAAAAAAGTAACAGGAAATAGGCATATCCACCCAACTTCAATTTCAAGGTATTCAAGAACAACTTTATATCTCAGTCAGAAAATAAATTGACATACTCTTATATGATTTTGATATTTTTCATTTCACAAAAATATTTCCATATGTATTCTTTGTCTTGAAACAGACATTTGGACATTTGTATTCTTTATTTACAAATGACAAAATGAGAGAGAAAAGTTAATTTTCAGGAGTGACTAGCAGAGATGGAGTCAAATACTAACCCAAGCACTAATTTCGAGCCTATTACTATGTCACTGGCAGAAGGTGACTACTAATGTGCTGTTAGTAGTCCTTTTATTTATTTTCTTTTTAATAACAAAGGGAGAGAGAGAGTGAGATAGAGGACAGAGAGAGTGAGAGAGGTATTTTAACAGAGTCTTGCAGGAGAGAGAGGTATTTTAACAGAGTCTTGCAGGATCATGAACCTCTTGCCCCAGTTTCCCAATTAACTAAGATTACAGGTGTACATGACTGGGCCAGGTGTGTTTAGGTTGGCCTGGGAACCGAAACTGAGCCTCCCAGGAAGCTTCCACCTTCCCAAGTGGTGCTGCTACATTATATGCCATAGCTGCTGTGCCTCCTCTTTTTGGTCAGTGGCCAGGGATGAAGAGAACTGCCTGGATTTGGAAGCACCAGAGAAAATAAATTTAAAAATAAATAAATAATAGCTAAACTTCACTAACTTAGGATGAGAAGCATGGAATACAACTGGCTGTTATTTAAGGCACATTTATTAACTCATCTCTATTTCTCTGATTTGTCCTGTGTTATCATCGAAGGGATTTTTAATGTAGTATTTAACAATAATTCTGCCTTTACTTTATTTTTTCTTCCAAAAAGCACACAAGGAGGAGATTAAATCAAAGTTGACAGATATAATTTTCCTCTATTAATCAAATGATATGGTTTATTTAAATAAGCAGGGAATGAACCTTTTCATGAGTACTCACTTTTCATGCCATTTACAAGTCCTTCTTATTAAAGTGTGAACATTCTGAAATGCAAAACAAATATACCTTTGATTGGCTGAGTGAATTCTATAGAGAAAATTCTGTAGAACAGGTCATGTCATTTTGTGTTGTTAGGAAGATCTGATGAACTCCATTGTTCACTTTATTCAAGAATTGGCTGGCATTCCCCAGGACAAAGAAACTAGGACTGCAGCTACAATTTTATTTTTAAGATTACAGATTGGAGCCATCCTATTACACTCTCCAACACATTATATTCAAATAGCATTCCTTGCATATTGCTTCCTATCAAGAATAGAAAAATGTATTTCTCTGAATGAATTCAAATTATGCTGAAATCACACAAATGTGGAAGTGGTTACCAGTTGATTCTGTAGAGCAACTAGGCAGTATAGCCTACTTTAACTCTGTACAGAAACAAGAATTGTAGGTCTAGAAGTTGGGATTTGAGAAATTTTATCCATGACAATTCCTACTACATTTTTAACTTTGGTTCTAGAATAGAGGAGAAGGAATATACTAAGGAAATCAGCAGAAAGAAATTCTAAATTTTTGTTTTAATTTTTTGCCTCTTCTATGTTTTGATTTTTTTTTGTTGTTGTTTTCAGTTAAAAACTAGAATGAACAAATTAGTTGTACCATTTTATAGCCAGGGAATCGTTATGCCATACGTTTTTAAAAATATTGGAGAAATGTTTAATTAGAAAAAATGTATAGCCCAGAAAAGGGTAGGATTCAGAGAAGGAAAATTAATTCTAGTGGAGTAATCTTGGAAATTGTGTGATATTTTCCCTCAGAAAGATGTTCTGCTGAGTGAAATCTACATTTCATATTGCAAATGAAGGCAGTGACAATAATAACAATAAGAAATATAGTTATCAGGGTCTAAGCATATTGAGGTCTTCTGAAAGTCAGGGATATTTGTCCAGAAAACCTGTAACTGACAGTTAAGATTTGTGTGAGTGGCATGTATTAATAGAAATTTTGTGAGTATTTTGTCTCTGAAGTAGGAATCAAAGTGGTCTCATGAGAGTAAAGGGGGAAGAGCAGGATTAGTAGGTTCAGGAGAGGAGAAAAGGTTTAAAACAATTATTGCATTATACACACCCTCTGCACACAGTGAATGTGTGCATTGACTTGAAATTAGAGGTAGCATTTGTAGAGCCTAAGGTTGTTTGTGGTCCTGCCCTTTCAATTGAGTTGTTGAATCAATTTGGTCAAACATCATGTTAATAAGGTCAAAAAGCTAGTCAGACTGGTTGTCTGACTTGAATGATTGTGTGCCTGAAGCGATTAGTGGAAACAGCCTTAAACTCACTTTCTTCCCCAAATATAGCCTGAGAAGAGCTACCCTGTTTCCAATCCTATGCTGTTTCCTTTCATTTCCTATAAAGTTATTCTGTTTATACTAATATTCCTCAACATTTTAGAGTCTATGCTGCCTTTGAAAGCATTCTCAATTTTGTGTTCCCTTTAAAGTTTACTGAAATTCAAAGCACATTTTTTATGTCAAAAATACAAAAGGACTTCCAGTTGGCTTTACAAATCGATAACTTATTATCCTGAGGTGCCTCCCATGCCCATTTATAGGGCACTGCCAGTCCAGTCCAACAGTAGCTTTGCTACTGCTCTGTTCCGTTACTTCCTTTAGAGAAATCATGGCCTATTAACATTTTTCATTATAAAAGCGTTCATGTTTTCTAATCTAATTCTTGTTACTTTTTCATTGATATTTTCTTTTATATATTGAACCTCAATGACTAATACTGCTATAATTTTCACAAACCATCCGGCACTTAAATCAGTGAAGTCTCACTTGTGGTTTCCCACTATCTACATAATGAAAATCAATCCTTAGGGCCAGACTTTATCTTCACTTCTGCTTTCTTTGTAATACAGTAGTGAGGGCAGTCCATAGGAGTTATAGGAAAAAGAGGAATATAGTCTTTAAAAAAGGGCATCACTTACTGAGAGGATAGTACTTCACGATGAGTTAAAGATCATACCAACAGTGTTGCATTTAATTATTTCAAGGCAACTATGAAACAGCTAAGTACAGACATTGGACAACCACATAGAAGTCAGAAGTTACCAATGAAAGTGAAACATGGACTTATAATCTTAGAATCCAGATTAAACGGTTAGTCTTCACCCCCTTCCAGTGCTCTTGTTTCATGAATGTTCTTGCTATTCATGGAAGAACACAGCCAGAAAGCTAGTAACACTGTCATACTCTCCCTCACCACAAGCTCTCCTATTAACAAATCATCTCATTAACAAATGAGACACATGCAACACACTGTAATGAATTAGTTCATTACTAGGTTGCTAACTAGAAATACCAAGATTGGGTGATTTATAAAGACAAGTTTATTTGGCTTATGATTTTTATGGCCCTAAACTATAGAAGTATGGGGCTGGAATCTGACCCACCTCTGGTGATAATTCATAACATGACTAAGAAAAGCAATGAGGTCAGCAGCCATGTGCAGCGAGAGAGAAAGAGAGGAAGAAAGAAGATACCTTTCCATTTCTTGTGTTTCTCATACTCCCCAACAGGTGCACACTGCCCTCCCACATTAAAGGTAGATCTTCCTCTGTTATACTTCCAATTCACACACCAATATGTCTAGCAAGATTCCTGCCCACCTTGAAGGCAGGTCTTCCTTTGAAGATCTCACCAACACCTAATGCCATTACATCAAGGACCAAACTAGAGCACATGAACTCTTGGGGGACAAAAATAATACCATATCATTTAAATATATCAACTTCTCTATATCCCCTTTCAAGTTATTAAAATTTGTCACTCTTTTCCTCTAATTGCTTTCAGCTTCAATTATTTCATTCTTCCCTTCTTTCCCAATTATAGCTTAACAGCCTACCAAAGAAATTTTTTCTCTAAGAATGAAACTTTTAAAATCATAGTATTTATCCAGTCACTCAAAATGTTGGACTTCAAATGCATTGTTTAATATTCATAGAATAGTGCTCAGGCTTCATGTGGTCTAACCCCAACCTGTCTTTCCACCTTACCTTGTTCAGTACATGTTTCTTTTTTTTTATTTTATGTGCTCCATTAATATTGCTTTCAGTACTTTTAATGCACGAGGCCCCTTCCCCTAAAAGACTTTTTATATACCTTGCCTAAAATAATCATCCCACCACTTTTCCACATAATGGAGCCAACTCCAAATATACTCATCTTTCCAATCTTGGTCCAAAACTAACATTCTACACAAAGTCTTCCCCAATAACCTAGACATTTCTAATATCAGTTCTTTCTGCTTTTTAGTATTTGTTCTTTATACCAATTACTCAATTCATATATTTTTGTGATTACTATTTATTTATTGTGTGATATTTTTTTTTTCTCACTTTTCTTTGGATAGCATCAAGAGAGATTCTGGGTCTATTGTGTTCTCTTCATTGTAGTAAATGCTGTTAGTGCCTTGCATACATCTTCCTAGCCTGCGCTGGAGATCACCCACTGGTGGTTCCTTTGTAATTCAGGGACTTACTCTCCCCTTCTGTCAAAGGAAATTCTCTGGAGTAGGATGAGACAGCATAGGTGGTAGAATGAAAATGACAACACTCCAGAACCAATCTCCAACCAGTTAGGAAGGGGGATATGTGTATAAATCATGCAGCTTCCTTTCTCCTCAGTGAGACTAATATCCATTTTCATTCTAAGTATTCTCTTATGGGGCCCTAGAAAAATTATAAGCCCTAACTTTCCACCAATGGAACCTACATCAATCCATTGCACATTCTCTTGATTTTTCTTTATTCCCAGACTTACTTTGACACTGTCTCATAGGCCTTGCTGGAATTAACTTCCAAATGAGCTCATATCCAAATGAGTCATATCATTACTTCAGTCTGTTTCTGGGGGAGCCCATACTAAAACAACTGCATTTTTAATTCCTGAGGTACTAAACCCCATGAAGAATTTAAT
This sequence comes from Tupaia belangeri chinensis, assembly GCF_000334495.1. NCBI lineage: Eukaryota > Metazoa > Chordata > Mammalia > Scandentia > Tupaiidae > Tupaia > Tupaia belangeri. Next base: position 2,164,572 of record NW_006159867.1, on the reverse strand, counting down.
GAGACGTAGCAAAGAATGCAAATACCCTAATTCTATGCTTTTTAATTATTCCCCATATTTTTCTTAAAATGGTGGAAGTTAGAGCCATATACTAATTTTTCCATGCTTTGAACATGTTGCATAATTTTATATATAGAACTTGTAATAAGATAACAATATTATCTGTTAATTTTAATTTTAATTTTAATTTTATTAATGTTTTACTTAAAATATTTTATTCTTAGTTTAATTTTATTATTTTTAAATAAAATTATTTTTGCAGATCTGGTTTAAATGTATTTCCATTTTTTTAAGAATTATTTTATTTAGCATTTATTTATTTATTTATTTTAATTTGACCAGAGAGGGACAGAGCAAGTGAGCAAGAAAGGGAGAGAGTGAGAAAGCAAGCTACTAGGTCCAGAACTCAAACCACAGTCACTTATGTGGGAGTCCAGCACCCTTAACTACCACACCACCTGCTGACCCCTAAATTTACTTCCTAACTGTGTTACCAGACACAGTTTGTCAAACATAATGGAAGCATTGCAGATATATCAAGCAAAAGCAGAATTAAGGCTAACAGAGCAAAAGTTAATGGTAGTGGCAGGGAAGTTTTGGATTGTTGTCACTGCCGTGGTCAGGATATTCTGTGTCTTGCTATTAACATTCAGACTCAGGATGCAATTGAAAGTCACCACCAACTTCATAACTCTTCCATAGAGTTTGGATCATGGCATGGGGATATGGAGGACACTGAAAAATCCCTTTTTGCATAATCATGCCTGTTGGTGTTGTTAGGAAAATAAAACCATACTTCTGGCCCACTTTCTACCTTCCAAGTTTGGGGCAGGTGCATTTCACAGAAGATTATCACGTCCAGAAACTTTAAAACAATAGAGTCCGATACTCTGCTACAGTCTTTATTCCCAGGCTCCTCATACCTGAAATTGAGTGTAGACAGTTAGAAGGAAGATATGCTGATTGGACAGCAACAAAAGCCATAGAAAGTACTGCACAATAGTGAATGTTAATATAAGTCACAGGCATCTATTGAACTTCGCACTGTCCAATACATGTAAAATGATTTTTTCCCCTCCGACTCTCCACCTCTCTCTTACTCTTTCTTGCTGTATACATATGTATGTTCCTATAAACATACAAATCATTTAGCACATTTTGAAGAGACTTCAAAAAGTCTGTGAAAAATGGAATTAAAGTACAAGTATATTTTGGTACAAAATTCTGTAATATAAAATAAGAGTTTTCAATATTTTGCACTGAAATGAATTTGTGCTTCTTCATTTTTCTATGAACTTTTTGATGCCCCTTCAGAAGTTACAGCTTACATTTGGACTGTGACTAGATTCTAAAATATCATTTTATTCACAAAAATATAATTTGAACAAATTAAAAACAAAAACTAGCAGCCATATTCCATCCTTACTATAAGTTAATAATTTTCAATTCATTATTATAATGCTTTTTCTTCTATGAACGTTTTCATTTCATAATTTTTATTTTATAATTTTATGTTAGTAAAACGTTCAGCAAGTACATGCTTCATGTTTCATAATTTTATTATGAGAAATAGTCTGTTCTTTTAATTTCAGGAATATTTATCTTTTGTTATATTAGTATCCTAGGGCTGCTATAACAAATTGCCACAAACTTGGCATATTAAACAGCAGAAATTTGTCATCTCACCATTCTCTTTGTCGCAACTCCAAAATCAAGGTATCCACCGCTTCCGGACTTCTCTTCTAACTTCTGTGACTGCTGGGGATCCCTGGCTTTCCTTGGCTGGTAGGCACATCATTCAAATCTTTGCTTTCATCTTTGCGTCCTCTTCCCCTCTGTGCGTCTTTATTTTTCCCTCTTATAAGAAGGTCTATCATTAGATTTAAGGCCCACCCTAATCTTAAGTGATCTCGTCTCAAGATGTTTACCTTTATTATACCCATAAAGACCTTATTCCAAATAAAGCACATTCCGAGGTTATTGGCATATGTTTCTCTTGGGGAAACGACTTTCAACCTATTATACTATTTTTAAAATATGCGAGACCTTGGCAGTTTAAGAGAGCAAACAGGTCACTTCTCAGTCTTTTGACTGAAATCAACTGTCAAAGAGCAAACGTCAATATACCACAATTCCTGTGGGTTGAAGAACCTGGGCATGGGTTGACCAGGTACACTGGCTCAATGAATCTACCAACTGCATCTAGTTGTAGACTGGGATCGGCATCATCTTACTCTCTGATGGGAGGTGGGGAGGGCAGGAGGGAGCTACTACCACTTCATTCATGAGACTATTGGCAATCTCAGGTCCTCACTAGATGACGCTCACAGACATCAGGCTTCCCTACTGGGCCACTCCAGGAGGCAAATTCCCACATGGGAACTGTGGACAGTGATAGTGAAATACCATAACTTGTTATATCTTATTTATTAGATCAAGTCATTAGAAAAGCCTACACTCATGGGGATGTTATTATAATGATTTTCAGGAAGTGGGACTATTGGGAGCCATCTGAGAGACTTCCACCCATAAACTATGTCTTTATCTTGCCCAGTTGCATCAAATCAGTAATTTGGAGTTACTACATACATTTTCTAAGTGCATTGTAATCAGAAGGAAGAAAGGGATGAGAAGAAACCAAGTGAAGTGACCATTCTAATATGAATGACAGAGTTTAAGTGTAACTGAGAAATGAAATAAAACACACACTTTGGAAAAAACATTTCTGATAGTCTGACAAGAAATTATTACACTCAGTTATATTTGTGGGGCATTTATTTTTGCACTGGAAAAACAGCCATAAGACAGTCTCTGGTTATTTTATTTACTTATATTGTGTTTAATTATCTTGTTTTATTGATGGTTTAGTCTTGAAATTTTTATTCTTTTGGTTTCGTGTTATGCTTTGGGTGTTATTTTTCCTATTATACCTTCCTAGAAGAAAAATCCTCATGTCATCTGATTTAAGGCTGTCATTTCTCACAAAAATAAAGTGAATATTACTTTTATAATTACATTCCATGATCTTTGGGTAGACAAGTGAAATGATTTCTAGATTACTTTAATGAGTAAAACTAGATGTAATTGAACAGATTAAATTCTTAAAAATATGAGCTATTTGTGTATACTTCATGAGTTTTAGCTGTCTAAATGGGCAGAAGGGTTCTTATACCATTTATATTTTTCCAATTTGGGAGATTTACAGGGTTGTTAACTTTTTTAAATGTTAAAAGCCTGTGCTTATACGCATTATGAATAAATCTAATTTTCAAGCTAATAGTTTGAGGTATTTCAGGCTGCATGTTTGAAGTGTAATTCTAATATACCAAATGGATAAAAATTTGCAAATAGCTGGTATGATTCTTTGAAGCATTGCTTAGAAAAGTTAAAATATATATTATAAAGCAGCTTAATTTAGAATAGCCATTGATTATGGTGACTGGGCAGTGGGTTTTTTTGTTTGTTTATTTTGTTTTCTTTTTCACTATAGGCACATGTCCTTGCCAGAGAGATACAGAGAGTGGGAAAGTGAGAAATCACCCCCGAGGGGGACAGCCATGCCACAGTCCCTTCTCCGCCCCGTCTCCTCTTGGGATTTGGGGCATGCAAACCCAGAGTGATTTTCAAATCACTGGGACTAGAACTGCTCAGCTGGCCATGCAGGATTTTGCATCTTAACCTCCACACCATCTGCTGGTGCAATGACTGGGTAGATTTTTGTCTGTCTGAGAAAAATCCGAATGTGTTTACTGTTTCTCCTAAACTTTCTTCATGGTACCTTATATGGACATAATTCATAAAGAACTTGGTCACTGAAAATAGAAATCACTTATAAGAACTCAAAAGAGTACATCTTTTGTACTTTTGTCTTGATTGTTTTTCTATCTGTGAAAGTTTAATCATACCTGCCATTTGGTACTAAATCATAAATGATTAAAAAAAAAAAAAGTCTAAATTGCTTTTTTTGCAAAACCGCTATGTCATTGCTACACCTTAGTGTGTTGTGGGAGGAACCATGGCTACATTTGCCCAGTGTTGTATCCATAGACCTTGCCACTAGCTGAAAATAGTGGTAAATAACTGCTTAATTAATTGACTACATGTGATGTAGTTATCCATGCAAGATAGGAAAGCAAGCATCAATATCATTTCCTTCTACCTCTGTCAATGGTTTTTATTCTGAACAAAATTTAAAGAAACAATGCTTCATTATATTGAAAGAAGAAGATGCTTATATATAGTTTTGCTTTTCAACTCTAAGTAAACAAATGCTGAAAACATTTTAAGATCCCTGCCGATAGTATTTCACAACTGTCTTAACCTCTGGACATGAAAATTATGACTTCTTAATCCCAGGCTCAGTTGATTTATGGTCAACTCTTTCTACACTGATCTTTGTTGATGATTTACAAATTTATGGTTTGTATATATGTATCAGAAGTTAGCAAGGTATATGCTTATAGAATATTTTGTGATCTCATCTAGTGATGAACTGCCTTTTTTTTTTCAACAGCTAAGGATTCAGTGGCAAAACAGGGTAAGCATGGTTTATGAGGCTATTAATAAATATTTCAGAATACTTCTAAATGCCCAAGATAGCCCTGGGCCTTTTATAAATCACCCATATAGTCTAAAGCATCTTTAGGATATTATGACATAGTCATTTAACTGAGTCATTTAAAAAGAAAGGCAATATAACTTAAACTCATTTCTGAAATAAATAAATAAATAAATAAAAGTTAGTATACATACTAGAAAATAAGGCAGCAGGGAGTTCTGTTTTTCCACATCTTATTCATCGGATATATTAATTGTCATTTATATTTAGGGTAATGGATGTAATGTTCCATTTATATAATTGGGGACATTTTAAAAATTGGTTTTGAGCTTCCTTTGCTAAATTTGAATCTTTATTTTATTAGCATGACTCTTCTCAATTGCTCTTTACTGACACCAAGGCTCTTTTTCTACTTTTATTTAGTATTAGAAAAACCCAGTCTAGACTGATAGTGGCAAACATCCCATTAATTTCAGTAAGTCACATGATTTTTTTAAAAACAAATTACACTATATTAATCCTCTACTTAAAACCCTTCAGTAGTTTTCCATTGTCCCATGGATAAATTCAAATGACTTCTGGTGGCCCATAATGACCATCATTTCTGAACCTTGCCTTCCTCTCTTCTTTCTTTCTTCCTTACCTTCCAGCGACAGTGGCCCTTATTCAGTCCCTTAAATATGCTAAGCTCTTCTGTAAAGAGACACTAAGACCCAAGAGTTCTGAGTCTAAATCAAGCCTTGAACCAGTTAATGAACAGAAAAAGGTACTTACTCATTTTTTGGATTTGTTGAAAATCTGAAGCAGTCTTTAGAAAATCAAAACTTATTTTATATTTTGGATAAAATATAATAAGCATGTTATAAACTAAAAGAAATCACAGTTTAGGGACCAGCAGTTAGCATAATGGCTATGTCGCTGGACTCCCATGTAGTCGACCACTGTTCGTGTCTCGGACCTGGTGGCTTGAAACTCACACCGGGAGCGTGTGCATGAGTGCCCAAGATCCTGAGAGGAGAATAGAGGAGAAGGGATTGCCGCGTGGCCATCCCCCCTGGGGGATGAGTTCTTGATTTCTGTCTCTTTGTCTCTCTTTGTCTGTCTGTTGAGCACATGTGCCCTATAGCAAAAACCTCTCCAAAAAAAAAAAAGAAAAAAAAAAACACAGTTTTTTGTTGTGCTCTATTAAATATACAAAAGGGGACAGTCTTGAAAAGCTCATAAAAAAACATATATTAGGTTGTCGGAAAAGTCATAATGCATTTTGGTATAGAAAGAATACATCATGGCTTTTATGACGACCCAGGATTATGAAAAATTATGCACAAATTTCAAAATTGTGCAACAAAATGAACACATACTTTACTTACATTTTCCAAGGACTTACTGAAATCAATCCTCTGGTACAATATATTTTTCTAAATGTGCCTCAGCTTTCTCTTCTTTTATAGCTATTACATGTTTCCTAATTATTGCTGATGAACTGATCAGTTTAATATTGATAAAAAATGTTTTTCCAATGATAAAAAACACTAAAATGATAACTATCCTATACCAGTTAAAAAATAAGACCTATTCATTAGGACTTTAATTGAACTACTGCTACCATTTAGCTACAGCAGAGAAAGGAAACATGCTAAATATAACATTCTTTCTCAGTTTTCATTTCCTTACATAGCAAATCAAATGGAAGATTTATTGTAGTATATTTCTCTGATACCTACCCTATCTTTATGTCTGTGTTTCATGCAGTTTTTATTATACAGCAAGACTGGGCATGGACATGGTATTTCATCTTTTTTTTTTTTTTTCTTTTTCTTTTTGGCTTTTGCCACAGGGCACATGAGCTTGCTGGAGAGAGACAGAGAGATGGAAAATGAAAAAAAATCATCCGGGGGGTTGGCTATGCCACATTCTCTTCTCCATTCTCCTCCTGGTATCTTGGAAACGCACGCATGCACATGCACCCTGCGTGATTTTTCAAGCCACCAGATTTGGGACTGGAACCATGGTTAGCCATGTGGGAGTCCAGTGCCTTAATTACCATGCCACCTCCAGGCCCCTGGACATGGTATTTTAGTATAAATAATTCATGAAAGACAAAGTAAAACAGGCATTAAAAAGAAAATATTAAATTGTATTAGATCTAAGAGTTTATTATTCCAATTACATTCACAAGATGGAAGCAAGAAATTGAAGTTCTTAAAAATGCAATCTATCAGGACCAGATGGAGTAATGATTACGTCACTGGACTCCCATGTAGTCAACTGTGGAGTCCCGGACCTTGTGGCTTAACTCATGCCTGGCTTGTGGCTTAAACCTCATGCCAGGTGCATGTACATGCATGCCCGAAATCCTGAGATGAGAATGGAGAAGGGATTGTGGCATGGCCATTCCCCCTAGGGGGTGATTTCTTGCTTTCTGTATCACTGTCTTTCTCTCTGGTGAGTGAATGTGCCCTTCAGCAAAAATCTCTTAAAAAGAAAAGCAATTTAACATAATTTCTGTATTTTATCAAATCTAGGATGCCCTCAATTAAAACACAATTCACTCTCAATAAAAATTGTAATAAAGACAATTACTCAATGACACAGCGCTTTAGCACTTTAATGATATTCTCACAAGATGTCTCACCCTGGCCTATTGTTGCTTTTAGAAATTTCTTTCAAGGAGGCAGAAGATGGTGAAGTGGTTATGTCACGGGACTCCCACATGGCAGGTCACGTTTGAGTCCCAGACCTAGTAGCTTTTTTTAAAAAAATTTTTTATTATTATCACAATCTTGTTTATATTACATTGAATCACATATAACCTAGTAGCTTTATACTCAAACCAGTGTATGTGCGTGTGTGCCTAAGATCCCAGGAGAAGAACGGAGGAGAAGGGGTTGTGTCCTGCCCAACCCCCCAGGAGGTGATCTCTGTCTCTTTGTCTCTCTCTCTCCAGCAAGTGCACACACCCTATAACAAAAATCTCTCAAAAAACAAAAGGAATTTCTTTCAAAAGTTTCCTGGGAGTTTGTCAATCTTTTCTAATTTTATTGCCTGGCATGTTTCAGCCAAACCTCTTAAAGATGTTTCAGTAACAAGCATACTATGGTTTCAATACTTCTCAGTATCTTCCTTTTTGACTACATTATTGTTTTGCAAGGAAATATACAATCATAACTATCTTTTCTTGGCCTGTATTTTCTGTACCAGTATATCAATTTACATCCTGCTTATCTGTTTCAGTGCCTTTATAACCAATAATCATTTGTTTGCTTGTTATAGACTTATCTTCTATAAAACTCTTGAATAGCAATTAACTAAAAAACTGTTAGAAAAATTGCACGTAAGTTAATGGAACTAAAAGCCATATGAGAATGTTATGACTAATTTTATAAATGTATGGTCACTTTTGACTGTTTCTCAATGGCTACCTGGCCACCAGTAGTTGTTAATGTCATCAATTTTACCCGTTTTTGAATTCAGAAAATAGTTTTGACCATTGCTTGGTCTAATGGTTTGGTCCAATCTCCTTGGATCACTTCAGCAAGTTGGGCATATACTATACATTACTATAGAATATATTAGTAATCCTGACTAATTAGGGGAGTTGGAGCGTGCAGAATAGAGATTTATCTAGAGCCTGTCAAAAATACCTCTCTCTCTCTCTCATAAAGAACAAAAAAGGAAAAAAAAAAAAACAGACAAAAAAGCCAGATATTTGAAGAGATTAAACATAATATTATGCAGGATAGTAGATATAAAACCCAAGACATCCCTGGAATATGTATTCCAGAATGTTTTCTTCTGAACACTAATGCTTCCAGTTAAATTGAGAATAATAAATGATGAAAAATATTTCAAATTATTTTCTCTTTTTTCCCCAATCTACATAGAACATAAGAATAAACATAATTCAAATCATTGAGGCAATATTTTAAATTTATACATAAATATATGTATATTCATAAATAAATCTGTACATATAAATATGACAATAATATGAATAGTGAATAATTAGCTTTCTGGAGTAACTGTCTACAATACATTGAGCCTCTGAAATGTACAGGTGCAAGCTCTTCCATTCAAGTCAAAAATCTTATCCAGAAAAATTGGGTAAAACTGAACAATGCAACATGCTAACATATATTTTTTTTTTCCGAAGGAGCAAAATGGTTTACAAATATGCAATTGCACATTGCTCTGATTACTCTGTTACATGTTCACTGAAAGAATTTATGAGGCAATTAGGATAACTTGTTTGCATTATTCAAAACTCAACACATATGACTGATCTTCATCATGCCTTTGATTCTAAACAGTTTATTGCCTATTGACGGTGAATGATTGTAGAGCTCGATTTCATGAAAAGTGAATGCCTCATACCAGACTTGCTGATTACTTGGATAAATCCATATTTAAAAACTGTTACAAAATCAGCTTTTTCAAAAGAGATGACTTTCTTTCATCTTTAACTCTGCCTCATAAGTCACACCTATGATTGTCTTTCCAAGAATTGCTGGTCTGAGCTTTCTCTTTGATTAAGTATACAGTGACACAAAATGACTCAACTGTAATATTTAATATCTGTGTCATATAGGGTCCTGTTTTATTTCTTATTGTGAAATAGGCTACATATATTTCTTTGAAAAGAAAGAAAGAAAAACTTGATCTCTTAAAACATGGGGGAAGAAGAAATCACTCCCCTGAGTATTTCTAGAAAGTATGACAAAGCGTAAGAAAGAAATTTAAAAAACAAACTCTTTAATTCCCAAATCCATCGTTTTTATTATTTCCTTTTCATACCTTTATATACATTAGCAAAACAATTCCACCAAAATTTATATTTACTTTCTACAGTTATTATTTTGAGGAAAAAATTGCTCAAACTATTCTTTCCAGTAGATCAGAAACATTAAAAAACACTGAAAAATGATCCTGTATAAAATCATTTGTGCAAAATATTTATTAACCACATAAAAACATTTTATTGCTGAAATACTTTTCACATTTAATATTATAATATCAATTGTGAATATCCATTCAGGAGTTTCAAGGTAACATTCCTGAAATACTTTTTTTCCTTTTTTTTTAAAGTTTTGCTTCAGGGTACAAGTGCTAATCAGAGAAAGAGACAGAGAGTGAGAGAGAAGAGAGAGAAGGTAGAAATCTCCCCCTCGGGGGGGATGGCCATACCACAGTCCTTTTTCCTCCAGTGTTCTCTTGGAATTTGGGGCACTCACACACATGACTCAACCTGCTCAGTCGGCCATGTGGGATCCAGCGCCTTTATCTCCACGCCACCTCCCGGCCTCCTGAATTACTTTTCCCACCAGTCCCCTTTTTTAGAGAATACAAATGATTTTTCTGTGGACTCTGTTATAAAAATGTCAACCTATATTTATAAAATTTAAGTATTTAAAAATAGATTTTGCCATTAATCTTCCATGAAATCCAACCTAACGTTTGCAAATATCATTAAAAGAACACAGAGAAAAAATTTTAATTAATATTTTCAATGGAGCATTTCAATAAGTCATTTTGACTCTTTTTTTTTTTAAGATTTTTTTCTATAGGATATGTGCACTTGTCTGATAGACAGAGAGATAGAAAGCAAGAAATAACCCCCCAGGGGAGATGTCCATACCACCATCCCTTCTCCTCCCTTCTTTTAGAGGAGAAGGGAATGCTCAAACACACACCTGGCATGAGTTTTAAGCCACTGGATCTGGGACTTGAAACTGAGTTGACAATATGGGAATCCAGCGACATAATTATTATGCCTTCCGCTGGCCTCAGTCATTTTGATTCTTATTTATATCAGTTGAATAATGTGATAGTAGCTTTATGAATATTTAGAATTTAAAATCTATGTGTAGTAATAAAATTAACAATGACAAGTCCGAAAGATTGGGTTATTTCTGAGAATATTGAACAAAAAGAAAAATAAATGGTACAAGACAAAGTTATAAAAGTCAAAGTGAATAAAATAGTGATCTTAATACACAGTTAAAAGGATTTCCATAATGAGAGAAAGGAAAAGTGTAGGTTGAAAATCACCAAACAAACAATAGAAGAATATTTTTCAAATTACGGAAAAACATCAATCTTGAAAACATAAAACAAAACACAGTCTGTACCAAGGAGAATGAATTAAAAGAAATAAATATTTTTCAGAAACTGATGAAATTTCAGAAAATCAGGGACTAAGAAGCTCTCCATATTTCCCCAAATTGGTGGAAAATATATTCAAAATGACTCAGAATCTTAACAGCATCAGACCTGTTACAAGGTAAACTAAATGGCATACACAAAAGTTTAAAATAAATCATTTTTTATTTAAACATCAATATACAGCCAAACCATCAAGTAAGAACAAATCAATACATCTTTAGACATGTAAGGACTCAGTTAATTTGTAAAGGACTCTCTTAATAAAAATATGACGTCAAGAAGCAAAATATGTGGACCACAGAAAATAGAAAGTCTGAGCAAGGAATATAATAAGAAATCTCAAAATGACAACTTTGGTATCATCTTTAAAGTAGTCTAAATTTTGTTGTAGAACAGGAATCTGATAAAATGAGAATTCAGTCAGAAACATGTACCAAAAAAAATAAATTTCATTGACTAGATAGACTGAAGTCACATCTTAAAAGCTCTTTATAATATGGTGAAGAAGGCATATGTTTCTTTTCTCAACAAAGAAAAAGAAAGGCAAATTGAATTCCACTGGGAAAAAAAATAATACTATCAAATTATGTTCCAAATTCCAAATATAAATCAAATAAAGCATGACATGACTTTGAGTTGTTAACAGATTATAAAAAGGGGGAATGTCATTTATGTATTATGTAAGGAATATTCTACTTTGATTAAAATTCTATGATTTTGAATTTCAGAATCTATAACTTAGTACAATACCTTATTCTGAATTGAGAATATTTGCCTTTTATTAATTATGTGAAATCTTAAACTTTTAAAATCAATCAGTAGGTGGGGCAGCAGGCGATGTGGTGGTTAAGGCACTGGACTCCCACATGGCTGATTGTGGTTTGAGTCCCATATCTAGCAGCTTGCTTTCTCACATTCTCTCATTTATCTCTCTCTCTCTCTCTCTGATGAGCACACATGCCCGATATAAAATTTAAAAATAATAATACTACTACTAATAAATAAAAGTTAATAAGTTTTTTTTAAAAATCGATCACTTTAAAAGATAGTTATGATAACTGAACCAATATATAAGTAACATAATCATTAACACAGTAAAAGATATAATTCATTGTCCAACTTGTAGTCTTTTGTTACTGTTCCAAATTTATGATCATGCAGGTCTTGTGGAATTGCTTAAACAATATTTTATATATTGGGTTGTCGGAAAAGTCATGACACATTTTTTTATAGGAAAATATGGTATGACTTCTCCGACAATCCACTATTTGGAGTGACTCCTTTAACAATGAAACTGATAAATCTAAGTCAAGTCCAGCCATTTCCTTGCCATCTTTCCCCAGTCTCTCTGTAAAGTCCCTTGGCTTCTGTGACTATTATATCCATCCTTTCTTTGTGTGAATAACACAGATATTTTATTGAAATAATAAACAATTAGAACATATTGAGCAATAGAGAAGATTCTTGCACTTATGAAACACAGTAAGATAACTAACAGACTTCTCAGTGCAGTATTATAAATCTTATGAATAGATATAAGAACATACTTGATAAGAAGTTTATAGAGGTTTATCATAATCCCTATTTATGTGTGTATTTGTGTGTCTAAGTTTGTGTGTGTGTGTATGTGTGTGTGTGTGTGTGTGTGTGTGTATATATATATATATATATATGAAAGGTCTCCATAAAGGTCATGGGAAATGCAGATTATGAAAAACTATGCATGGATTTCAATTTTTTTGCAGCAGAATATACTTGTAATTTTATGTTTTGACATAATTTTTGAAATCCTCTTATATAGTTCCCAAAATATGTACTGCAATAATTCAGCATCATCTGGACTTACAAACAATTGCTTCATTTTAGCCTATTAACACTGCAAATTGCAAACTATCATGAAGTCATTTAGTAGTTATGAGCTTTCATCTTTTTACTTTGTCTGATCTCTTACAGAAGATAATCTTTTGTTTGATATTTATTATTTTTATTCATACATTTTTGTCTACCACTGTGTTTTCATGAAAGGGGTTGCATAAACCTTTACTCTTATTTCCATTATTTGCTAACTGTTAAACAGTTTGTACTATTAAATATCCTGAAGATATTTGAAATTTGGGCTACCTGGTGGCATGGTGGTTAAGGTGGCTAGGTTCCAAATGTTGGACTATGTAGTTCAAATCCTGGACCCTGAGGTTTGGGAATCATACCAGATTCTCAAAATCCTGAAAGGAGGGAGAAATGGAGGAGGGATGTGGTGTGACCATTCCCTATGGGGGAATGAGGGCTCACTTTCTCTCTCTCTTTCTATCTCTCTTGGTCTCTCTTCTGGTTAGCACATGTACCCTCTCTCTTATTAAAACGTGTGTGTGTGTGTGTGTGTGTGTGTATGTGTAAAATAGTTCCATGACCAAACTTGTACATTTTATTTAAGCACCAATAAAATAGAAAGAAATAGCAGAAAGAAAAAAGTCATACTTCATGGAAGATTAGATCAAATTTTTCTCAGAAAATTAAAGTCATACATTATTGCTTCAAATTTCTGCTCAATTTATATCTGAATAACATATTTAACAATGAATATGAAAAAACCTACCAGACAATAAAGTTCACATAGTGAATGAAATTTATCCTGTGACCATTCAGTAAAGTATTTGAATTAACCTGCAGAGCTGTATAATGTATTTTGTAAAATAAACCCAAGTTCCCTGTAATAATATAAAATGCATTTTTATTTTTACCACAGAGGAAACACTGACAAAAGTATTATTTTAATGTATTACTAACAAGATCCTTTAAAATAAGTGAATCTTGTATATGTCCTTTGTTTTATATACATATATAATATGTCCTATGCTTTAAGTATGTGTGTGTGTGTGTGTGTAGAGGGGGGAGAGAATATCTTTTGATTTTGTAGTGTGGTTAGTACTCAGTGAAGTTTTTTCTGATAAATAGAAATTTTTAGCTTAATGTACTCATTTAACAACCTTTTTTCTCCATTATCACTTATGTGTTTCCCCCCAAATAGTACAAGAAAATTTTACCTATTCAATGGTAATGATTTTATTTCCTATCTTATCTTTGTAAATAGCAATTTTTCTACTAGCGATGACTTCATACACACACACACACACACACACACATCCTGCCTCAGGTATGTTCAGTATGTCTGAAGACACTTTTGACTGTCAGAGCTGGGGATCCATATTGTGGATAATAAATAGGTAGAGTTCAGGATGATGCTAAATATCCCACAATGTAGAGGGCAGCCCCCATATAAAGCATCATCCAGCCCAAAACATAAATAATGCTGCTTTTCAGAAATCTTGATCTAAGTACAGTATTTCAACTTCACATGTAGGGTTAAAAAAAAAAATACTATAAGAATTTTATGTTGTACTTAGTTTTTTATTGTTGCTGTTCTCTATATGTATGTTAATTTATTGAGAAGACCATCTTTTCTCCGCTTCTCTGAAGTTTCACCTTTGTCTTAAATCAAGTGTCTATATATCTGAAATGGGCTGTCTCTGGGCTCTAATCTATATATAATTTCACAAGCTTGTACCAATGACTGCACAATTGGTCATGTAGGATCCAGCTGCCTTCACCACCACACCAGGGGCCGGCCCTAATTAAACATTTATTGTGAGATAATGGTAGGTTCAAACACAGTTATATGAAATATAGGGCCAGCCAGTGGCATGGTGGTTAACATGGCTGGATTCCACATGACGGACTGCATGGTTCAAGTCTGGACCGAGAGGCATGGAAAACATGCCAGGAGTGTGTGTGCATGCATGCCCAAAATCCTGAGAAGAGAATGGAGAAGTAGGGACTATGGGCTGGTCATTTCCCAGACAGTGATTTCTTACTTTCCCTCTCTATGTCTTTGACTCTCTCTGAAGAGAGAGAGAGAGATCATTTTGCCTTATGTCAAAATTAAAAAAATAATAATAATACAGAGATTCTATGTACTCTTTACTTAGTTTCCTCCAATAGTAGCATGTTGTAAAACTGCAATACCATAATACATGTATGAATGCACATTGGTACAGTTAGATCCCATTCATCTCATTATAAACATCTCTGAAGTATCCTTTATAATCATCCCTAGCTGCTTCTTACCCTATCCCATTTTCCTCATCCATGACTCTTGGCAATCACTAATCTGTGCTCCACTTTTATAATTTTATCATTTAAAAAATATATAAATGAAATCATGAAGTTTGTAACCTCTTAAGATTGGCCTTTCCACTTGGCATAATCCCCTGAAGATTCATCCTCATTGTTGAGTGCATCACTTATTGTTGCAAAGTGGTATTCCATGGTATGGATATACCACTGCTTGTTTAAGTATTTATCTGTCAACATCTGGATTGGCACCAGTTTGGGGCTATTAAAAATGAAAGAACTATAAACAATCACATACAGGTTTTGGGGTAAGCATAAACTTTCATTTCTCTGACATTGATGACCAAGAGTACGGTTCCTTATCTCATTTAGGCTTTTTGTTTGAATATTTTGGGTTTATTTTTTTAAGTTTATTTTTTTAATCCATGAGAGAAAGAGAGAGCAAGAGATTTAGCATCCCCAATAAGGTCTTGACACTTCAGTCAGTTCCCAGCCTCAGCCAGCTCTGATTCATGGGCACACTCAAGTGGCCTTGAATCAGCTACTTCCCATGTGGATCAGCCTCACAGTACCCTGTGTTTTATCGCTGCTCTGCTGTCTGGCCCTGCATGTTTAGTTTTATAAGAAACTAAAAAAAACTGGCCTTCAGAGTGGCTGTACCATTTTATATTTTCACGAGCAATATGTAAATAATCCAGTTTTTCTGCATCCCTACCAACATGCGGTGCTGTTACTATTTTATATTTCAGTCTTGCTGTAAGGTGTAGTGACATTTCATTGTGGTTTCCATTGCATTTCCCTGTTAGACTCAATTGCATTTTGTTATGATTACATTTTCTTATGTGCTATTTTGCCATTGGAATAATCTTTTCAGTGAAATGTCTGCTTTCACCTACTTTCTTACTGGATTTTCTCCCTTCCTTCCTTTCTTGCTGACTTCCTTTCTTTCTTCCCTTCCCTTTCCTCTCCCTCTTTCTCTCCTTTCTATCCTCATCTTTCTCTTCATTTCATTTTTCTTTCATTTTACTGTTAAAAGTTCTCTATACATCCGAGGCACTATTCTTTAGCTGGCTATGCAGTTTGCAAATATTTTCTCCCAGTTGGTAGATTAGATTTTTATCCTCTTAACAGGGTATTTTACAGAGCAAATGTTTTCATTTGAAAAGGCACAATTGATTTAAGATTTTCTTTAATGGATTGTGCATTAGGTGTCAAGTCTGAAGTCTTTACCTACCTTTAGACTCTAAAGTGTGTCTTGCATGTTTTCCTAAGAGTTTTTAGCTTTATATTTTACATTTAAGTTCACACTCCATCTAATGTATCTCTCTTTAGTGCTGTGTACTTTGACATCTATTTTAGTCACAGGCAACATGTAAAAAAAAAATGTTGGTGGGTCGATGGAAAAAACTGTAATGATGCCGGCCTCAAGGAAGAAATGATAATATTGCTGGTGCCCATGTAAGAAAGTACATAAACTAATGATTTTCCTTATACGGACTTAAACGCATTTAACTTTTGTCTGCTAACAATAAAAGATGTATAGCATGTCGATATTGGTATGTAAGATTTTACAATGACATTTAGAAGAAATATGAATTAGTAGGGTAGTTGTCGATATAAAGAGAAATGCTAGTTGAAGGAAACAGTATATATAGGATGATCTCGACTGTATATGAACAAAAAAACCCATGTAATATATACATAGACTAATAATTAAAAGGAAATAAGTAAAACATTTACATTTCATTAGAATGTATGAGGTGGTCCTCAGTAGAGAATCTCTCTCTTTTTAATATATATTTTTCCTAAATATAATTGTAGCAGCGCATATTCTTTAAAATAGCAAACATTAGTTACGAGATAACTGACATATTTCACTTTGTTTAGTTTTAAAATTGTCTTTTTTAGTTACATTAATTTGCCCAACTGATTTATTTTGAATAAAAAACAGAAATATCTAGTTTTGCATATTAAGTATTCATGCAAAACAGAAGACATTTAACTTCATAAAACTACACACATTTCTTTTTCAAAACAAGAAGAGCATTTAATATGAATAAAATGTTTATTAATATTCATTTAACATAAATATGCTAAAATATGTCAGGAATAAAAAGGAAAGTATTAAAAGAAAGCAATTTCATATTTATTAGTATAAATTATTACAAAACAATAATCAGAATCTTTAATTATTGCTCATTAATTCACCAAGAGTCATATAATTTTCTTTAATAAATGTGCTCCAAAGGAGTTCAGTTGATATTTTTCCTTAAATTCATGATATTAAAAATTCTGAAGTTATTTATTTTGAAATTAAAGAAAAAATCCAATTTGGTTTTATTTAACACAAATCCAGTGCAGATTCAAAAATTAAATTAAACTTCAATTCTCAAAAACCCCAAGTCCTTTTAATAATAGTTTTAAAACTAGAAACCAGTAGGCAGCATGGTGGTTAAGGCACTGGATTCCCATATGACTGATTGGGGTTTGAGTTCTGGACTCCATGGCTTGAAAATCCCAATGGCGCATGTGCATGTATGCCCAAAATCCTGAGAGGGGAATGCAGGAGAAAGGATTGTGGCAAGGCCACAACCCCCTTGGGTTTGGTTTCTCACTTTCCCTCTAACTATCTCTCTCTAGTGAGTACTTGTGTCCTATGGCAAAAGTTTTTAAAAAATAATAATTTTTAAAATATATTTTAAAGTTTTCAATGATCTGTTTTTCTTTAATGAATACTCTAAAATTTTATTTTTCTCAACATCTGGACAGTTCATTTTGCCATCAGTGATCTTTCTATTTTTTGTTTTATGTTTTTCTCGTGTGTTATATTCAATTCTTTAATTAAAGACATGCTTTTAAAATTTTGAATAATTTTTTCTAACATAATTTTTTTCTAACAAATTTACCAGCTCACGCCTGAAAATACCTAACATTTATCTTGCTTTCCTGGAAACATACAGATATTTTTTTTGACTATGAAACATTTAAAATAAAAACATCTGGAGTTAGCAGGTGGTGTGATGGTTCAGGCACTGGACTCCCCATGGCCGACCATGGTTTGAGTCATTGAGCCTGGTGGTTGCTTTCTCACTTTCCTCCTCTATCTGTCTCTCTGGTCATATTTTTAAAAAATAACAATAATAATTGATAAAATTAAATAAATAATTCTTTTTTTTTGAGAGTTTTTTTTTTTTTTCACTATAGGGCGTGTGCGCTCGCCAGACAGACAGAGAGAGACATAGAGACAGAAAGCGAGAAATCACCCCCCAGGGGGGATGGTCACGCCGCAATCCCTTCTCCTCCATTCTCCTCCCGGGATCTTGGGCACGCACGCACACGCACCCGGCGTGAGTTTTAAGCCACCGGGTCTGGGACGCAAACCGCGGTCAACTACGTGGGAGTCCAGCGACATAGCCATTACACTAACTGCTGGTTCCCAGTAAATAATTCTTAATAACAATTTTATTAACAACCTTCATGTACTAAGAGACATTTTATGATATTTCAACTTTTTTCTTATTTTCTAAAAAAATCCAGATTATAGTGGGATTATATTTTAATATTTGTATTTATAAATGTAGGTGATACAACTATATAAAACTTTATCTGTTTATTCTTTTGTATATATCACTAGGCGGTCCTATCATTATTCAAAATAGCTATCCAGAAGGGAATTTACAAAATGATGACTATGCTGCCTCTAACCTAACATTGCAGAATTTCCTCCCTCCTTTTATTTCCCACAAAAGATTCGATTTAAAGTAGTGTATGATACTTTGTTAAATACATCTAGCTCATATTCTGAGGAACCTGATATTTTTAAATATGATGATGTTTCTTCTGAAAGACTAAAAAATACAATCAGGACCAGCACAGTCGCATGGCTGCAATTGCTGCTCCACAGTGCTGAGTCCACATGGGAAGGTCCAGGTTCGCATCCCGAGATCTCCCTGTACTTGCCTGGCACAAACACACATGGCCATGATCCTGGCTGCCTGAGACTGGGAATGGAGATTGATATGAACATCCTACTGAGGGTGCCTCTCTGTCTCTCTGTCCCTTTCTTTTATGGAAGAAAGAAAAAAAGGAAAGAAGAAAGGAAGGGAGAGAAAGAGGGTGAGAAAAGGAAAGAAATGAAGAGGGGAAGAAGAAAAGAGAAAGGAGAAAGAGAGAGAGAGGAGGGAATCAAGGAGAGAAGAAAGAAAATTGTCAACTATAGTTTTTTCAGAGAAATACCTATGATATTATACTTTCATGGGGAGGCATTGCAAATAAATATAGATTGTTCATATAACAAAAATAAAGAGAAAATCCACAGTAAGATTCTATTCAGATTAGAAATGGTAGGTATCATGATTGACCCTCTGCCACAGAATCCGTTAGGTACAATGGATGTGTGGTAAAGAAAGGAGAAATTAAGATTATTATCCCCAGTTCAGAAGTGAGATGATGGAATCCTAGAAGGATTTCAGCCTCCATAGAACTGGTCAAATACAGAAGTTACATTCAAGCCTGCATCTGTTTAGCCTATGTTTGAAGCAACACACTCAATATCCCACCACTGACCACATATGCAGTACTTGTATTATAATATTGTATTTAAAAAACATATACAGGGGCCAAACAGTGGTGAGTACAGTGCAATGCTCTGCAAGGCTAGTTCACATGGGAAGGTTCTGAGTTCATATCTAGGGACCTCACTGAAGCGCATGTGTCCATGATCTGAGTCTGGTTGAAGTTGAGGAAGGATTGTGGTATGAAGTCCCTGTTGAAAATAACTCTCTCCCTCTCTGTCTCTCTCTTTCTCTGTGTCTCTATCACTCAAAAATCAAATAACTAAATTAATTAAAAATTAAGAAAGCATATGCATTGGTGCTGGCAGATGGTGTGGTGGTTGAGGTGTTGGATTTCCACATGGTTGACTACAGTTCGAGTCCTAGGCCTGGCAACTTGCTTTCTCTCTCTTTCTGGTTAAAACTGAAGAATAATGATAATAAAATTAAAAATAAATCATTCTTTCAAAAAACAAAACATGTATCATATCTTCTAACTATAGCAAGGTATTATTAAAAGATACTCAATGGTTTGCAAATTACTTTTCATAGTTTTTAATTATCTTATCAGGACCAGCAGTTGGCATAATGACTATGTCCCTTGACTCCTATGTAGTCGACTGCAGTTCGAGTCCTGGACCCGGTGGCTTAAATTCACACCATTTGCGTGTGCATGCATGCCCAAGATCCCAAGAGGAGAATGGAGGAGAAGGGATTGTGGCCAGGCCATCTCCCCTGGGGGATGATTTCTCACTTTCTGTCTCTTGTCTCTGTCTTTGTGGTGAGAGCAGGTGCCCCATAGCAAAAACCTCTAAAAAAATAAATAAAAGAATATCTAATAGGGACTTAAAGTAACTAATTAATCAAAATTTTCTAGGTTAAATAACTCAATAACATTAAACAATGAAAGCAATGGGACCAGCAGTTAGTAGTGGCTATGTCACTGGACTCCCACTTAGTTAACCACGGTTCAAATCCCGGACCCTGTGGCTTAAACTCACGCCGGGCACATGTGCGTGTGTGCCCAAGATCCCAAGAGGAGAATGGAGGAGAAGGGATTGTGGCGTGACCATCCCCCGGGGGGTGATTTCTCGCTTTCTGTCTCTATGTCTCTCTCTGTCTGTCTGGCGAGCGCATGCGCCCTATAGCAAAAACCTCTCCAAAAAAGAAAAAAAAAGAAATCAATGAAAGTAAGTTTTCTAAGCCCACAGTTTCTAATCTGTGAGCCAGAACACACAATTGGTCACAGATAGAGGACCCATGAAGAAATGGAGTCCAGAGGCATCCTGCTCCTTTTATTTTCCTGTGCCTTGCTGTGTGATGGGAAAACCCAGAGACTGTGGACTGGCGAGACCCATTGAGGAGAGAGACATTTAGGATATTTAGGGAACTGGCTATCTGCCAAAGAGAGTAGGGTATTTCAGTGTTTTCATAAATAATGTACCTGTGCAAAAAGCATGCTGAATGGATACCAGCTTGGCTGTAAGTGTACTTTATGTATGTGCGTTAATGTATGTATGTACACATGATGTGTGTATAGAACATACATGTATGTATAATGTGTATGTGTATGGATGTGTACTAACCCCATTAGCAATTGGGAATCCAATTGGGCTTTAGACCAGTCTTCTCTAGTCACAAGTCGTATGGGTCAGCCTGCCTCACTGAGCCATTGAAATGTTACTTTCTGTCTGCCTGATGTCATCATCTAAAACACTTCTTGAAGTCAAAGTAGTGCTATGTCACCCACTTCCCAAGGTCCACTTACTGTATGTAGAGTAGTCCTTTTTCCTACTAAATTAAGTAATAGATGTCATTTATTATCTTTCTATGTATTCATATCTCCTTTTTTTGTTCAGTAATATAGTTAACTTTATTAGAGGTACTTGAGAAAAGAAATGTAACTCCTAAAATTTGCTTGAACCTTTGCTTTGTGGCTAGTTGTGGTAGTATGTGCTGGATACTGCAGCCTGGCAGGCTGAGGCCATTTGGGAGGCCTGGCTTCAATTTCCAGCCCACTCAAAAAAATCTGGGCACAGTGGTGTGTACCTGTGGTCAATGGAGGCAGTGAGAGGGGGGAGTATTGTTTTTTTGTTTCTGAAATGTTTTTCGCTATAGGGCGCATGGCGCTCGCCAGCCAGACAAAGACAGAGAAACAGAAAGCAAGAAATCACCCCCCAGGGGGGATGGTCACGCCACAATCCCTTCTCCTCCATTCTCCTCTGGCATTCTTGGGCATGCATGCACACGCGCCAGGTGTGAGGTTTAAGCCACCAGATCCGGGACATGAACCGCAGTGAACTACGTGGGAGTCCAGTGACATAGCCATTACGCTAACTGCTGGTCCCAAGAGAGGGAGGAGTATTGTAATAAAGCAAGTCCCTATCTAAATAAAACACCATACACACATACACACACACACATAGACACACACACAAACAGACACACACAGACACAGACACACACACAGACACAGACACACACACAGCACACACACAAACACCCACACACAGACACACACACACACACACAGACACACACACACACACACACACACACACAGATAATAATTCCCTGTGTGAATGTGTGGAATACAATTTTAATTTACCTACAGCTACAAATTGCCTCATCATTAAAATGATGGAATAAGGAGAGATTCATTCATCCAAGTAACAAGTATCTGTTTAATTTTTGTTAATCTTTAAAATAGCCCTTCTCTGTAAATTCAGAAATTTATGCATTTGGAAACTTGGCTAAATTTCAAAGGTATCACAAAACAAGTTTGAGAACCTCGGTTTACAGTGTTCTATGTGGAATGAATTCACGAGCAGTAAGAGTCAAGGAATATGGATGTGGAACTCAGGCAGATCTCAGGCATAGATTCAAATTTTAACCCCGAAGTGCTTTAACCTAGTGAGTGTTCAATGTCATTACAAATAAACTGGATTTAACTAGCACATGCATCTAAGCTATGGAAATATAGAATAAGATGAACGTATTTAGCAGCCGTTGTTAACAGTTCCTGATACATCATGCTCACTAGATCCTGTTAGTACTACAAGAATCCTGACTTGTGGAAAAGAGATCATTCATTTTCATGCTGGAACCTCGCTGTCACTTTTGTTAGGCAAGAAAAGCTGGGAAGAATGTGAGCATAAAAAAGGAAAATATCTCAACTATGTGGTGGACCTAGAGATATGGGGCACCCCACTGTGCCTCAATTCCAAACAATCTTCTTAAATGGCCTTGGGTTTGTAAGTAGAGGCTGATTTAGCCTTCAATTTTGAAGAGTTACATAAAAATTTAAACTAGCTAAACCAGACTATATAAACTCTTAAAAGGAGATATAATAGCTTAGAGTTATCACTTGACATATTTTATTACTCCTTTCCATTCCCAGTAGGTAATTACTCCATTCTAATGTTAAAACTCTGACTTATAAATGCTGTTTATAAGACTATAAAGACTTCTCTTGCTGTAATCTCTCTTCCTCTTTGTCTTGGCAGTCAGTTCAGTCTCTCACTATGAAAAAGAGACAGAAATCAGCTATGTGTGGTGAAACAAGGCTGAAAAAAATAGAGTACTTGCTAAAATTAAATAAGATGGTTTTAGTGTTAATTACTCATAATTACTCAGACTTTTTTTTGAAATACATCCAATGAATAGAATAGTTGGCTTGAAATTAGTATTGAAAAGAGTTCTATATAGAAAAAAGTATCTATGTATGTGTGTTAATGTGTATATGTATACATTATGTATTATAGCACATATGTATGTAATGTGTGTGTTCATATATATAATATATACATTTATATGAACATGCATGTATATATTAAATAAAATAAATTAAATAGATCATTGGAAAAGTCATGCTATATTGTTATGTTTTTCTAAGCAAAAATACATACAATTTCTTAGGTTAGATAGACCATGCCTAACCTTTACAAATAGAATTTAGCTAAAAGGTGCTAAACAGATTTTCTCATTACATATTAATATCTAGATTGTCAACATTTCTACCACCCCACTCTGCTACCATTCTCCATTGGGATAGATAAATTTGACTAAGTTTACTTTCTCAGATATTGTGCAGATATTCTTCAGAATCTTTAAGCTGGAATGAGGAGTTTCTGAGATATTAGCAATATGCAGTGTAGGATTTTTATCGCCAACACGTGCTTACTAGTTAATTTGGGTAAAATAAGCTCTGAGCCTCAATTTCTCATGTTAAAAGTAGAGAATAAATTTATTGCATAAAGAGGTCATATAGGCTGCATGTCAATGTCAATCCCTCTGACAGAATCTGGGACCCATAGATACTAGATGTTTCCTTTGCTCCATCAACTGATGAGGACACAAGTGATAACTCTATGTCTAAGGGAAAAGAGATTAAAGGACTTTTCAGAGTGGATGTTGTTATGACTGTGGTTGTTCATGATGTTCTGGATGCTAATTGGAGATTCTAACAAAGGGAACCAACCACTTCTAATATATGACGTGTGGTGGATGGATATTAACTACACTGTTACTTAGCATTGTAGACATGATTACATTTTGGGTACTCACATTACCCAAATAAATAAGATATTGATTTAAAGAGGAGTGCTAGTTAATTCTTTAAAATTAAATATATGTGTGTGTGTGTGTGTGTGTGTGTGTGTGTGTGTGTGTAGTCTTAGCTTAGACTTACATAGGTCATCATCAAATTAACATGAATTTCCAGCTTGAGTTCACATTCTCTGAGCAGCCGAGATCTGCTGCAGAGCAGAGGGCACTCTCTGTTCTGGATAATTTGAAAAGCTTAGAATCCTAGTTTTTTAAAAAAATCAGAAATGAAGAGAACTGGGTCCAACAGGTGGTGGGGGGTTTTTATCTTCTCATTTGGCTCATGCGTTGAATGAAGAGAAATATTGTTCATGCTGTTGTTTTTTGTGCTATCCTTAAATCAAGAGCATGTAATCCAAATATAATACACTGTAAAGTTATACATTATTCAATGCAATATAAACAAGATTATGATAAAAAAAAAAAACTAAAAAAAAAAAAAAAACAGTTCATCAAAGTTATACAATATTAAATATATCAGGGCTATTTATAGTCATTAATTACTGTATACAATTCCATTTCCCAGAGATTAGGGATTAGAAATTATCCTTAAATCCACAATGAGATTTAAAAAATCCTTTGGTCTTTTCAGAGAAACATTTGCAATGTAAGGATAATTTGTTTTCCTTATCAATATTTTGTCCCTTCTCTTGCTGTGTAGCATTTCATTTAAGATGTATCACCACCATTTCCTTATCTACTCTCCAGGCAAGGGGTTGTTTCCAGTTGTTGGTGATTCCATATAAAACTTGTATGTGCACAGGTAGCTGGGAAAAATCTAGATTTAATTTCCCTTGGAAAATACTTAGGAGTGGAGTTTTGGAATATATAGTGGGGACACATTAAACTTCATAAAAAACTGCCAGTCTTTTCCATAATGGTTGTACCACTGTGTGCATTGACCAGGGATATGTGAGTTTGCAGTATAATGTAAGAGATGTATCATGGATGTAAGATTGATGATAGCCTTCAGGCAAAGTCAAGTGTCATACCGGGTGACACTATGCATCACTGAAAAGCAGGGTGTGAAACTGCCTGGGAATTCCAGACCATGGCGTGGGGATGTCCAGGAGACAAGACCACCTCAGCAGAGATGCAAGTCTCACAAACTTTAAAACAAAACTTATCCCTAATGAAATCAAGTAACTCCAATTCCTTTAATAACTGGATTCCTGATTCAGACTGTATACAGGTAGAAGAAATGGGGACGAACCTTCCAAACTCTGAGAATGGTTTTTAAATGAAGACCCTCCTGGTCAAGCACTATATCAGACCATGCCTCTGGGCCGCTCCTGCTGTCCATCTTCTAAGACTGCTGCCCAAATAAACAGCTTGAACTCATCTTTGATGAGAATCATATCAAAGAGGAAAAGTAACCCCTGGGAAACATGATTAACTGGGACCACCCAAGATCCCTGAATGCAAAACAGATAGTTCCAATTTGAAATTCCTTTCTGGAATGTATTATTAGGGATGGTCTGATTTTCTTCCTTCTTATTTGAATAGGTATGTAGTGAGATTTGAGTATGGTTCTAATTTGATTTCCCTAATGGCTAATGATTCTGAGCATAATTTTATATACTTGCTTGTCATCTTGTTTAGTGAAGTGTCTGGTTACGTTTTCTGACAGTTATTTTATTTGTTTCATTTCCTTATAGTTGAGTTTTGAGTCTTCTTTATTCTAGACTTAAGCTGTTTGTCACATAGATGATTCACAAATATTTCTTCCTAATCTAAATCTTTATATTTTAATTCTTTTAGCAGAGTCTTTCACAAAACGAATTCTTATGAAGCCAAATTTCTAATTTTATTTATGCATAGTATACTTTAGGTTTGGTATTTAAAAACACTGCCTAACCCAATGTGACGTAGGATTTCTACTAGCATTTTCACTAAAAGTTTTCTAGTTTTCTGCTCTAAATTTAGTTTTATAATTTTATTTGAATTAATTTTGTATAAGGCTTGAGGTTAAGGTGAGTTTCATTTTGTTACATATGAAAGTTCAACTGTTCCAGGATCATTTGTTGAGAAGAGCATGCTTTCTCTACTGAATTATTTTTACTTCTTTGTCAAGAGTCAATTGACAAAGTTTGGATGAAAGGAAAGATAGAGGAAGGAAGAAGGAAGAAGATAGGGAGAAAAAGATAAAGTAAGAAAGAGAAGGAAGAAAGGAAGGAAAAAAAGTGGAGAAAAGGAAGAAAACCAATGCTCATCCTTAGATAGTATGTGATTAAGGTAAGTATCCACATTAGGATTTTTTGAAAACAACTCTAGTGCAGATTATTTTATACTCCTGAGCAGGTACAGAAAACAATGAAAACAAATAAATTAAAGTTAGATTACAAATTTGTTCAGGTAATTTGACAAATGCAGCCTGTCTTGCAGATGTAGATAACCGAAGATAAATCGGTCGATTCAATTGTGTTGTCTCTTGCTTAACATTTCTTTCTTAAATAAAACATTAATTGCATCTTCAGGCTTATGAAAATGTCGTAGGTTTCAGTTTAACTGAAATCTAGTAATTAGTGCATTGCTTTAAAAAATGATACTTCATAAAAATCTCTTCTAAAAAGGCAAACTAGTAAGTTTGTCATACACTTCACATACCATGTGAGGTCATTTATGGCTGGTCTTTGGTCCCTTATTCAGCCCCAGCTGTAAATAAATCTTAATCTTGTTCTCAGACCAAGTTTAGTTGGGAAGACAAAAAGTAAACAAATGTTAAAATGACATTCCACAAATAATTATTAAGTGCCTAACACTCTTGAAGTTTCCAAAAAAATATTGGGTTGTCAGAAAAATCATGATGCATTTTTGCATAGAAAAACAGAAAAATTACATCATGACTTTTCTGATTATAATTGCTCTTAGAAAGATAGTTCCATCAGAAAGAGCAAATATTTGTGAATTACCCTGTATATATATATATATATATATATGTTATATATAGGAAAATAGACAATAAAATACTAACACAATAAAAGAAGATATAATGTATTTGAGAAACTGATGATCAGAATAGAAAAAAAAAAAAAGCAGAATAAATGTGTTCCAGATTGTAATTCAAATGAAGTTTTTAAGATGTACATGATAGGAGATGATTTTAGCAAATATTTGAAAAGCATGAAGTAGTTAGCTGTGTAGTTATCTCAGGAGAAAATATTTCAAAAGGAAAAAGCTCATACCAAATAACGAAGGTTTGAGCCTACCTGATAAAAATATTGAAAAACATGGAAGTCAAGGTAACAGGAGCAGGATGAACAAAAAGGAGAGGAATGAATGAGATGGGATCATGCAGACACTTAAGGGCAGTTCCAAGGCCTTCAGTGTTTATTGGTGTTAAAATGGAATTACAGTTTCAAGTAGACATGGCATGATCTGACTGTTAAAAAAAAAAATGCCATAGGGCACCTGTACTTGCCAGAGAAATCCAGAGAAAGAAAGGGAGGGGGAAAGTGAAAAAGCACCCCCTATGGGGGATGATCATACTGAAAAACTTTTCCCTCCATCTCTCCTTTCAAGATTTTGGACATATACACATGCACACACACACACATACACACCCCTACCTGGCATATTTGTCAAGCTGCTTGCTCAAGGACTTGAACCACACAGCTGGCTATGTGGTATCCAACCACCTTAACCACCATACCATAGGATGACCCTTCATTTTTGTTTTAAAAATGGCTACCATGTTGAAAGTAGTTCAAGGAGAAGTTGAAATCAGTTATGTAGGCCCTATGGCTGTGGGTGGACAGTGGTTCATAGTTCTAAGGCTGAGGAAATCAGGAAACCTTCTTAATGAAGGTTACTTTTACATTTTTAATGTAATATTAATTGAGTTTTTGTTTGTTCCTTTGTTTTTTTGAGAGGTTTTTGCTATAGGGCATGTGCACTTACCAGAAAGACAGAGAGAGACGGAGAGACAGAAAGCGAGAAATCACTTCCCGGGGGGATGGCCACACCACAATCCCTTCTTCTCCATTCTCTTCTCAGGATCTTGGGCATGCACACACATGCACCCGGCGTGAGTTTAAGCCACCGGATCTGGAACTCGAATCACAATTGACTACATGGGAGTCCAGCAACATAGCCATTATGCCAACTCCTGGTCCCTTGGAGTTTGGTGCCTCCTTGATAGACAATGATTCCATGATGGATAAAGTCATTAAGATTTTTTGCTTTTAGTGGTTTACAAGAAGAGAAAATTTGGGTTATCTCCATTCTAATAATGATAATAACAGATGACACTGGGAGACTGCAGTTTGAGTTCCTCAAAGGTGTCAGAAATGTTGGCCAAGACCTTTGTATAATTTTTGTGAGCTTAATAATGTGTTTACTTTCTCCCCAGTACTATTTGGAACCCTAGAGTCAACTAATTTCATTCGCGTTCTTGTCTGTGGTTAGCAAACAGTACTGTAGTCCTTCGGTGCTTCATCCAGAGTATCTATGAATCTACGGATGCTGCTCACCCAAGCTCAGCTCAACATGGATTTTTTTTTTTTTTTTGAGAGGTTTTTGCTATAGGGCGCGTGCGCTTGCCAGACAGACAGAGAGAGACAGAGAGGCAGAAAACGAGAAATCACCCCCCAGGCGGGATGGCCACACCGCAATCCCTTCTCCTCCATTCTCCTCTAGGGATCTTGGGCACGCATGCGCACATGCCCGGCGTGAGTGTAAGCCACCGGGTCCGGGACTTGAACCGTGGTCAACTACAGGGGAGTCCAGCAACATAGCCATTATGCTAACTTCTGGTCCCAACTCAACATGCATTTTGAAACTCCTTCTGTTATGTTGAGAACTTCGTGGTCTGTGCTGCCCTTGGTAGTAAAGAATTAAAGGATGAGGAAATACGCTAAGCACAAGGACTATTGAGAGCAGAAAAACAGGAATGCATTCCATAGACCTATGCAGCCAGTACCCAGAGAGGCAAGCAGGCCCTGTCCTGGGAAAGAGAGAAAAGATACATCCCATAGGCAGAAGGGGCCAGTGCCAAGGAAGATAAGCAGCCTTTGTCTCCTTCTCCTGTTTCCTTTTATCCTGCTTTCTGTTTTGTTTCATTTTGTTAGACCCTTAATTTCTTTCAAAATTCCTGCCTGAGGTCTCCTCCAGCTTGCTACTTTTTATCATTTCTCCCATTTTATTTTGAGTGTGGTGAATGTTACAAAGTAAGCTGTTCTGTGGGCCCTTTGCATCTGGTATCCTAACCAACACCTACCACTTCTATTGCACAGAACTTCCTTAAGAAAGCTTATGACAGAAGTTTCTCCACGTTCTTTCCTACTTGAATCTTAGAACCCCTCTGAAAGTATTACTTACATTAAGCTCTCTTTCTTGAAGAACAGGGGTTCTCAATCCCAGGAGGTGGACCAGTGTTGGTCAGCAGACTGCACAGCAGGGCGCAGGCAGCCCGGCTTTGTCTGTTTGCAGCCCCAATTGGTGGCATTGATGCCTGGGCTCTGCCTCCTGTCTGATCACCAATGTATTGGATTCTCATGGGAGCAGTAATCTGATAGCTGTGGGATGGGTTCACTGTTTATTACAACATGGTAGCTTTGGGTATGTGGTTCGTGTGGTTGTGATGCACTTGAGTCATACAGGGGCCAACCTCCTCCTGCCTGCCCCACTCCCCTGTCCGTGGCGGGATTATCTTCCACAAAACCGGATCTCTGGTGCTGGGGAGGTTGGGGATTGCTAGTGTAGAGTACTTACTTACCTAGATTATCAGGAATCCCTAGGCTGGGGATAACAAGAAAGGAAGGATCAGCATTGTATTTGTTACTACTCAGTGTCATTTCTGGACCTTTACTTCTCCATTCTTTTTTTTTTTTTTTTTTTTTTTTTTTTTTTTTTTTTTTTGAGAGAGAGAGACAGGGACAGTGAGAGGGATAGTAAGAAATCACACCCCCCCCAGTGGGGGGATGGCCATGCTGCAATCCCTTCTCCATTCTCCTCCTGGGATCTTGGGCATGCATGCACAAGCACCCAAGCATGGGTTCCAAGCCTCCAGGTCTGGAACTCGAACCTCAGTCGGCCATTTGGGAGTCCAGTGATATAACCACTATGCCTTCTGCTGTCCCAACTTTTCTGTTACTAAGTGAACACCGTCAAACTTTTGAAGCTGATGCTATCTAGTCTCGTCTATGACACCAATGGCTTTTCTTCGAATCCTTGTCACTTAATAATTGAGGTCACAGACATCTATATGACTGTGTTCTTGTTCCTGAATTCTGCTACTATAATTTCCAAGGTTGTCATTACTGTTACTCACCTAATAGTTCTGGCTCTCCTCCTTCTGGATACTTGTTAGGATCACATGGAAAGTCCTGTTATTCTGGCAATAGCATTATGAGCCGAAGTGATCTATGTTACTTCATAGACAGAGAATATAACTGCTGATTCAAAATCCTCTAGAATGTTCTTTATCCCAGGCATGGCAATAAGCCGTGTTTGAGAGCGGTTTCTGCATCAGCCTAGATCCCTAAATGGTAATAAAAAAACAGAATGTCTAAGCAGACTTGTGAGAGACAAACGGCGTGCTAAAAATAAACCTTTGTTGTTTTAAGCCACTGAGCTATGGTTATGCAGAAAATGCAGTGTAAGTTGGCCTCTTCTGTCACTGACTTAACGTTGACATTGCTATAGAGAAGACAGTTGCATTAACATATGTGGTATTGTTTTGCAGGCTGGCAGCAGGTGGTTAGAAACTGTTATGGTAACCTGGAAGAATGATAACCCACATCATGCAGTGACAAAATAGGTAAATTCTCACCTGCTATAACAATAATGGAGAAAACACATTTTATAAATGTATAGGTCTAGAAAAGAGGGCTAGGAGGGCGTGTTGTCTACAGTTCACAAATTATCACACACAAAAAGAGAGAAGCTCCAAAAGTAGTTTCAAAATAGTTTTAAAACAGAAAGAGAAAATAAGAAGAATCTAGAAATTCAGAGATGTGTAACATTGAAAAAGGCAGCTGTTTCTCATCTCCAACTTGCAAAGATGCAGCGAAGGTGGCTTTTAAGGGCTAAAGATTGATTGGAGTACATCTGAGATTCAAATCGATGTTATGGTTGCCAAAACCTGTTAAAATATCTGAAAGAAATGAGGTGAAAAACTTTTCCTTTGGGAAAAAGGACCCAGTGAAAAGAAACGAGGGATATAATTTCTTAGATTATATAGGCTAGGGAGAAAGGTAAGTAAGCAAAAAGCATGTTTAACAAAGAATTGTGATGGCAACTTTAAGTACCTCAAAAAGAATAACTTAAATAAATACAAACACTGAAAG
Organism: Tupaia belangeri chinensis; assembly: GCF_000334495.1. Classification (NCBI taxonomy): domain Eukaryota; kingdom Metazoa; phylum Chordata; class Mammalia; order Scandentia; family Tupaiidae; genus Tupaia; species Tupaia belangeri. The sequence continues at coordinate 2,133,277 of NW_006159867.1, read as the reverse complement.
TTTTTGAGAATGTTGGGCCCTAAAGAAGCATGGGCCTGGATCTTCACTCTCTAGGCTGGGAGCCAGCAATCACAGGGGGATGTTGAGCTTAAAAAGTTAGTATGACTAAAGACATTGATGTTTAATTTCATTCTGATTAGTTGAGATTTAAATGCTGAAGCATGTGAATTTTTTTTTTTCTTTACTGTTAAACACAATTTTATTGTTGGGAAGAGCTGTGTTTTCTTTCATTAGCCACTGAAAATTCAGCATCATAATTGAGATATGCTATACATGTAAAATATACAATGCTCTTTACAGACTTTGTAAAAAAATAAAAAAAAAGAAAGTAAAATACCTCATTAAAATTGTTTTATGTTGACTGTGAAATATCCTATTTTACATATTTGGGTTAAATAAGGTATATTATTTGCTGTGGCTTGAATGTGTTCCCTTCCTGCAAATTCATGCATTAAAATTTGATTGTAATGGAATTAAGAGGTTGAAAATTCAATTCAATTATGATGTTGAAAGGTGGGGCCATGGGTCAGCCAGGTGGTATAGTGGTTAAGGTGGCTGGAACCCACATGGCTGACTACATGGTTGGTGTCTCCAACCCAGCATCATTGAAAATATGCGAGGCACATGTGCATGTGTGCCCAAAAATCCCAAGAGGAAAATGGAAGAAATGCAATTGCAGCATGGCTATCCCGCCTGGGGATGATTTCTTCCTTACCTTCTGTCACTTTCTGTCTGTCTCTCTTCAGTGATTGCTTGTGCCTGATAGGAAAAACTGAGGGAAAATAAAGGTAGGGCCTTCGGGAAGTGATGAGGCATCAGGGCAGTGTCTCCATAATTGGGTCTGTGTGGAAACTTAAATAGACATGAACATAGGCTCCTGCTCTCTCCCCATGTGATGCCCTCTGTCATGTTATCCATGTACAAATCTCTCTCCAAACGCAGTCCTTTGACCTTGGACCTCCAAACACATGAGCTGAATTCACTGAATATTATCTAGACTCAGGTATTCTGCTATCAGCCACACAATAGACTAGAACATTGTTGACATGAATTTTATGGGTTTAATGTTAACTTTTTAAATCTGGAATTTTATAAATCTTTCAAGGGGCTTGCAATAAATTTTAGTGGCTCATGTTGACCTGGACTAAAAACCAACCTGACTGGTAGTACTTGAAATGATCCGAGCACTCCCATACTTCTGCAGACCTAACACAACCTGCCCAATATCCAGGGAGGCAAATTGTCTAAATTCCTGTTCCACATAACCAAGTGAGAGGATGGAGAAAGAGACTCTCCCCCGGAGGGCAGAGGCGAGTGTTATGGGAAGCAATGGACAATGGCGCTCTTTCCATAAGAGATAACCGTCATCCCCAAGGAGTAGGCACTCAGAATAACTGCCCAGTTAGGTTACTACGGGTGTGGGTGGCTGGCTTACTCCCTCTCTGAATATGTACTATGGATATTCACTCCCTGTTTATCTCCGTGTATCAGATAGGTACAGATAGAATACACGTTCAGAGGACCAGCAGATGGTGTAGTGGTTATGTCACTGGACTCCCACATGGCCGACCCTGGTTCAAGTCCTGGACCCAGAGGTTTGATACCAGGTATGTGTACATGTGTGTCCAAGTCCCTGAGAGGAGAAGAGAGGAGAAGGGATTGTGGTGTGGCCATTACCCCAGGAGGTGATTTCTTGCTTTCTGTCTCTCTGTCTCTCTCTGGTAAGCACGTGTGCCCTATAGTAAAAATCTCTCTAAAAATAATAATAATGATAAGAATAAAGAAATAAAAAAAGAATACTTGTTCAGTTAGGGCACAGGTCAGAGTAAGTTATATTCTGACTTAGAGACTTAATGTTCTTCCTGAAATTGAAACCATTATACATCATACAAAGATGCCGGGCTTCGAGCTTTTTGCCTTGACTAGAAGGACTGGCTTCTCACTTGAAAGCTCATATTCTGACTGCAGGAAAGAGAGGATGCAGAATAAGTGATATGCACTGGTTGGCAATAAAGCAGAGCACAAAATAGCTCTAGCTTGCTTTACCCTTTGTAGGATTATATTGTTGGTTCTCATATGTGGATGGTGGGGGCTATTTGAAAACCTTTGAGTTAAAAAAATAGAAATTATTTGTGTCATTTCTTGGCTGGAACGTTCCTTTCTTACCCAGTAACCAACGGTTTTATGGATGGCAGCCGTGTCATTAGTCTGTGTTTGAGAGTGGATATATGAACTGAGTGTCCCTGCTGAGCCACAGTGGACACGCAAAATAAGCCAGAACTCAACATGGGTTATTTAAGTCACTAGAAGGCTGGGATTGTTTGCTACCCAGGCTTATCCATTCTAACCTATTCTGACAGACATACTTGACATCTTATTAGATTATCCATTTAACCAACTTGTCTTCATTCAGAAAACAATTATCTTGACTCTATTACATTTTAAAAACAACTGTATTTTATTTCTTTAACCTTAAACCTTAAAATCATCTTTCCTTTCTCTTTTTTTTTTTTTCAGTTTGTAGAATCCCATGCTATGATAACATTTGTCTTTGATTCTATTCAACTATTTAGTCTATCAATACATCTCTTTCTCTGAAATTCATAGTGCTAGTCTGTCACCTAAATATAGAAGTGTAGGTCCTCCCAAACACAGGAATTTTCCCTTTTATAAAAATCTATTTATTTTGGTCATATATTGGTCTTTTTTCCTTCTCATGACAGTTGCACTTTATCTGAGTCTTTTGATCCTAGAAAACAGAGACTATTAAAGGCAATTCCTCTACTCTTTTGTATTCCAGCAAGGGACCACCTTCTTCACAGTGTGTGGATGAAATTCAAGGATATTGTCATTGTTTACGTATGTGAAGGCACAGACTCTTCCAATTTTCAGTCTTGGCCTCATAAATTATTAATTGTAAGGAAGGAGCTCTAAATCTTAGAGGGCTTGCCTGCAATGTTTACCAGTTCCAAAGAACAGATCCAGCCATCTAGCAGGGGATGGCATGAGTTTGCTTACTTTGGGAAGTGATGCTCTGCTCAGGGCTGAGTAGAGTATGGGCCAGGCAGCCAAAAGCATAGGCTCACACTGCGTATGTTACAGATCATGGAGCACATGCATCACCTAAAAGATCAGCACAGACTCCCTGTCCCTGAGGCAGGGATCTGGTTCCTATAGACATTGTTTGAGAATGACAATCATCAGGTTATCATGAGTAGAGTTTCCAGAGCTTGTTCATTCATTCAGTGCCTCTAATCCGGAAATGTTGATGAGGTAGAGGGGTGGATGCCTCTAGAATAGCTGTGGCCAGGAGCCAATTCCATGAGGAAAGGGAAATAGGAATAAGGCCCAGCCAGACCACAGCCAGACCTCAGATTGATAGGCCTAGAGGAAGCGGGGAAGGCAAGTGCAATGTGCAGAGCATTAGTTGAACCTTTTAGACCAAATGACAAATCTTGACAAAATACTGTTACTCCGACTTGACCAAGTTTTAATTAAGCTGCTCTCTTTCCTCCAGCTTTCTGAACTTTGACAACCTCCAGCTGCCAACACACACACACACACACACACACACAGCCTGAGCTGGCAGACAACTCCTTAACTCCTTAACAGCATCTCCAAAGCAGAGGCTAACCTCATGGAAAAATATTTTCTAATCACCTGTCTGATTATCTCACCCTCTCATCCCACTTCTTCACACCTGTTCCTTCAAACCCTGTTCACTTTATTTAAACAAAACAACAGAAAAACTCCCAAAGGTTTCTGCCTTACCTTTTAAGATACTAGGAAGCCTCATGGTAGCTGCATTATTCCTATTACAATAGAACCTCCCCAGTCCTTGCAATAATCCACTCAAGTAAGGCCTTTCCTTACCTACATATGTCCTGATGGTTTTGTCTGTTTGTTTAATACTCATTATATTATTTGACAAAATTATCTCAGTCTCTACAGTGTTATTTCGCTTTCAAGGTAATTTAAACATTATTACTAAAACTACTGGAATTATAAGGAGAAAATTAAATTCTAAAACTCTATGCTATATTGCTATAGAGATTCTCTCATAGTAGCCCTGTCACCTTGGAAGCTGTAATTTTTTGGTAATGCCTGTCTAATTCTATGATCTGGTTTATTTTTCTTCCTTTTCCTCTTTGACCAGCCCTACAATCGCACTTGCCTGTAGAATTTGTATGTATTATTGTTTTATAAAGGAATGATGCTCTTCATCTCACCCCTTTTTTCCTAAACCTTCTATTTGGAAGTTATTCCTTTCAGGAAGTCTTCCCTAAATCCCTGAATCTTTTAGGAAGTCTTCTCTTCTCTGCTTCTTGCTTCCCAAATGCGTCTACCCCATGTATACTACTTCATTATCAAAAGCCTCTCCAATCAAGGCATCCTAAGTCTGGATTGTGGTTTTCTCCTTCACTTGACAGGTAGAATGGTCATTTATTTCAGGGGGAAAAAAGTCACTAAAAGAGATTGCTGACAATAGTGCATTTTGTAAAGCTTCAGTTATTCAATCTGGATTGCCATCATATCAGGAATACAGTAGAAAAGTCCAGAATGGCTTGACATTACCAGTGGGTCAGTTCCACTGTGCCCCAATAATATGAGTTCAAGATAAACCCCATTTTCTACAGCTATGCTCCTAATCTCCTAGAGAGAACACAATTGCTTCTAATAACAATTTACACAGGCAGCAAAGTACAAATCTATATCAAGGGGAAAAAGCTCCTAAGGGCAATCACATTTGAAAGATGTTATCTATTACTAGCACACAATAAGGAAATCTTTTTATATTATTATGTAGAGCAGTGAGCACCCTACTGAACATTCCTGAATAGGATCTTGATTTTAACTTTGAACAGAGAAGACTCACGGAAATGTTTGATTCAAACAAGGCATACCTTTACTCTAAAGGTGAATTCAAGCAATACAGAGAGGGTCAGTGCTTTTCCACCAGCTGCTTTTTCTCTTTTTCAATGAACCGTTTTCCTCAACCAAACTTTTCAATGTTGACAGGTTTCCATTTTTGGTCATGGGCTCTTTTTCCTCTTTCATTGGTACTGTATCTTACTTAACTGGTCCAGTTCCATGTCCCAATAAATATTCCAGGCTCTTATATTTAAGAAGGACCTGGCATCCCATTTGAAGTACTTATTAAATGTGTAACTCTAACAGTGTTCAAATAAAAATTGTTAACTAAAATATCCAACTTCTTTCTTCCCAATCATTTGCATGAAGATAAATAGTACCAATGAATCAGTTGCACAAACCAAAATCACTGGAAAGTGGATTTAAAAATTTTAATCTGAAAATTTTAAATCTGGGGAAGGCTTTCATGAAAATATAACATAAAATTTAGAATTATAAAAATAAAATTAGGTGTAAGAGTCTTTGTAATAGATAGCAATCAATCAAATTACAAATTTTAATAAGTCAAGGAATAAGTGGCAGATGTATTTTGATATTTTTGAACCTACAAAAGATGTAACTTTGAATTCAGATATCAACGTTAATTATAATGCTGAGGGTTTGAATATACAAATGGGCAATAGCCAATCTTCATATGTAAATAGAACTATGACTCAAAACTTGGCCTATGAAGCCAACCTGCTATCCATTGTAACCAGTCCAAGAAGCCAGATTATCTCTTGTATCTAGTTCAGGAAGCCAAAGAATAACTCCCGTATCAATCTGTCCCAAATGCTGGGATTTGAGGTAACAACTTTCCTAATTTTTACCCTGTTTTTCCAATTTAGAATCAATTGTTCAATAAGCCATGGCATCTATGTGCCTGTGCTTCAGAGAACTAAGCAATATCTTTACAATCTCCCTTGAGACAGGTCAGTAAAGGACATTGTGTTTTTTTCTTGCCTCACTTCTATGAATCCTAGCATATTTGGAGCACTGTCCCTGCATTTCCAAGATCTAAAGCAAGAGTTGATCTGTAGTGTTGAGGTAAAAAAGAACAAAAGAAGGGAACCAGCAGTTAGCGTAATGGCTATGTCGCTAGACTCCCACGTAGTCGACCGCAGTTCGCGTCCCGGACCTGGTGGTTTAGAAATTATGCCGGGTGTGTGTGTGTGCATCCCCAAGATCTCGAGAGGAGAATGGAGGAGAAGGGATTGCAGCATGACCATCCCCTCTGGGGGGTGATTTCTCACTTTTTGCCCTATAGCAAAAACCTCTCAAAAAAAAAAAAAAAAAAAGAACAAAAGAAGAAAAGAGGAAAGGACAGAGGAGACTCAGACATGGAAGAACAGAATAAGAGAGGCAACATATCGCTCCCTAAGGAGTTAACAGAGAAAACAAGAAATCAATACCCAAGAGAACTTGTCAAATCATAAATACAGAATTTACCTAAATGTATTGTTATAAAAGAGGTCAGGTATGTAGGTGATTCATATGCACCCACATAGCTATAGTTCAGTTTCAATATTCTTTATCTGGAATTAAAATGACTGAGGTTACACTTCGAGTATACAGTTAGCGGCTACTCGATTTGCCTTTGTAGGTACATTATTAACCTTATGTTGATGTCCTAGTTACACAATTCATTATTAGTACTTCCTGTGGTACTTGATAATATACAGGACTAGTCACACTTTTCAATATTTCTTAGATTAGGTTAAGATCAGTTTCTCACAAAATACTATAATCTACCACAGTGGTCAGTGCCACTTGAAAACTTGTTTAAAATGCAAATTTAAGGGTCAGACTCAATGAATTAGAATTCTGGGGGTGAGACTCAGCAATCAGGAATTTCCTAAGGCAATTCTTTCACTTTAAGTTGGAGAATGGTTTACCATAATCATTCAGCTGTAGGTATCCAAGAATGATTTTTATTTGCTGCATCATTTAAATGAATGTTACACTGAAGCTGGCATGATTTTTCCAAAATGACAATCTACCTGCACCACTATTCAGAGCACCCTGAGCATAAAGTATAATGATCAGGTCAGGTTACACTTTATGGTCATTAAAGCAATAATGCATGAACACAAAAATAAGGGAGTTTTAGAAATAAAGAGTTAAATTATCTTTTTTGTGTGTCTCAACTCCAAAACATTTGGATTTGGTGAAAGAGTATCTATATTATAAGTTGGTTTAGATAATATTAGAATGTAAGCACATTTTAATTTTATCAGAATATACCTATTTTATTTTATACCGAATATTTTGAAATGAGAATATCCTACTCTGGGTCACAAAATAGAATTGAATATTGAGCCATGTGGCTGGCTTCATGAGCCTTAGATAAAAATTGATCCAGTACAAGGCATACCCAAGTGCAATGGCAAACCGCCAATCATGAAGCAGAGAACACAAAGGGATACTTTTCAGAGAGAGAGAAAAGCCCTATTTGAGAAGTCTCACTGTTGTATAATTCACAAAAGCTTATAACCCCAATTTACATTATTATCTATATGGTGTTCTGTAAAGTGGCCGCAGAATAAGTTTCCCCAGGCATCTTTCATAAAATAAACCTTATCTTCAAATAGATTTAAAATTTTTTTATCATTTTTCTTTCACTTTCTTATTTTTTACATGTTATCACTGTACATCTTTTCAGCATACAAAATGGATTTTTTCAGCATGCATACATTGTGAATTAGTCTAGTTGAAGTTATTAAGAAAAATAAACAGAAAAAGTCACTTTAAAAATCATTTAATAATTAAGGAACAAAAGCATAATGAGAAAGAAACGGCAAAATTAGAAAATTTTGAAAAGTAAAATTAGAACTCCAAAGATCCTTACAGACATTCATTATTTAAACTAGCAACCAGATAAGTATGGTATGGCTCTCAGGAATTCAACAATATATTAATGTATAAGTTAAATGTAAACATATTTACAAAAATGAATGTGTAGAATTTCTAAGAATGTAAGATATAAAAATAAAATATTTAATTGCAATGTAAATATGATGGGAGAAAATAAAGAAACTAGATAGTTGAACTTAAAAACTTAGGATATAGCAGAGAGAGGCGAAGAGATGGTAAACAAATGGTTAAGGCCCACAGAGAATAAATTTCAAAATCCGATATATATCGAATTTCAATTTCAGAAGGAAATGAGAGAGAATGTGATATTGACAGAATGTGAAGACTTAACATATCCCAAAGCTGATGAAAATACCATTCCACCAAGTTACCAAACATCGTCAAAATTCCAAACAATTTCTGAAAAAAGAAATCCAGATGTAGACACCACACAACAGTGAAAATGAGGACAACCAGAGAAAACAAAAAATCAGTTACTGAGAAATGTCAGCAAAGTGAATTGCCTTTAAAGGCACAACAATGTGATCAATAGCTACCTCCTCAACAACACGGGAAGTTAGAAGACAGTGGAGTGGTGCCTTTAAAGGGCTGAGATAAAGACATAACCTAGAAATCTATAACAAGCAAAATATAGTTTGAGAAAAAGAAGTGATTGCCACTGGCAGAACCTCACAAAAGGAAGATAATACTGGCTGAAAAATCTGAGATACAAAAAGAAATGAGGACCAAGGGCTGCTACAAATTTATATCTAAATCTCTCAAACACTGATGTGATAAAACAATAAAAATGTCTCATAAAGTACAATAAAAGCCAGATGAAAAGATTAATTAGCTCTTTATAATAATCACTTTGCAATACATGTATATATCAAAACATCACATAGTACACAGCATGTATATTATGTATATTATTTTGTCAATTATACTTAAATAAAGCTAAAAAATGACTTTAAATATTTGAGAACAATAGCATATAAGTTCTAAAAGATAGGGTTTTTTGTTGAAATACTCTGAGATCTTTTTTTCCAAAGGCAACATATAAATTAATCATAAATAAAATAAGTATTCATGCTAAAGTTTTCAGTACCATAAATTTATTAACTAACAAGCAGATAAAAAAATTTATAAAATACAACATAACAAGTAGGGCAAATAGAAAAAAACAGGATAGCATTTTATGGTTTAATCCAAATTTATGCTATTATGATCATTGTAAATAGAAATATTATAATAAGACAAGAACTTTTTAATGCATAAAACCAAAACAAACAAAAATAAATACATAATATAATATTAAGATATATAAGAAAACTAGTGTGAAAATAAAATAATTCAAGAAAAGTATATCTTTCATATATTAACCATAGAAAAGTGAGATATTAACATGAAACAAATTTAACTTTAAGACTATATAATTCCTATAAGTAGAGAATTATTATATAACATGAAGACGAACATAAAGATAAGACAACTAAGCTTGTATAGGCTAGTAATGCAGATTAAAATGTGTAAAGCTGGGGCCTGCAGGTGGCATGGAGGTTAAGGGTGCTGGACTCCCGCATGGCAGGCTGCAGTTGGAGTCCCAGACTTGGTGGCTTTCTTTCTCTCTTTTTCTTTCTCTCTCTCTCTCTGTTCCCCTCTGATAAAATTAAAATAAATAAATAAAGTTAAATAAAATAATTATTTT
>NW_006159867.1:2102845-2123788 GCF_000334495.1 Tupaia belangeri chinensis | reverse complement strand
AAAAAATAGTATAAAGCCAAGCCATCTCCACAGTGCAGTGGTTAGGCCTTGTGCATTGGAAGCTGATCCCACATGGCTGACTGCAGTTAGAGTCCTGGCCTGGGCACCTTGAAAAATACAGTAAGGCCAGCAGATAGTGTAGTGGGTAAGGCACTGGACTCCCACATGGCTGACTGCTGTTCCAGGCAGAGTCCCAAAGGCCTGAAACTCATGCCAGGCACATGTGTGTGTGCCCATAATCCCAGAAGGAGAATGGAGGAGAAGGGATTATGGTATGGCCTTCCCAACTAGGGATGATTTCTTTCTTTTTTCTCTGTCTCTCCAGTAAATAGATGTACCCTAGATCAAAAATCTCTCTTAAAAACAGAAACAAGGCCTCTGATATGTGTGCTCATGTGCTCCAAATCCTGACAGGATAGAGAAATGGAGGAGAAGGGATTGTAGAGTGACTATGCCCCATTAGAGGTTCTCTCTCTCATTCTCACTCTCTCTCTTTCTCCTTCACATTACCATGTGATGATTGAAAAGATTATATGTATATATAAGCAATATAAGGAGATTTAGACAAACCTACAATTCTTATTAAAGACTCAAGCATATTCTTGAAATTATTGTTTAAGTAGATAAAAAAGAAAACTAAGCTTGTAAACAATTAGAACAGAAATAACATGCTAGAAATAACACACAGGTATAAATTGCATATGGAACAACTATAGAACACACTTTTTAAAATTTACAAACAGAACATTTGGAATATTGACAATAAACTGAATCATAAAGCAAACTCAATGAATGTCAAAGGATTGAAATTATAGCTATTTTATTCTCAACTACAATGTGAGTATGCAAAATATCAATCCCAATCATACCCCCCATGCCCAATGTACATATACAATGTTGTTGTTTTTTTTTTTTGGAGAGGTTTTCACTATAGGGCACTTGCACTCGCCAGACAGACAGAGAGACATAGAGACAGAAAGCAAGAAATCACCCCCCAAGGGGGATGGTCACGCCGCAATCCCTTCTCCTCCATTCTCCTCCTGGGATCTTGGGCACGCACACACACGCGCCTGGTGTGAGTTTTAAGCCACTGGGTCTGGGACGTGAACCGCAGTCGACTACGTGGGAGTTCAGTGACATAGCCATTACACTAACTGCTGGTTCCCCATATACAATGTTTTGAGATTAAGATTCATTTTGAGAAATTCATTCAAAAACAGTCTCTTCACATTTCAATTAAAAATACATGCATAGAGGGACCAGCAGCAATACCGGGTTTGTGATGCTTATAATTTATCTGGTGGTTGCTTTTATTTTCTTTGTTTCTATAATGCATTTTAAGTTTAATGTATCTTATACTCAAAATATGAATTTGTTGCATACATTTTTACCTTTAAATTTATTTTTATTAATTAAAATACTGTTTTATTCTTTGACTTTAAAAGTAAACATTAAGTATTTTATTTGAGAAGAGATTTTTATAAATGTACTTTTTAGGATACACATTTAGCAATTATTCTATGAGCTGAAAAACATCAATCTTTTTATATTCTATTTCCTTCCTTTTAAAAAAGAAAACCTCTAAGTCGTTGTCATTGACTGTACATTTTTAAAAGTAATATTTGTCCTTTTATTTTTTCTTTCTTTAAGCTTTAGCCATACGCCATTAATTCTTGTTGAGGCTAGGTTTTAGCCAAGATCATATTAAAGTATTGATTTTAGATGTTATCTTATTATCTTGCCAGATGGCATGAGAGTGAAATCTCATCCTAGGTTCTTAAGAAATGAAATAACCTATTTTCCAGAAATAGAAGACCATTGCATGAGGATACGCTTTATAGATACTTAATTTCTAATGATGTGAAAACATGAAAAACAAAATGCAGCAAGACTGTACTGAAAATAAAATATTATAAACACATCCCTGTCACAAGCTACATGATAAAGTTGAAGTGACATTGCTACAACTCATTATAGCCTTAGGAGCTTAAAAACATAAGTAATATTATTTCACCACAGAAAACACAATCAATTAAACTGTCAGTTTGAAATGACTTTTGGCTTACAGCTCCTTCTGTGACATATTTTAAAAAAAAACTTTTCCTAGTACACAAAAATATAGACACAATTGTGACCCAGATGAGATATGGGGGTATGCCAGGTTTTTTTTTGTTTGTTTTTTTTTGTTTTTTTACATTTTCATTTACTCTAAGGGAGAAGGAGTTGACCATCAACATAAAACAGAAACCAACTAACCCCTTGACAGAAAGGAGATTTTTTTTTTTTTTGAGAGGTTTTTGCCATAGGGTCCATGTGTTTGCCAGAAAGACAGAAAGAAACAGGAAACAAGAAATCACCCCCCAGGGAGATGGCCATGCTGCAATCCCTTCTCGTCCATTCTCTTCTTGGGATATTGGGCACGCACACATGCCTGGTGTGAGTTTAAGCCACCAGGTCCAAACTCAAACCGTGATCGACTACATGGGAGTCCAGCAACATAGCCATTATGCCAGCTGCTGGACCCCAGAAAGGAGATTTTAAAAGATCATTTCAGGCCAGCCGATGGCCTGGTGGTTAAGACTGGATCCAACATGATTTGACTGTGTGGTTCGAGTGCTGGATCCGGGCTTCAGAAACATGCCAGGTGAGTGTGTGTGCATGCCCAAAATTCCAAAAGGAGAGAGAGGTGGAGGAGAAGGAATTGTAGCATGATCATCTCCCATGGAGTGTGCTCTTTCACTCTCTCTCTCTCTCTCTTTTTCTCTCTGTCTGTCTTGTGAGCACATGCACCCTCTGGGGGAAATAAAATTCTTATCTGTGTGTTTGCAATCACAGATCAGGATATGAAGGGTTCATAATAACAATTTGACTGCTTCTGGGCAGCCTCTCATAGCCAGCAGTTAAGTGTCGTGCATAGGTTAGATGCTATGTATGGACTAAGTGCTGTGCATAGGGAGCCAGATTCCCCATGGCTGGCTGCTGCTCGAATCCTAGCCCCGAGAGCTTGAAAAATATGCCAGACAGATTTGTATGTGTACAAAAATCCTGAAAGAATGGAGAAATGGAGGAGAAGGAATTTGTAGTGTGACCACATTCCATTGTGGGGAGTTTTGTTTCTCTCTATCCCTCCCTCTCTCTCTGGAGAGTACATGCTTGCTCTGGAGAAAAAAATAAAAGGTTTCCTCTCTGTTAAAGCAATGTACAGTTACCTCTATTGTTCTTTATTTTTAGATCGAAAACAATAAAGAGCAGAAAGAAAGTGTTACTTGTAATAGGTGCTCATGTTCTTAGAAATGGTGTCCCAGCATAAAATGATAAGGCTTGTTTACAGTATATGTTTGGTATTAATTTCATCAATGTACAGATTATCTGAGAGCAAGACCAGCAGAGAGACTCTTATAGTTTCCAACCAGCAGGGAAGTGCCTATCAAGTACCACACTACCAACTGTGATTAAATTAACACACTCACTCCTCATAAATTTATGAGTTTGATAGTATTCCTATGATCAGTTGATAGACGGGGAAGCTCTAGTAGAGGTTGTGTAACTTATCTAAGTCTCACAGCTCATATAAATTCAATATAAATTCAGGTTAAATACTGAGAAGTTAATGTTTGAGTGTAAATCAAATTCTTCTCAAGTGATAGGTCTCAGGTAGACCTAATAGGTAGCATCCAGCTGCATACAAGATAGAGCTATGAAACCCATTGGGTTAGCTACTAGCAAAAACAAGTATGAGTAGAAAAATAAACATAGTACTTACAAAGGAAAACAGAGTTTCCATTTTGAACATTCCAAAGTAGAAAGGCCTTCTGGAAATGTATAAAACTGAAGAACATTTAAAAACAAAACTGCTGGTATTCATTTGGCGATACAAGATATACCCTCTTTAAGGCAACACTAAAGATCGATAAATTCAGAAACTTTAATAAATCTTTTTGTTAATATCTGTTGATGGATATTTTTTAACTTAAAACACACAGAGAAATTATTCTAGTCCACTTTGCACATGACAAAATTGTGGTCCAAAGAGGTTAAGAACTTGTCCTGACAACCTAATTAGTAAAATGGTAGTGCATAACTCAAATTGTCATTGCCATTTTAAAGTGTGCATTCTTAGTTTTGTTTCTCTTCCCTTCTCTTCTTTCTCTTCTCTTCTCTTCTCTTCTCTTCTCTTCTCTTCTCTTCTCTTCTCCTTCCTTCCTTCCTTTCTTTTTTCGGAGAGGTTTTTGCTATAGGGCACATGCGCTCTCCAGAAAGAGAGAGAGACAGAAAGCGAGAAATCACCCCCAAGGGAGGATGGCCACACTGCAATCTCTTCTCCTCCATTCTCCTCTCGGGATCTTGAGCACGCAAGCACACGTGCCCGGCGTGAGTTTAAACTGCTGGGTCTGGGACTCAAACCACAGTCGACTACGTGGGAGTCCAGCGACATAGCCATTACGCTAACTGCTGGTCCCCATTCTTACAGTTTGTGTAATTGACTGAATGATTGGCAGTGCAGTATAGAAAAGCCAGACAAGCAAAGACAGGACAACGTCCAGGAAGATATAGGACCCTATGCCATCAGCAACATAGGTGTGATATCAATTCATTCAAGAATGAGAATAAGATTCTCTTACTGACAGGAATAAATGAACATGTGAAAGGTCTGGAGGTGCGATTGAGGTGATTTATGTTATTCCTTCCTTGTAGCTGATTAGATTGAATAATTTACTTATTTAAAAATAAGTTTACCACAGCTGTGAATAAATAAGCCTTTGTGTAATTAAATACGATGTCGTATAATTATATATTTTTGTGTCTCTTCTCCAGACTAGATGGTATCTTTACTGAAGAATGAGTTATCTATGTATTGTTGTATCATAATTTCTTAGCGCAGTAGCTGGACTGTCATACACACTAAAAGAATTACTTGTTGGAGTAATAGAGAGATGGTATAATAGTGGCATAGGACAAAGTATATTTAAAGAACTGACAGCAGAAAGGTAATAGCATTTAATATTTATAGAGAGCTTTCTCTGAATCTGGCAATATTTTCACACGTCTACAAGGTAGGTAATATTGTTATTATCATGCAGATTAGGAAACCAACCGAGGGGAAGCAGTGATTCATGAAAGGTTGTCTGTTCCCAAGAATGGCCTCAGAACCACTGTACTGTAGTGTTTCAGAGACATGCAGCTCTAAAGCAAAGTTAGAGGAGGAGGGTCTTATAGCTAAGGCTCTGTTAAAGACTTGGATTTTATTTTATGTCCAGTGTCAGCTACTGAATATAGCGGAGGGCACTATGGAACTTACACAATAGTAGCATATTATTCTGGTTAACATTTTGTGGAGCATATATTGGCGTGATTAGTTAGACATTTGTACTATGATAACGGTTGTAATAATATTGACAAATGGTTGAATATGAAAATACCAATTGATAGATCAGAATTGGCAATTTCTTGAATTTAGGTGGTGAGAATGGGAGGATAGAAGTGTTGCGTTTGGGTAATTGAGTCTACGATAGTGTCTCTCACCATGATCTTGAGAAATGCAGCTGCTGGTTGGTGGGGTCCAGAAGAGCTCAGAACTGGATGTCCCGAGTTCCTAGGGTCCACGGGATGTCTGAGTACAGACGCTCTGCTCTGTGCAGCTGGATACAGGGGCTTAAAGCCGAGCTGGCATTTTTGGATTGGGGCTACACCAATGAGTCCTCAATCCATATACTGAAGTTAACCCTGAAAGAAAAGAAGCTTATGTAAACTTAATCTGTAAAAGGAGTACAAAAGGGAGAAGCATTCCAAACCAATGGCTACAATTCAAATGTAAGAAGGAAAAGGAACTGAAACAAACTAGAAGAGCAGAAGGAATTTAGTCTGAATGCAAGACTGAACAGAATCAATGCAAACATGAAAAATAAGATAAAAGGAGAGTAGGTTTTCTCAGAGCAAAGAAAAGAAAGTTGTCAAAAAAAGCACCCCAAAAAACTGAACAGGCGTGGTTTGTGTGGCATGCTCCCACAATAGTGGCTTGAAAATCACGCCAGGCAAGTGTGTAAGCATACATGCCCAAAATCCCAAGAGAAGAATGGAGGAGAAAGGGTTGGGGTGTGGCCATTCCCCCTGGAGAGTAGATTCTCTGTCTCTGTCTCTATGGTGAGCACATGCAACCTAGAAAAAAAAAAAACCTGAACAAATGCATACATATGATGTATGTGTGTATTTTTCTTATGCAAGATAGGAAAAATAATGTGAAAATCTTTATTAATTAAGTCAAAGGAAAGTGTAAAATACTGCAAGATAAACATTTGAGGTTACTATAGTTCAAATAATATGGGGAGAAGAGTGGATATGGCTGGTTCACTTTTTATGTTGTTTATTTCTCTATTAAAACATGGGTTGCATTTATCACGTTTTAAATTAAAAAAAAGAAAAGGTCAAGAAATGGACTTGAAAGAATAATTGGACTTGGAAGCAAAAGTAAGTTCTTTCGTAACCTTGGCCTTCTCCGATTCAGTGGTTTACTGGAGAGCAGTGGGCAGATTGCCATAGAGGGATGGCGGGAAGGAGTAGAGGAGGATAAAAGGTGAGAGATGAGCCTTCACTGTTTACAGGTACCCTTCCGGAAGTTACCTGTAAAGTGAGAAAGAATGAGGGAAGCTGAATATTAAATTTCCTAATATCAGTGACAAACTTGGGTTTCTATCACTTGGCCTTTTTATTCTTAGAGGTTACAGACATGAACAAAATTCGTTTTGAAAACACATTTTCCAAAGACAGAAAGACTTTATGTATTTTTGTAGGTATGTATGTATTTATTTGCTAGAGAAGGCATTTTTTCAAGAGAAAGAAACTTTTCCTTTTTCTGTTTCTAAGAAATATGTTATTTTGGGGACCAGCAGATGACTTAATGGTTAGATCACTGGACTCCCACAGTGCTGACCGCAGTTCGCTTGCTAGACATGGTGGCTTGAAACTCCTGCTGGGTGCATGTGCGAGCCTGCCCCAAATCCCGAAAGGATAATGGAGGAAAAGGGATTGCAACATGCCCATTTCCCCTGGGGGATGATATCTCGCTTCCTGTCTCTCTGTCTCTCCTGCAAACACATGTACCCTGTTGCAAAAATCTCTTTTAA
Organism: Tupaia belangeri chinensis; assembly: GCF_000334495.1. Lineage (NCBI taxonomy): Eukaryota > Metazoa > Chordata > Mammalia > Scandentia > Tupaiidae > Tupaia > Tupaia belangeri. The sequence continues at coordinate 2,116,667 of NW_006159867.1, read as the reverse complement.
AAAAGAAAATTTGTGAAGCGTTCCCTATTTTTCATTGTGACGCATTACCTGAACGAGCAGGTGAAGTCTGTCAAAGAACTGGGTGACCATGTAACTAACTTGCACAAGATGGGAGCCCCGGAATCTGGCGTGGTGGAGTATCTCTTTGACAAGTACACTCTGGGAGACAGTGATAAGAGAGCTAAGCTTCAGGCGAACTTCCCCAGTGCTGCGGGGTGACCGCCCTGCTCACAGGGCAGTGTACGCATGTTGGGGGTTCTTTTACATTTCCTATAAGTTGTACCACAACATCCACCTACATTCTTTAATTCGTACCATTCCTTCAAATAAAGAAATTTGGTCCCCCCCTAAAAAAAAAGAAAATCTATTCTATAAAGATAAGAATCCATGTATTTTACTTGAAAGAGTGGACAAAGATACTGATATTTATATATCTGATGTTTAGAGTGAATTTTTTTATTTTCTTTTACCAACTACAGTCCAGTAATTGGGGGCCTGTGAATTAGCTGAAAAAAGACAGATTTACTAGAGAAAGGGCAAAATTTATTCACACACATGGGAGCACAAAAAGGAGTGGACCCCAAATAGCTAGAGATAAAGATTTGTAGGAACCAGAAGTTAGTGTAATGGCTATGTCGCTGGACTCCCACATAGTCGACCATGGTTCACATCCTGGACTGTGTGTGCGTGTGTGCCCGAGATCCCGAGAGGAGAATGGAGGAGAAGGTACTGCAGTGTGGCCATCCCCCCTGGGGGGTGATTTCTCACTTTCTGTCTCTCTTTCTTTCTCTGTCTGTCTGGCGAGTGCATGGGCTCTATAGCAAAAACCTCTTAAAAAAAAAAAAGATGAAGATTATTATATCATCTTAAGAAAAAAAGGAGTCAGGACTTCAAAGTTAAGCAAATGGTGAGAAAGTAATGAGAAACCAGTTGGGAAAAGCAAGAGGAAGGTATGAAAACATTTTATGGGATATTTTTCCATCCAGGTCTCATTCTATCACCTTTCTCGCTCTAATTGTCCCGGAGAGGAGATTTGAGGTAACTTTACTGTTGTTTAAATCAAGTAAAAGAAGCTTAGATAAAGTTTGCTTGTTTGTTTACTTTCCCCCCTGTGGCTGCCATTTGGTTTCAGAGGTTTTCAGCTTAAAATAATAACATATTGGGGACCAGCAGTTGGCATAAAGCCTATGTCTCTGGACTCCCATGCAGTCAAACGCAATTTGAGTCCTGGACCCAGTGGCTTAAACTCAAGCAGGGCGTGTGTGCATGCATGGACGAGATGCGGAGAGGAGAATGGAGGAGAAGGGATTGCAGTGTGGCCATCCCCCCCGGGGGATAATTTCTTGTTTTCTATCTCTCTATCTCTGTCTTTCTGGCGAGTGCATGCACCCTATAGCAAAAACCTCTCAAAGAAAAAAAAAAAAAGAAACATTAGTGGGATCTAAGTGAATAGCATCACTGAGATGTTCAATTGCTATTTTTTTAAGTTTACTTATTCCCTTCTTCCAAAGAAACAGAAAGAGAGAATGAGAGACAGAGCGACAACACCCCCAACAGTGTTTTTATACCATGGTCCACCCTTAGCCTCAGCCAGCCTTTGATCAGCCAGCCTCAGGCACGCAAGGGCCTTTCATACTCAGAGAAGTCTCCAAACGTTTGCGTGAGGGTAGGGAGGATACGGGAATCTCTCTACCCTCCTCTCAATTTTGCTATAAACATAAAATTGCTCTTTTAAAAAGTCTTAAAATTAAGAAAATAGTTAAGGCCAGCAGGTGTCATGGTGGTTTAAGTGCTGAATTTTCACATGGCTAACTATGGTTCAAGTCCTATAACTCCCGGCTTGAAATTCACGCCAGACATTTGTGCATGCCTGTCCCAAATCCCAAGAATGGAGTGAAAGAGAAGGGATTGTGGCATGACCATCCCCCTTGGGGAGTGATGTCTCACTTTTCCTCTCACTCTCTGTCTCACAGTGAGCACATATGTTCTATGGCAAAACATTAATAAAAATTAAAAAGGAAAATAGTATTACATTACATTTAAAATGTATATTCTCAAGGTGTCTGTTAAAATAATTGGAAAATAATTTTTTTGAGTATCAAGTACTTTTGAAATATGTGCTATCTTATAAAAAATGCATGAGGTTGGGCCAACAAGTGGCATGGTGCTTAAGGTGACTGGACTCCCACATGGCCAACCAAAGTTCAAGTCCCAGTCCTAGTGACTTGAAAGTCATGTTGATTGCGTATGAGTGCATGCCCAAAATCCCCACAGGAGAATGGAGAGAAGGATTTTTTCTGTGGTCACCCACCCCGAGTTTGATTTCTTACTTTCTGTTTCTCTTTCTTCTTTGTCTCTCCAGTGAGTACACATGCCCCATAGCAAAACTCTCTCTCTCAAAAAAAAGGATGAGGTAATGAAAATAGTTTCTATTTTTTTGTTCCTGCTTAGACTCACTTGTAGTTTCCATGTATATTTTTAAGGAATAAAATAACATTTTTATGAAATAAGTCAGAATTTTTTTCCAAGACTATTTTAAGAACTACTTTATTATATAGAGTTGTAAAGGCAGGTGCTAAAAATGATGCAATACATTAATATAGCATCTGTTAATTATTTTTTAGTCATGTGATGCTTGATGAGGTTCAAGACTAGGGTTTTATTTTTTTAAAGTTTTAGTAGTATGAATTGTATTAAAACATTTAAATATGAAAACTTTAAAAAAAGTAGTACATTATATATAAAAAAATGTCCCTCTGGTGTTTAAAAATGAATCATCTGTTACTAAAGTAAAAATGAAAAGTTCACAAAGAATTAGAATATTGTCCCTCTGGTGTTTAAAAATGAATCATCTGGTACTAAAGTAAAAACGAAAAGTTCACAAAGAATTAATATATTAGCTTTATTAATACTTTCTAATTTATAGTAGAATATATGATATTAAAATGAAAAGAAGGGCTATGGAAAGCTTTAGAAAATTTCTAAAAATTGGGACTTATATCTTACTTTAAATTTTAAAAATATAGTGGCCAGCAGGAGGCATAGTGTCTAAGGTGCTGGACTCCCATGTGGTCAACCAGGGTTCTAGTCCAGATCTGGTGGCTTGAGACTTGCACTGGATTGGGTGTGCCCAGAACCTCGGAGGACAATGGAAAAGATGGTGGCCATGTGGTGTGGCTATCCTCCTGGGGGATGATTGCTCACTTTGTCTCTCTTTGTCTCTCTCTTTGTCTCTCTGTGTCTCTGGCAAGCACATACACCCTATGGTAAAAATCTCTTAAAAAAAATCTAAAAATATAACGGATGATTTTTTTCTAAATGCTTAGTACTCACATTTAACCTTTGGATATAGAGTAGATCATAAGAAGAGAATGTAATTCTAACTGCACATCACTTTTACTTTAATAACTTGATTCTTTTTTCCAGTGAGAATCACTCTTTGGGAGGTTTGGTAGGGCACATTTTTATTCTTTTACCTGGTGGAAATAATATTGAAGATGGAATTTTAATAGGATATGATGAAATTTCATTAGAAAAAATAAATTTGGATTGAGTACATACAATAGCTAGATAGCTCCACTGCTTCTAAACAATAAATCTGTCAAGATACTAAAAACATTTCCTTTTTTAAAAATGAAATATAACATAGTATTAAATTTTATACTTTATATATATGTACTAAATTTCTGTAATCAGTCATCTCAAACCAACTGGTTTTAGACTGTGCCTTCAAGCAGGCAAATTAAAAAAAAATGGTATTAGTTTTGTGTACTTTGAATAAGTAGCACAAAGTTTATAGTATGTTAAGAACCTATTTAACTAGAGTTATTTTTCCTAAAAATTAAATAAAATCCAGTAAAGAAATGCTGGAAAACTCTCCAGTTGTTGGCGTTTACATTTACTGAGGATGTCTTTGAAAGTGATGAATTTTTAGACAAACTATACATCAGAATTTCTCAAAGTCATAAAAATTCTGATCATAGAGTATTCTAATATGAGAACAGACAAAACCAGACATGAAGGCCTACAAAAGGATAACAATATATAAAGCTTTTTATTAGCCCAGCCACGTGCTGAATAATGTTGCTTGGCAGGCTCAGAGCACATGGAAGGCCCTGGTTTGATTCCCAGCCTGCCCTAAAAAGCCAGACACGGTGACGTACACCTATGGCTCCAGTTACTCTTGTGGCTAAAGCAGGAGGATGGTGATATTGTGAGACCCTGTCTAAAACAAAAAACTAAAATAAAACATCACACACACATACATACACATGAATCTTTTTATTGGTATTTATATTCATGAGTTGAGGACATTTAAAGTTACTGGGGTCTATGAAAGGACAACTAACAATTATACAACATTTGAAAAAAGTTAAAAGTGAACTAATAGACACTTTTTTCAGTTAATAGGCTTATTGGCAACCTTTTAAGATGTCAGTATTGTCAAAGAAAGTTAGAAAAACATGCTTCTCATTAATTTGATTAGATCAAGAAATCGAGTCAAATAAATATTCAGGGTTTCTATTGTGATATAATTAATTATATAATTAATTATAATTAAATTTATAAATGCAAAGGGAAATATCTATGTTTACAATATTTCATAAGGATATTGTAGAAAGAATAACACTATTTTTTGGCATATGGTCTAAGACAAGTTCCATTAGCTTCTAGGAGAGAGAAGATGTGGAATACAAAGAGACAACATGGCTGCTATTTTTCATTTAAGAACGTTACTAAACTTGCCTTTGAAAAGACACATAGGGGTGGGAAAAGAATCTTTTGGGAAACAGGAAATTAAAAACTTTAAACTCAAGCAATGAAATTATTTGTTTGAGGGAAGCAGAATAAACACCTTTGAGACATCTGAATGGAATAAAAAAAAAAAAAACACAAAACAAACAAAAACCTTGAGCTGGAAAGAAGCTCAAAATTCTCTGACAGCTAAGAGAAAGAAAATAAATATGGTCCTCAAGTTGGTTTTCAATTTTTTTATAATTAACCTGCTAAGACTCGCAAAGATTGTTTTTTTGTTGTTGTTCCCTTAAAATAAGACCAACCTGGAATATACAATCTAACCTTGCAAAAAAGACCTTGGAAATCACTGTTGACAAAGTGTCTTAGAAATGGTGGTAAGTAAAAATTCATAGTGGTATTAACTTTTTTTTTTTTCTATAGACTGTGTGTGTTCCCCAGACAGAGAGAAAGAAAAAGAGAAAAAGTGAGAAATCGCCGCCCAGTGGGAAGTAACGATGTCACAGTCCCTTCTCTTCCATTCTCTTCTTGGTATTTTGGGGCAAGAATGCACACACAGCCTTTGTATTTTCCAATTCTCCAGGTCCAGGACATGAACTGAGTGTGCACTTGGCCATGTGGGATCCAACTGCCTTAGCCACCATGCCACCTGACTGACCCTAGTGATATTAAATTCTAATGTAGCAAAAATATGAAAACATTTGAGAAACTCAACAGTTTTTTGGGTTTATTTTTTTGGAGATGTTTTCGCTACAGGGCGCATGCGCTCGCCAGAAAAACAGAGAGAGACAGAGAGACAGAAAGCGAGAAATCACCCCCCCAGGGGGGATGGTCACATCGCAATCCCTTCTCTTCCATTTGCCTCTCGGGATCTTGGGCACACACACATACGTGCCCGGCATAAGTTTAAGCCACCAGATCAGGGACTCGAACTGCGGTAGACTACATGGGAGTCCAGTGACATAGCCATTACACTAATTGCTGGTCCCTGTTTTTTGTTTTTTCTTTTGGGAGAGGTTTTTGTAATAGAGTGTGTATGCTCGCCAGAGAGACAGAAAGAGACAGAGAGACAGAAAGTGAGAAATCGCCCTTGGGGGGGATGGCCATGCTGCAATCCTTTCTCTTCCATTCTCCTCTTGGGATCTTGGGCATGCACACACATGCGCCTGGCATGAGTTTAAGTTGCCGGGTCCAGGACTTGAACCATGGTTAGCTACATGAAAGTCCAGTGACGTAACCATTATGCTATCTGTTGGTCCCTCAACAGTTTTAATCTTGGAAAGCATAGCATTGCATTACATATCTGAATGTTCATTGTTTGAACTTGTAGCCAAGATATATTGTTAAATATATATTTATATATATATGTGTGTGTGTGTGTATATATATATATATATATACTTGGAGAGGTTTTTGCTATAGGGCACATGTGCACGCCAGACAGACAGAGACAGAGAGACAGAAAGTGAGAAATCACCCTCCAGGGGGATGGCCAAGCCGTAATCTCTTCTCCTCCATTCTCCTCTCAGGATCTTGGGCATGCATGCACACGCACCTGGCGTGAGTTTTAAGCCACCAGGTCCAGGATGCAAACCGTGGTCAACTACATGGGAGTCCAGCGACATAGCCATTACGCTAACTGCTGGTCCCTTGAAGCCAATAATTAACATTTTATTGCTTCCTTTTTTAATAAAATGAATTATGGAAGTCAGTATTAGGGTAGAATATTTGTTGACAAGGTGTTCTTCTAGATCATTGATCTTCTTTAATTTTTCCACTCAGATGCAAAACATGATGCATTTGCATGTAACTATGTACTTTCAAAGTGGCTATGATGAGTTATACGCAGTTTACAAGAAAACTGCTTTGATTTTACTGCTCAAGAAAGCAGTCATTAGAAGTAATTGAAAGTCTCCTTCCAACTATAATTCTACCATCCTTATTTTCTTTATAGTTAAATAGTTAAAATACTTATTGTTGGTTTCATTCTCTTTTCTTTTTTTTCCCCTCTCTTTCTTCTCTCTTATTCAGACTATGTTTTGGAGAGGGCTCGTGTTATCAACAATCACCACATTGTTAAACCAAATGGGTATTTCCCAGTTCCCAGTCAAACAATATCTGAATACTACTTACTTCTTAAAGGTTTATTTCCTTTCTTTTTCCTTTCTAAAATCTTGAAGACCACCAAGACAGATTTTTGGATTTCCTATATGTAGACTATTTAAAACTTAGTATTTAAGCAGAACATTCTAGTAATTTTGGAAAAAGTAAAAAGAACTCAATATGTAGGGCTGGCTTTGAAGCGTAGAGGCTAAGTACTATGCTTTGGGAGCTGCATCCCATACAGCTGATTGCAGTTCAAATTCTGGCCCCATTCGCTTAAAAAACTCTCGAGGCATACCTGTATGCACATACAAGATGGAGGAAAAGATTGTAGGGAGATTCCAACTCACTGGTTAGTGCTTTCTCTCTCTCTCTTTTCTTTCTTTCTTTTTTTTTTTTCTCTCTCTCTCTTTCTGGCAAGCACATGTGCCCACTGGCAAAATAAATAAATAAATAAAAACAAAACAGAGAGCAGTTATGAGGAAAGTTGAGCCGTCTACTAAAACTATCCCCGTAAGAACTCATTTCTCTTCTGAACTGATCACAATCAAGGGTGTCATCTCAGGTTTGTATCTCTGAGACCTTATTTTTCAGCCAACAGAGAGCAGCTTTTTAATCTTTAGTTTGTTTTTCTTTCCCAGAATATGAGATTAAATAAAGTTAATATTAATCAAAATGCCAGATTTTAATATAAACACAGAAAAATAGTTGCCAAAGTTATTAGACCTCTACATCCAGCAATCACCTTACTCTAGCCTATCTCATCAGTTATTTTCTTAGGGAGGGCACTGAGTATAAAATGGAGTTTTCTCTTTGATCTCGGAAGGGAATTACATAAATAACAGTTATACTAAAAACTATATGTTACTTGTTTAAGAAATAGCATAGAATTTGAGTTGACAACCTAGTTTAATCCTCCCTACACTTTTTATTAGCCCTGTTATTTTGGCAGTCTCTTTAAATGACCAGAGCAGCAGTTTAATTATGTGTGGAATACGGATAAGAATACCCAAGCTAACCACCTGAAAAGATGATTCTGAGGATCAGGTGTTAACAAAGTATGAGAAGTGCTATGCAAAACTTAGAAAATCACACGCAAATCATTTGTTTTTCCCTGTAAGGAGAAAGCAATTACCACCTGTATTCATTCGCTAGAGCACTAGAACACAGCGCCATCAGCAGAGTGCCCTGGACTGGGTAACATGAGCAGGCGTTTGTTGTCTCACAGACCTGGAGGTAAGAAGTCCCAGATCAAGGGCCTGGGAGGGCTGATTCCTTTGAGAACTTTGAGAGAGAACACATTCTGTGTTCGTCTCCAAGTAGCTGGTGGTTTGTTGGTTATCTGGCTTTCCGGAGCACATCACCCATCTCTGCCTTCACAGTCAGTGTTATTCACATGCATGTGAGAAAATGTCCCTTTTTTTAAGAAACCATTCAGTATGGCATGAGATCATACTTCGTTGCTGACCCTATTTCCAAACAGAGTCAAATGTGAGGAACTGGGGGGGTTAGGGCTTCAATCTCTGAACTTCGGGGAGGGTGGATGAGGACACAATCCCACTCAGAACACTACGTCTTCATAAAGTAGTCATGGGTTCCAGATGGTGACACCATTGTAAAATGTGACACTCTGTGAGACAGACGCAAGTGAAAAGTTGCTAGTTCACGCGTGGAGACCCCTCTTCTCTCTGAGTACATTGAGCACACGTGTTGTCTGTGATGCTGGCTAGCTGAAGCTGAGAGTGGTGGACCAGGCATGAGAACCCTGTTAGAGGTGCAGTTGTTTTTGTTTTTTTGTTTGTTTGTTTGTTTCTCTATCTTTATTTCTCTCTGTCTCTCACTCATGGAATAACAAAAATGGAAACTTTTTAAAAAATCATAGAGTTCACCTTTAGCCCTTTGGTTAGTAACACACTTATTGGCTCTTATTCCCAGGCAAACATGCAGAGATTTTTGTTTCTACAACTAAACATATATATGCACATAGAAAAAAGATTAGAAAACTTGTTTAAATTCTTATTTTCTAAACTCCTTGCTTATTTAAGCTGTTCAACACTTTCAACTATTTCTATTAAAAAGCAATTCAGTCAAAAGGTTTTCTATATTTTCTATAAATCTGTGTCTGTAATAAATTTTGAGAGCCATATCATCTATAAAATATTTTTACCATGAAATAAAAGACAAAAACAAGCAGTTATATGGGTTTTAATGTACAATTACATTTTCTTTTTTTTAAGTTTTATAGGATGCATGCTCTCTCTACAGAGAGAGACAAAAGGAGAAAGATGGAAAGTGAGAAAGCACCTCACTCCCAGGAAGCATGGCCATGCCACAATCCCTTCTTCATTCTCCTCTTGGGATTTTGGGTACCCACACACACATGCCCAAATGTTTTTCAAGTTGCCAGGTCTGGGGTCAAACAAGTGCTATTCAGTGGCATTAACCACCATGCCTCTGGCTCGTCCAGGTTTTCAACATTTTACAAAGCTTCAGAGTAAAATAAGAAACATTTTTTTCCATTGGAATGACCTAATCTATTCTTTCAGCAAATCAATTCCAATAGCATATTTTCTTATTTACTGTTCTAAGAAGGCAATATTAAATATTTATAGAATGTGACCTATTTGAAACTAGAGTTCTGACAATATGTTTTGATAAAAACTATTTTTTTCTCTTAGGAGTATGTGTTAATTCACAAGAGATCCTGATATCTAATAGATAATATTTTTGAGATTCATTAAGCTTTCCCTATATATCTATCAAGCTCAATTTAGACTAGGGAGAAGGACTTCTGAGCTATTTAAGTTTCCCAACAATCTTTGATTATACAACACATGTTCCCATAGAATTGAGCACATTCTGGTATAAAGGTAGTAACAGAGCAAGCCGGTATTATATAGCGCAACTCCTCAAGGTAAACAGGGACGGGTAATTTAATTTCCAAGGTGACAAATTATCTTATCATGAGTGAGCAGGCAATTTCTTCCCCGAAATAAACTAAGTAGGCTAGGACAGCTTTAACTAGATGAAATCATTATCCCTTAAAAAGACACAAGTGTTGAATAAAGTTAATTTTCTCTGCTTTAGTGTCTTGGTAGGAATGGCATAAGAAAACAGTTAAGGTAATGTTAACTTCTTTAAATTTTTCAGGAAGGGAATCCAATTTTTACTACTTTAGAAAAAAAGATTTGAGCATGTGGGCATGCATATAAACACATATACACATCCCCTTTTAAATGTAATAGACAGCAATGACAGAATATTCACAAGACAAATGTCTTCTTTACTTTTCTAGAGGGGAAGCACACAAAATTATTTATACCTCAGATTTATATAACCATTTAAACATAGTTAATAAGTTATAGCATTAATCTTTTGAATCTTGCCCACAGAATCATGCATTAGGCAAGTTCTAGGTAGATTGGGAATATTTCTTATTTTTAGTTCAGAATGGGACCAACAAAAGTTCTTCTTGATGATGACCTCTCACCTCTTTCTTCATATTTGTATCTTTGTATTTAGAATAAACGCCAGATCTACTTCTTAATAAAGCTCAACAGTGATAAATAATCTCTAGAATAGTTTTCATTCTATATTTTTAAAAGTTTCTGAACCTATTTCATGCAAGATAAAAGATGTGAGGTTATTTGTGTGTCATGGGTTATGAATTGTAAGAATTTGTACATTTTGAACCTAATGGAAATTTAATAGAAATTTGGCCAGCAGATCGTGTGGGAGTTAAGGTGCTAGATTCCCATTTGGTGACTCTGCCGTTTGAATCTCAGACCAGGAGGCTTGAAAATCTTGCCAGGCAGGTGGGCATACATGCCCAAAATCCTGAGAGGAGAATGGTGGAGAAGGGACTGTGGCATGGCCATTCCCTTTGGGGAGAGATTTCTCATTTTCCCTCTCTGTCTGTCTCTGTGTCTCTCCAGTGAGTGCATGCACCCTATAGCAAAAACAAAACCAAACAAAAAAATTTAAACATGATTAAAATTGAATAGTTATTAATAGGTTAAGGTTGGGAGAGTGAACTGCCTTTGGCTTTGAGCATCCCTTCATAATCATGTTAGCATAAAAGAACTCAAGACCCTCACTACTCTTTACCCTGGATATTTCTCCTGGTTCCATTCGCAGCTAGTAAACTGGAAAGATGAGATTACCCCCTACCTCTCATCCTCAACCCCAACAAAAGACAAACTTGCCTCCACTTACTATAAAAGCAAGCTCCTGGTTCTTCTCTAATGTAGTCTATTGCCTCTGTGAGCACCCATCATGGGCCTTTTGCATCACATGTGTGGGACCTGGGAGAAAAAGGTAACTGACAAAAACCACTAGGAAGCTCCAGCTACTGTTTTTGTTGCCACTTACAAACTCTTTTATCTTTAACCCAGGAGTCTCATGTCTTCTCTTAATATCCACGAGACCACAGTTAGCTTTTAGCTTGTAGGTAGAATAAGATACCTAAACTTGCACAGTTCATGATAGGTAGTAATTATTTAGATTACCAGTTTCCTCTCTCTCTCTCTCTCTTTCTCTCTTTCTCTATTTCTTCCTTTTCTTTCTTTCTGTTTTTGCTTTAAGGCACATTAGGTTTTAGCCATAAAGCACATGCACTCACCAGAGAGGGGCAAGACAGAGAGACAGGAAAAAGAAGGTGAGAAATCCCCTCCCAGAAGGGATGGCCACACTGCAGTCACATCTCCTCTTGGGATTTTGGGCACACTCACTCGCACATGTCCTCCACTTGATTTTCAAGTGACTGGGTCCAGAATTTGAACCACAGTTGGTCATGAGGGAATCCAGCCACCCTAACCACCACGCCACCTGTTAGCCCCTGGATTACCATTTTTCTATTTGTTTCTGCGGTTGATGGTAGAAATTTCTTGTTTCTGTAATTCTTGAGAAATACTCTTTTCATACTTTTCATCCATGTAATTTTAAAGAGGCTTAGAGACATGAAAAACTGTCTTACACTCGAGCCTCTCGCAATAATGTATAGTGGTACTTTAGTACTCCCAATCTTCAAACTATGTTTACTATGTACTAAAACAAAATAGCATTACACATTTAGAAAGAGAGGAGAGACTGATTTAAAATTTTCAGTCAAAAGAAATTTGGAATTTTTGGAATGACCATCATAATGGAAAATATTGAATTTAATGAACAACTTGGATGAGTTACAAATGTGGGAAAGAAATAAATGAAACCTAATAACACTGGAATGTTTTGTGGACATGATGACATATAAAATAAATTCAAACATCAAAATGACATTTTATTGACTTATAAATTCATATAAAGATTCTTAAAATTGCTAGTCATTGTACATTAGAACTGTAATATTCAATTAAAGAGGCTGGCACAAATATGAAAACTGTTATAAATATTCTTTGTATATAGACTGTATGGCCTCCTAGTTAAAATGAGTAATTTTTTTAGAATTTCAGGCTTTACTCAACTCTGCAGGGATTCCTTCAGGTATGAGTTTAATTCTTTTGGGATATTTTTACTTTCAACACTCATTTCACCTAAACCAACTACATGTGGTATATGAGGAAAGGGCAAGATGTAGGAAATATATTTGTCTCAGAGACTGTTGAGTTGAAATTTCCCATGAGAAAAAAACGAGTAACTAATGGCACTTCTCGGCCTTTGGTGTTTGTACCTATACATTATATATATATGTGTGTGTGTGTGTGTGTGTATGTGTATGTGTACATATATATATATATAGGTGTGAATTGTATATTTGTACTTTTGTATGTAGCTATATTCAATTCAACTATACAATACAACAATAGATAGACGGTAACATTTTAAATGGATATGATCTGTGAATCCTTATATTACTGAATAGGTAAGACTGTACCTGATAAACTATACTTATTCTTTGTGATCTCTAATCATATCACATAACATTATCAACAAACTTTATATCTATTAGTTTCTAGGTCATCACCCTAATTGTCCAAATGTATTGGGAAGATTAATACTTTTAGTACTAAAAAAGAAATGTATTGAAGGGTTTTATCGTAAGAAAGTTCTACGGGTCAGGCACTGGTGTGGCAATAATGCAGCTCAAACCAATGGGAAAGGTCCTGGACCTGAGACCTACCTGAGCACCTGGGTATATGTATGTCTGTGATCCACACTAACTGGAGCTGAGGTTGAATTGCAGCAAGAAAAGACCCTGTTGAAGGTACCATTCTCTCTCTCTTTGTGTCTCTCTCTTGTTTTCTCAGATGGGAATAAATAAATAAACTTAACACAGAAACAATCCAACACTGTATCAAATGCCACGTTATTATGGAAAATATCAGCCAGTTTCATGATTTGGTAGATAAAACACCTGGATCCCATGTGGCCAACCCCATGGTTGGAGTACCAAAGCCAGTGACTTTGTGCAAACATGTCCAAAACCCAGAAAGGAGGAGCAAGAGAGAGAAAGGGAGTGTAGTGGGACCACTCCCATGTGGGGTGCTTTCTCCTCTCCCTTGTTCTCTGTCTCTGGTGAGTCTACAGACCCTCTGGGAAAAAAATTAAAATATGGCAAATATCTTGAGATCAATCTTGACTGAAAAATTAAGATTTATAGGCAAAATAACAAAATAGCTTTACTGATTAGTTTGTCTTTTAATTTTAACAGTGTTCAACACTCACCTTTTGATATGATCTGTTAGAAGAAAATCTTGTGTGTGATTAGAATATAACTATATATAGTTGAGAGGAAAGAGTTGAACATTTTGCTGATAATTTTCCAAACTGGGTTAAGTTCAGGGTCATGGAAGGGCTATCTTTGCCTCCACAGAACATCCTCTATTAAATGATATTCAACTAATAACCAATGCCATAGGCTATTATGACAAATCTTTAAAATGGCATAATTAGTGCTATGAATTAGGATACTTTATTCAATATAGAGAAGAAAGCAAAACCATGTCATGAAAAAAAAAAACCCATT
>NW_006159867.1:2100702-2102814 GCF_000334495.1 Tupaia belangeri chinensis | reverse complement strand
TTCAGAAAATACAAGTCCTATTTAACTTAACTAGGAAATTTACTTAATTTTAGGATCTTGCTTTTCTTATCTATGAGATAAATGTGAGATAATTTCTGAAACTCCTGCCAACTTTAATGCTTGTTGATCTATGTAGAAGACTTTGTGAATATATGAGAGGCATTAGGAATACAAAGATGAGCCAGACATGCTTTTGTGGAGACTATAATTAGTCTGAATATCTCTTATGAAAGAACATATGAGCAAGTATGGGCGAAGGCTTTATTTAGAATGAGCCCTGAGGAATGGCAGGATAGCAGGCCTTCCCTAAGTAAAAAGAAAATCAAAAGGAAGAGTTGTCTTCCAGAGTATTGGAAGACAAGGGGAAGTTGTGTTAGTAGTAGTGGTAGTGATGTTGGTCATTGGTTTTTAGTCTTTTTTTAGAGAGATTTTTGCTGTGGGGCATGTGTGCTCACTGGAGAGACAGAGAGACAGAAAGCGAGAAATGACTCCCTGAGAGGATGGCCATGCTGCAGTTTCTTCTCCTCCATTCTCCTCTTTGGATTTGGGGCATGCATACATACATGCCCGGTGTGAGTTTGAAGGTGCCAGGTCTGGAACTTGAATCATAGTTGGCCATATGGGAGTCCAGCGTCTTAACCACTATGCCACTTGCTGGCCCCTGGTTTCTAGCTATAGGAGACTTGATGTTGTTTGTTGGCTTGTAGAGCAGATAAAAAGGGAATAGAATTAACACTAACTAGAAAAGTTACCCATCAAAAGTACTATGAACTGGGAACCAGCAGTTAGCGTAATGGCTATGTCAGTGGACTCCCATGTAGTCTACCGCAGTTCGTGTCCCGAACCCGGTGGCTTAGAACTCATGCCGGGTGCGTGTGCGTGCGTGCCCAAGATCCCGAGAGGAGAATGGAGGAGAAGGGATTGCGGCGTGACCATCCCCCCTGGGGGGTCATTTCTCGCTTTCTCTCTCTCTTTCTCTGTCTTTCTGGCGAGTACATGTGCTCTATAGCAAAAACCTCTCCCCCCAAAAAAAGAAGACTGAAGTTTACTTGTTAAACTCTTGTATCCTTTTTCCTTTTCCTTCTCATTGTGTTATATATTTCTTTGTTGTTGCTAATATATTGAATTTTCAGGATTTTTTTTTCTCTAACTAGAGAAGTAAACAATCTTCTTCATAGTGTTTCACACACAACTCTTTAATCTACAATTTCCTACATTAGGTTCAGATCTTAGTGTTGATAGGTAAGAAAAATGTATTACCCAGGGATCAGGAGAAGATATGGAACACTATAAAATTACATTGTTACCTACTATTTTCAGCCAAATCAAGTTCAGCATCCTAACTTAGAGCCATATTACTTTTTCCCTGGTGAACTGTATTACTTGCCTCACAATTATTGCCTTTGAAGGGCAGAGAGCTGCTTAAATAGTTCTTTCTTTTAGGATGATGCCTTTTCTCAACCTTCTGTGCCTTTGTGAGATAGAAACATACTCGTAAGACAAATTGTTGTTTTGATAATGTTTTGCATAGAAGTGTACAGTAAGTGCTTTACAAGAAAATATTAGGCTATGCTTCCTTTTTTTTTGAGTGGCTAAGCAGGAATCCATGGCATTGATTGATGTTTCATTGTGAAATCTGCAATGGTCTTTATGGTTTTTGTTATGAATATGTATAAAAAATCAGTTTTAGTAACTGTCCTATTAGAGATGGTCTGGGACTATAATTCAATAGTAATTTCCTGAAAAGACAAAGAAACTTGAATTACAATAGAATAAGTGTTGATAGTGAAGTGTCTTCTTGAAAAATAGCCTTTTGCATTCAAGCACATTTTCAAATAATGGCAAGAAGGAATGACTAAAGGGGAGCATACTTAGAGATGCGTCAACTCGCAGGTGAAATACTGAATAGGAAATATTTGAACATTTGTCCACCTATGTCCTATGGTCAAAAAACTTTAAATCAGCATCAACACAGCACTCTTAGATTTCTATTAAAGGAACACTGTAGTATGTGTCTCCTAAGTATGTGTGTCCATATATGATATATAGATCCATATAAATATATATATTTGTGTGTGTGTGTGTGTGTGTATATATATATATATATATATA
>NW_006159867.1:2092894-2096641 GCF_000334495.1 Tupaia belangeri chinensis | reverse complement strand
CACAATAACAACTCTATACACACAAACACATTCACATACACACATATACATATGAATATATATATATATATATATATATATATATATATATATATATATATATATATATATATATATATATATATATATATATATATATATATATATATATATATATATATATATATATATATATATATATGAATACACACACATATTTGTATGTTCTATTGTCAAATAAGGTTTTTCTTATATGCTTTATTTTCAGGATTAATTCAAGAAAACCAAGTTCAGATTAGGGAATACACACACACAGGCATCCTCGGCTCATTTGTCTGATCATGGTTTGTGTGTGTTGTTTTGTTCATTCTTGCTTTGTTTTGGAGTAGTTATAAGTCCTTTGATAGTGACATAAACACACCAGCTTGTGAATCAGAATCTCAGAGATAATGTTTAGTTATAAAATCTGTCCTAAAACCTTTTCTCTTTTAATATACTTTACACAAAATAGATATGCTATTGTTTATAATTGATCTATTTATAGCTTTCTATTTAATATGGAAATAATCCACTTATTTACTAGAATTCACGTAAATTGCCTCATAGGATACTACCTCATGTCTCTGTTCACATGCTGAAATAATGATAGAAGGGGAGGTAAAGATGGGAGGCTCTTTCCAGGGATAGAAATTGTAGGCTTCTCCTAAGACATATATACAGTTAAACCAAAAACAAACGAGGAAAGAGAGAAAGCATACGGTTACATATCAAGGTAGTCAAGGTGAAGAACATAGCTACACAACCACTGAAACATACTGGCAGCATTTTGACCATGGCTAGGTCAGCTCTCCTGCATCTATTATTTAGGAAACAACATAAAATGTTAGAGCTACATAATGGAAAACTGTAAATGAGTCAACCTTCTTGACACTCAGACTCTCAGGCACCAGGTTAATGTCACAGCGGCAAACTGGTCAGCATTCAGGGCAAGCAGCCAGATGTAGTATTTGAACTACACTCTGAAAGAACATAACTCAGAGAGAAAATGGAGCAGTTTCAGAAGGCCAAAGGGATGTAATTTATGGTGGAATTACTGTGTGACAGTTGGGGACTAGGCAGATCTGTGAAACTTCATTTTACCACTCACAACAACAGATAGTAATTAAAATTACAGAATGTGTCATCTGCAAGGTAATAAAAAAATACCATTTCTCTGTAAAAGCAATCATAATTAGTTGCCCAATACTGCTATTTTGTTTCTTATGTACATATAGCACTTGTATCCTCTTTTTGCCTCCTAAACTCATACAATTTTTCCTTCAGTATTAATACAAAGATTGAATGATTTATGATGTAGTCAATATGATGCAAAATTGCCACTGCATTTAAAAAATATTTATAACTGTGTTTTTTTATTTAAATAAGCCATGACTTATTCTTCAAAATGATATTAAACTTATGATGATATAACTTTTGCTGAATAAAGTATAAAAATGTTAGCTTTGTATCATAAAAATTAATGTAAATGTGCAAAATGCAAGAAAGGCATTTAAAACAATGAGAGTAATCAAAACAATACAATTCATTATGTGGTTCTCTTCTTTTTTTCTTTTCTTTTTAGTTTTGCTATAAGGTGTGTGCACTCACCAGAGAGAGAGAGCAGGAGAGAGAGAGGGATGGAAAGTAAGGGAAACCTCCCCTCCTACCCCCAGGGAGGATGAGTACACCACAATCCCTTCTCCTCTATTATCCTCTTACGACTTTGGGCACTCACACACAAGTGCTGAGCATGTTTTTCAAGTCTCTGGGTCCAATAATCAAATCAGTCAATTGGCCATGTGGGATTTAGCTGCCTTAACCATCATGCCACCTGTTGGGTCCACCATGTGATTTTTTTTGAGATTGTATATTAACTTCTCAAGAAGTAGTTAAATACAATTTTATCAGTGTAAATTTAAGAAAAGCTGATCTATATTCTATCTTTAGGTGTTTTTTGTTTGTTTGTTTTCTTTCAAGTTCTATTACCATATTATTGTGCAGAGCTGAGATGCTCAACATGATAGTTGCTATTCACATGTAACTATTGAGTACTCAAATGGTATTAGCATGACTAGGGGAATAAATTCATCATTTTAATTGATTTAAATTTAAATTTAAAAAGCTATTTTATTAGTTTCTTATATATTCTTCCAGGATTTCTGTAGGTAAATACAAGTGTTCATTCTCATTTATATTTTTCTTTACACACAAAAAATAGAATATTATGTAAACTACTCTGGATCTTTTTTTTACTCAGTACAAAATCTGGCAATCCTTCTATTCCACAATATTGTTCCATTTTTCTTAAAAACAAAACTAAGCTAAACTAAGTTGCATGTACATTCTTTTCTGTTAGATATAACTTCATTACTTGGTGAGGTTTTGTTTCACTTCAGCTATTAAAAATGGGTTTTATTTGACATATATTATAAAAGTATAAAATGCACACCTGATTTTGAAGACTTATGAAAAAAGTGACATATCTATGTGTCATATTTTACTACTAATTTTTATACTGATTACAAGTTGAAATAAAAATAGGATAGGTATGTTGAGGTAATAATATATGCTATTAATATTTATTTCACCTGTTCCTTTTTCATGTATCTTAATATGGCTACTAGAATGTTTTATATTACATGTATGATTCACATTATATTTTTTAGAAAATGTTAGTACAAATAGGTATGTATCAAACATTCAAATTGAACAGTATAAGATATGTTTTACCCAGTTTTTAAATATATATACACATGAAGTCAGGTGTGCAATTTCCCACTTGTGGTGCTATGTTTATTCATATACATGAAAAGATATTAAAATAGAGTAATTTAACATAGAAAGTGACTATGCAGGTGGTAAAATTTAAGCATTACCTGGGAGATAAGATTAAAAGCAGGAAGCTGCTGCCAGCCCTCGGCTGGAATGAGAGAGGGAGAGGGTGACATTTTGAGTGGTCAGGATTTGAGGTCACCCAGTTGAATTTAGAAAGTTGGTGGTCCTGTCCATTAGGTGGTTGTTAGTTTTTTAAAGCTTTTGTTTATTAATGTTATATAAATGCACACATAGCTTATTCTCTATTGGAGACAGATCCCCATTATTCACACACCAAGGCAATAATGACCATGTGTTTCCTGTACCCTAAATCTTATCCCTGTTTGTAGTGAAATGAAATCCAGGTGAAATATTCTGTGCACATAGACTCTATACCATTGGTGAGAAGCATAAACAATGTGTTTCTCCATTTATATACAAGAAACAGCTGTCCTCTTTCCATTCTGAAATGAGAGACAGAAACAATTTTTGTTCCATTGACTCATTGAAACAATATCTTGGGTTGTTACCTTAACCTTTTAAAATATAAATACATCTTTCCAAGAATCAGATAAAATCTGGGTGTCCCCAGCTGTTAAGAGCTAAAGATGTCTCCAGGGTCTGGGCTTTATACCGTCTAAAATGTAATTACCTAGGTAGAAAATGCTTCAGTGTTCCTGTTACCTTAGGGCTTATCCTATAGACCTAGACCAGGCTGTAACCATTTGGCCCTCTGAGATCAGGACAATTAGCTAGACAAATGGCTATAAAGCTAATTCTCATGGTTTATGAAGAGTAAAATGTTTCTGGGGATGGGAAAGCAAGCATTACCAATCTTTATATTGCACACATTTGTACGTCTCTAGAGCTAGAGCTTCTTACAGAAACATGGAAAAACTCAAGTAAATGTTATTT
>NW_006159867.1:2076263-2092586 GCF_000334495.1 Tupaia belangeri chinensis | reverse complement strand
TCCCTACAGACGCAGAACCTCGTAAGCAGCAGAGCCAATGCCTAGTTTAGAACCAGAAGGGAAAGGAGATAGGGAGCAATAGCCTGACTTCTCTTTTTCTTTTGCTTCCAGTCTCAAATCAGGGGCTCTAATTAGCTGAATCATGGTGAATGTCTCGAGACTTAGGGACTCAGGAAGACAGCATTCTGTAACCCAGAGAACAACAGGGAAAGGGCAAGGAATGGTCGTGGGGAAAAATAAGCACAGGATTGACTAAAGTGTCTACAGAGCAGGTAAAGAAACTGCTTTAAGAAAGTGGTTGAACTGGTCCCATCGGACAGCGGTACCATGTGGAAGGTGCCAGATACTACATGGCCATTCCATGAGTCAAATCCTGGCTCTAGGGATTTAAAAAACATGTCAGGTACCTGTGTACCTGGACCTTGAAGAAATATTTGTATCCTAATGTTTACGAGAGATTAAAAAAGTTGGTGAGAGAATATATATAAAAAAGTTCAGAAAGGCAAAAGATGTCCTCTAGTAGAATAGAGAAAACCGAGGCACACAGGCCATTCATCATGGCTAACAGGTCGAGCGTGTGCACGTTGATGTGGTCCTTAGCTATGTCTGTTCTCTTTAGTCATGTTGTCTTTTGTGCCTACACTGCACTTTCCTCTCAATCCATACATCCACACCAACTCCACCTCTAACTAGATCAAATCTAGCTGTTAATCCATGGATTCAGTAACTGACTCCTGAATTCCCACAGTACGAGCAGCACACAACTAAGCAACACACTTGAAAGACGCAAAGGCAAAACCTGTCCTATAATATAGTTGCGATGATGCATGTGCTTCCACTACTGCTTACAGAAAACGCTCTGTATTAATCCAGATCATGGGAAGCCTGTGTTCAACTGCTCATCATCCCCGACGTGATCATGGTGAACAGACAGGAAAGATGGTTAAAATCAAATAATGTTTATAATGCTTTGTAAATAATTGTGATTGCTGTTTAAGTAATAAGCATAAGAGTTACATAAAGAGAGGCTATGTTGCAACATGGAAATGAGTTTCTTTCCTTTTTTTTTTTTTGAGAGAGATTTTTGTTATAGGGTGTGTGTGCTTGCTGGACAGACAATTCTTTTTATAGGTGGTTGGGAATTAGAAAAACATAGGTATGAGGTGAGAAGTTCTGGGATTATTTGATCAAAAGAGAGGGCTCTGTTGACTGAGATATATCAAGATTTATAATAAGTGTCCACGAGATACTCGATAAGGAGCTTATGAAATTGCAATTGGGTTATTGTATGTGCTTCTACATGCTCATTCAGGTAGATACACAAAGACACACAAAAGTACTGGATTCAAGAATGCTAAATTGGTTGTAAGATATGCGAAGATGCTGATGAGACAAACACAATGCTGCAGAATGTTTGTATCTTGTAACCACAGACTGAGTTGAGACAAGCATCCTTAAGACAGAAAGTGGGCTAAACGTTCTTCTTCATGCTGATAATAAAAGTCCCACATAATCAAAGTAAACTCTAAGGAACAGAGCACGCAGAGTACATAGTGTATCTTAGGTAAGTGTGGGAAGAAATTTGGTAGAGAATTTTGCATGAAGCAAAATAAGGATTATGGGAACACAAATCTAAGAAGTTAGTTTTCATTTCTTAGATACTAGAAATAAAGTTTTCTCCTGCTGGTGCTTCCTACTTTCCTGTAAAGAAACTTATGTCTCCACCTTGGATCCCCACATTTAGGCAGCAAAACTTCTGGAAGGAACTCAGGTCTGAAACATCAGAACACATCCCTGTAGGGTATTCTTTGCAACTGTGAAAATTATTTTGATAGATATTTTGTCTCCTAATAAAATGCATTAGTTTGAGCTCCAGAAGGAGTGGAAAAGGATCTATTGCTAATATTTTCTATGCAGAGTACACTTTTCCACACTGTTTCAGAAACATCACCTTCTCAATTAGGTGGTAAGAGTCTTGAAGACAGTGATTATAGCCCATCTTTTACATTTCTCAAGACCTGGAGGCTGAGTATTCTTACCTTAAGGTTATTTGGTTTCAGCAGATATATCTGTATGTGATTTGGGAACAAGTTAATATTGTAACAAGGAAAAACAAAACAAAATCAGAAATAGTCATTTAAATCAATTGATTTCATGCAGAAACAGATGCATCCTAGTGAACATGAGACAAAAACTTAACTCTGTGGTTTCCTTGGTCAGCTTAATTTCCTTTTCCTTTCAAAACTGAACGTCCATATGGAATGAGATTCCAATGCTTAAAGGAATAAAGAAAAGCTTTTTTTTCTTTATTATCTTTCAATAAGCTTTTTAAATGCCCAAAGAGAGAGAAGAAAGAAGAAAGAGATAGACATTTGTCCTAGCACTGAGTAAAAATTAATGTAGTACTGGGTTATGGGGAAAAAAAAGAACAAAAGAAAACAAAACAAAAAACTATGTTCATTCTTTTTTTGAGAGGTTTTTGCAATAGGACGTGCATGCTCGCCAGAAAAACAGAGAGAGACAGAGAGAAAGAAAGCAGAAATCACCCGCCCAGGGGATATGGCCACACTGCAATCCCTTCTCCTCCATCTCCTCTCGGAATCTTAGGCACACATGCACACGCACCCGGTGTGAGTTTTAAGCCACTGGGTCCAGGACTCGAGCTGTGGTCAACTACATAGGAGTCCAGCAACATAGACATTGCACCAGCTGCTGGTCCTAACTATGTTCGTTTTCAAAGTATTGCTCTTAGGAAGAATTTTCCAGGAGTAAATGCAAACGATCTTCTCCATATGCATGCTGACTTTAAAATCAAACTTTCTGTAGGCTGTAAAACCAGCATATACTAGTAGGATACTTAGAAACCTTGTTCCATAAATATCATGATTATCCCAATTTATTTTTTAGGTCTCTTATGTAATCTCTTCCATTTGCACAGTATCAATTTTAAAGTGAAAATCTCATATTTCATTGATTTTTATAATGTCAGAGACTCTAAGTAAAACACATCATTAATTTAATAACACTTTTGGGGGGAAACGAGGAACACTACATTAAGCATTAAAAGATATCTCTTTCTTATCAGCCCACCATACATTACTGATGTGAAAATTAATTTGAAGTGCATAAATATAATTTTTCATACTTGATGTAATGACTTCAAAAATTTATTCATAACAAAATACACTAAACTTGGTCACACCTGTGTTACTGTTTTCACCCCACAGTTAATTATTATTATTGGTTTACCTTGTATAGATTTACAAGCCCAAGTTGTTTTCAGAGAAAATGTATATGATGTTGCATCTACATAAAATTAATACTTTTGTGTGAAGACTTCTAAAATGCTGATATTGTGCATTAATAGCACAATTAACATTCATATAGATTTACATACATGCTTTTAACATATATTTTTGGAATGTCCCAGTTGATGCATATAGATATAGTTTACTCTGTTTAAATGTTATTTAGTTATAGTACAGTTTATTTAGGTATTTCCCCAGTGGTGGCTAGTTACATTGTTTTCTGATTTTTGCTGTTATAGAGAATATTTCTGGGGCCATGTCTCCCTATGTAATGTGACAATGTGACAATGAGGACTTCTATGAACTGAGTCACAGGCATCCCCACTTTTAGTTTTAAGACAGTGAAGTTGCCCACCAAAGAGGATGCTTCAATTTACACATCCTGCAAGTAAGAATTCTCCCCAGAGCTAACCAGTCTTGCTATTACTGCCCATCTTGTCCTCCTCCTTGATGCTTCATTTTTCTGAGTACAGGGAAAATTGATCTAATTGTCATAAATGTATTCATATATTTATCAAGCATTTGGATTTTCTAGTCTGTGAACATTCTCTTCATGATTTTTGACCATTTTTTTATTCATTACAAAAGTTATTATGCTTTATTTCTGTGGATGCTGTACTTAAATATACTCATAATTTTATTTAGGAGAACATAGTTTCTTACAAGTGCCACAAATATTTTCTTCAGCCTGTCTTTTGTCCTTCAACTTTTTTTTAGTGCATTTTGAAATAAAGATTTGATAAAAGTTTTAATTTTGATCAAAGATATAGATCAATAGTTTTCTTAATGTATTCTTTTTTTCTTCCTTAAACAGATTTACCCATTGGAAGTTTTTTTTTTAATACCCTTTAAGTTTTCTATAATAATTTTAAAGCTTTTTAAGAAGATGTGCTTTTGAGCCATCTGGAATTTTTGTGCATGGATCTTTTGAGATTGAATTTTGCTTGCACAGTGTTATTTATGGATATGTATACCATGTATATCACTTTTTAAAGGGCCACATCTGCAAAAAGCCAAAACCCACATGTCATGAATCTCTTTCTGGATTTTGATCTATGTCTTTTGCTCTGTCAAGTCACACTGTTTAAATTACTATATATTTCAATATGTCTTGATATTTAGCATGATAATTTCCAATCCTTGTTTTTTTTTTTTGTCTTTCTAGAGTTGCACATTAAAATTTTATGTGAATTTTATAATTAGTATGTTGGCTTCCATGAATAATCCCTTTGAAATTTTGATTGGGTTTGCACTGAATTTATACATTAATTTAGAGAGATTTGAAATATTTACAGTGTAATGAATATGATATACCTCTCTAAACTTGCAGCTCTTTTTAAAATCTTATCAATAAAGTCATATACTTTTATTCACAAAAATCATACACAAATTTATTTTGGTTTATTGTCAGACTTTTATATTTTCACTTCACGTATCTATTTATTTCTTTACTTATTAAACACATATTTATCGAGAGCATATGTGTCAGGTACTCTTTTAGATATTAGAGACATAGCCCTAGGAAAGAAAACCAACAAACAGAAAAAGCTCTTCAACTCAAAGACCGATTCTAATGAAATAACACAGACTATAAAGATACAATCCCGGTTGTCTCCGTTGTACAGTTAACTTGCTGTTTGAATGATGCTGACTCCATGTGAAAGATTGGATGGTTTCCCGTTCTATCTGTACATTGCTGGTCATCTATAATCTTGACTGGCTGAGAATAGTGGGGTAGGAAGGTGAGGGGTGGGAATTGTGGAGTGACACCCTGTTAGGAAGCATGTCTTTCTCAGTCCGTCTCTCATTCTCATGGAGGCAGAGACTGCTCCAGGCTTCTTCCTGCCTCCCAGCCTGTCCCAAGTACATCTGCCCACTGCCATTTTCCCTGGAGACTATGTTGCATCCAGGGAGCAGCAGCAGCAAGTGAGGGCAACTCAGGCAGGATGACTGCCTCAGACCTCTAGCTCCCTACTGCCTACTCAAGAATATTTTGAGACTTCACAGTGTGCCGTGTGACTCCTTTTCCCTCTTCTGTTTGAAACTGTCCAGCTCAGCCCCAGGTACATCTTGTCTCAAGAGACTGGAATGAGGAAGTCTTTCCAGGATTTGAAGGAGGAGATAGACAGCATAAGATAAATACATTTTAAAAATAAGTAAATACATGTCATATGATTTCAAGTTCTTTGGACTATAATAGAGCTGAGAAGGGTACCTAGGGAAGGTGTGGATCAGGATTTGGAGTTTGATTGTGTATATGGTGGTAGGAGAAGTCAGAGATGAAACCTGAGCAGGGACTTGAGTGAGAAGCAAACTATGCAAGTACAAGGAGAAATATTTTCTGAAAAAAATGGGCAGCAATTGCAAAGCCCCTGTTGGAGAAAAATGCTGGACTTATTGGCAGCACTGAAAGCTTTAGTATGCCCAAGTAGATGGCAGGAAGGGAGACACGCAGAAGGTGAGAACAGAGGTCAGAGCAGAGATCTATGTCTAAGGAAAATGGAAATATTAAGGATTCTGGGTATTGTTTTGAATGAGAAAAAATCAAAGGATATTTGAGAACGATTTTCTTCATAAAGAGGAGATGGCTGCTTTGTTGGGAATTTAGTGAAAGAGAAATGGTAGAAACTAAAAGGACGTTATAAAAGTAATACCGATGATTTATTATGCTATCCTGCATCAGAGTGACTGCAATGCAAGTGAAGAAAAGTGGTTTGGTTGTGTATTTATTAACTGAATATAGTGGGTTATCAAGGATAGCTTCAAGATTGTTGACCTGGACAAGTGGACAATAGGTGTTGCCATTTACTCTAATTAGGATGATAAAAAAAGGGACTGGATCAGTGATAGTGAAGTTCACTTTGAAATATGTGAATGGGATCTATTGTATTTAAAAAAATATTATATTCTTATTATTAGTTAGCTGTAGGGCATATGTGCTCACAAGAGATAGATAGATCTTAATTTCATTTACCTTTATTCTTTGTTTATAACTTTAACTTTTTAAGTTGTCATTGTATTATGTATTTTCTATCCCATCCTGTTCTGGAAGCAAATATCTAACATTGCCTTATCCATAGAATTACATGTCTTTTTTTAAAAAAAAAATTATCTCAGTACAACTTTGGTCCTAAGTCTTACCATATTAAGAATCAGAAAACTTTTCTTAATCATTTTGAACTCTCAGGAATGGCTTAGGTTATTCAAGTGACCTATTCCTTTTTATAACCCATAATACTAATCACAATAATCATAAAATTTTAGCACGATTAGCATTTTTAAGGTTGACCTTATGATTTTGAGACATATGGCAAATCCAAGATACATATAAACCTGTAGAACTGGCTACCCACTCATTCTAACTCTTGTCATGACTGTCTTCTCCTACAATAAGCTCTACTGGAGAGTTGTATCTACTGTGTCAACCTCCTGCCACCACAATTAATTAGTCTCTGGATGGGACTTCTCTCCAGTCAGACTAATCACATTCCTCTATTTCTTTTCTCTTTATCACAGCTGATTTGGTCTAAGAACGGACACTTGTCTAAAGGCAGGTCAAAGAGAATCTCAAGGATTTTAAACTTCATTAAACAGAGTGTTGGAGCTTCTTCTCTGTCAGTAAAAAATATATTCATATTTATATTTTTAGAGCATAAACTGAGGTTAAAGATAATCAGTATAAAAGAGGGGAAAGTATTAATTAGCTGCACAGGGAAGCAGAAGACAAAGAAAGAGAAGCTCTCAGGTGCTCAAACATCTGGTCAAACCATATCCCTGATTTTCCTAATCTTGATTTTGCAAGATATCTAATGATTCTGATTTAATCATGATTTGTGTCCTTTGCAAATAAAATCAATCTAAATAATTCTGCAATTATCTTGGTTGTCTGCTCTAGTTATTTTAAATCAGAATTTTTCATCCTGTTTGGTTTTCTCTTCTCCTCTTACCTGGGTATATGTGTTGGAAATTAAATGTTTTCATAGATTAATGTTCCGCTATGATGGGTGACCTTATGTAACACATGACTGAGTCACAACTTTGTTTTATGGTACTGGAAATTCTGTGGTATAACCCAAATGTTTTGGAAATTTCAACTGCCTTTATTTATTAATACATTATTGTGTCAGTGTAACTTTCTGTGTCAAGAAACTTTCTGTCTAATGAATTTCACTTGGTAGTGAATTGCTATACATTTATGTTATCTCAGAATCTATTTTGGATATAGCTTTAACTTTCTTATTCCTGAGGCAGAGCTTAGGCAACTTTTGTCAGACTTTCAAGTTCTTTTCCTCCCCTAGTTTTTCAGTGTGGTCTGTCTTTTCGGTTGTGAGAAAAGTCATGACACATTCTTGCATAGAAAAACACATTTTGTCTTTCCCAACAACCCATTATATATCTAACTTATACAAGCACCTCCTGGTAAACACCTCCTTTGGGGGCATATAGATACAATGTACTTAATACACCACATTAAACCAATATTCCATATGATCTGTGCAGATACACTCAGTGAACACTCTCAGTCACTTATTGACCTTACACAACTTCCATCTCCTTCTCTATACCAGCTACTTAGAAATTCCTGCAGAAGACCTCCTTGGGTAATGCCCCAGACCCAGATAAAGGCCTCTGTCCATTATTTCATCTCTCTCTGGCTCCCAACCCACACGTTGAACTTATTACCCGTGATCTTCCTACGGATCTATGTCAATATCTCTCTTCTCTTTGGGACATATGAGTAATCAACTGTTTCTCATGTGTTTTTATTCTGGTGTCTCCTCTGTCTCACCCAATGAACACACTTGGATCAACCTTTTCTTTTGGTCAAGGCTCTTCTTGGTTGGAGTAAACTGGATACAGGTTGGATAAGAACCACAAGGCATTTGCTGTTGGGTTGTCGGGAAAGTTGTGACACATTTTTGCATAGAAAAATACATCATCACTTTCCCAAAAACCTAATAGTATAATAAAGTTTCTTATGAGAGGGACATCTAGTCATGGACCAGACTCTTTTTAAAAAAATTTTTTTTTAAGTTTTTATTCTTATTTTGATTTTTTTAAACATTCAAAAACATCATTTGGCTTGTATAGAGAATTTACCTAACATGAAATACTTCTCAGACCAGTCCAGTTGAGAATACTATACATGTTTTTATCAGCAGGTAATAAATAATTTCTATGTCCCACAAATGCCATGCCTCTGTACTTTTTCTCCCTGATTTCCTTCCCTATACTCTTCCCTTCTCCCCCCACCTTCCATACTATCTTCAACATGGACCACACTCTTTAGACTTCAGGCCATGGCCAGAATAAAAAAAAGTTTCTCATGAAAGGTGCATTGTAAGAATTCTTGTCAAAATCCTCTGTAGTCCAGTCAGAGCAGGGCTAGAGTTTATATTAGAGATAAACACAATAGTCTTGAAGACATTTTCAGTTAAAATAAGGATCTTGCTTAATATGAACTCTTTGTGGTGCCACCAATATAAATAATACATTGATAATTAGACAAGTTGGACCATTTAAGAACTGCTAAGTTTGGTCAGATGCATGTAATGGCAGCATTCTGAAATCACAATATACTCTCCTGCCTACTAGCTGCAGAGTGAGTTTCTTTTGACATTAATTACAAGCCACAACAGAATTTCTGAATCATCAACATGTGAAGAAAAAAATCCATGTTTAGACTTGTGCAAATGTCATTTAGTCATTTAGAATGGTCATGAAACATGCCCATTAGCCTCAAGAGCAATTAATGGATTAAGTTTAACTGTGATATTAATTTGAGAAATTAGTACATAGTGTACAATTACAAAGCACTAATGACAACAAACTTATTTATTTCTCCATGTTAAATGAAAGCAAGAAAAGGAAAATATAGTTTTGAATAGTTTTGGTGCTATTAAAATTTAGTTATACTTCAAATTATTCAAAATTAAAATCATCAGTCTCTTTTTAGTTGTCAGTTCATTTTCCTCTTAGGAATTCAGCTAGTTAAGCACATCAAACCAGTAGTCTTTGTTCTTCAATCAGAATTAATCATTACACACGATGCAGAGGCGTGTAAGTGGCCAATTGTAAAGCTATATATAGCTCTCACTTTCTTTTTTCTTGGCTTCATTTTATTCTCTCTCCTATAACTTTTAATTAGTTCTTTCAGTTTTAGGGTTTCTCAGTTCTTCTACTTTTTTTTTTTTTTTTTTTTTTACTGTATTGCTTGATATTCATTTTCATTATTCTGTTTCTAGTGTAGGGATGGAAAGGTGTGATGTCTTCCTTCCACATCATAAGATTCACTGCTGACACTCCTGTAACAAAAGATATTTTAACAAGAAAAAAAAAAGCATAACTTACCTATTTAAGTAACAGTTTTTTGTGACACAGAGCTTTTAGAAATGAAGACCCAAAGACCCAAGGAAAACTGTCTATTTCATGTTTTATAATTTAATGACTAATAGATAGCCATGTAGAACTGTGGTCAGAGATATGACCTCCTGGTAATAGATGGATTCTGGAAATCCATTAAGGAAGGTCTGTCTTCTCAGCTCTGTCTTGGCCTCTCTGTGTTGTGCTCCTTGCAAGCCTGGACACAACTCTGATGGAATGAAGGTGTTGAATAAGGGAGAGAGTAACCTTGATAGCTCTTATGGCTTGCTGTGGGAGAGAAGAGTTTTAGTGTCTATATCTCATCTCAAGAGAAAGGTTTCTGGTTTCTATGTCTTGCTTCCTAGGAGAAAAGAGAGGATAAGAAGAAGGTCAGAGGAGCCTTCCTTCTGAGGCCTTTCAATCTCCTTTGGTTCAAAGTATTCAGCATGCCAAACCATGTGTTGAACCTTCACACTAGGAGAATACTTTTCCATAGCTAGAACTGTGTACAAATAATGAGGAATATTTCCAGAATTGGTTTGTAAACACCTTAATGGATCACTATGTTCACATGTATCTGCTTAATACAATAAATAATTTTCTATACACACACACACACACACATATTTAAATTTATTTATTTATTTCTTCTACATGAGAGAGAGATAGACAAATACCTTCCAACAAAATCTTTGTGACTTTATCCTATGCTAGTGTTGACCAACCATGATCATGAATGCATATCTGCTCAGGACGTGAACCCAGGCCTTCCCACATAGTCTCAGTGTCACAGAGCATTTACACTTTTTGTCTGTTAAATGTTTCTTTCCTTTCCACCTCACACACACCCTCTACCACCCACCCACTATCACCCACTCCAATCCCTTACAGTCTATGGGATCTACACATGTCTATTATCATATTTTCGGATCTTTTTCTGCCATAGAGTGCAGATATTCAGTACATATTGAGTGAAGCTATACGGTGTATATCTTTCATGGCCTGGCTCACTTTGCTGAACATTAAGTCTTCTATATTTATCCACCTGTAAATCAAAGATAAGATCTTATTTTTTCTTATAGCTGAGTAATATTCCATAGTATATATGTGCCAGAATTTTTCAACTCAGTCATCAGTTTTGGACACTTAGTTTGGTTCTATATCTTACCAATTGTTTTTTTTTGTTGTTGTTGTTGTTGTTGTTGTTTGAGTGGTTTTTGCCATAGGGTACGTGTCCTTGCCAGAAAGACAGAGAGAGACAGGGAGACAGAAAGTGAGAAATCATCCCCCAAGGGGGATGGCCACGCCACAATCCCTTCTCCTCCATTCTCATCTCGGGATCTTGGGCACACACACACACACGCACCCAACGTGAGTTTAAGCCACCAGGTCCAGGACTTGAACCGCTGTCGACTACATGGGAGTCCAGTGACATAGCCATTATGTTAACTGCTGGTCCCAATATATCTTACCAATTGTGAATAATGCTGTAATAAACAGGAATGAATGTGCAAATGTCTCTCCAACTGAGAATTTCTTATCCTTTGGGTAAACACCAAGGAGTGAGATTACTGGAACACATGATAGTTCCTGTTGTTTTTGAGTAACCTCCATATTTTTTTCCACAATTGGTTTCTACAAAGAGGTTGTATGTACTAATTTATATTCCCACAGCAGTGTAAGAAGTTTACCTTCTTACCACAGTCTCAATAGCACTTCTCACTGTCTTGCAATCCTGCTAACTCAGCCTCAAAATTAGCTAGGTTTATAGGCATGTACTACTGCATTGGATGTGTTCAAGTTGACCTGATAATCAAACATGGGCTTCCCATGTAATAGTTAACTTCCCAACAGTGGTGTTGTCTTTGTTCCACTGCATCTGAGCCCATAGTAGAAGTTTCTGTTGCCATTAATTCCAGAAACTAACATAGTGAGGGCCCAGGACAAATGATCTGAGAATTTAAGACTTTGTTTCTACTCATATGTTAGTAGTAAGACCTAGTCATTGTGGCTAAGTATAGTTGCAAAGGAGGCTGAGAAATATGGTATTAACTGGAAAGTCATGGATGCTACTAGTACTTACTAGCAGAGAGTTGAGAATTACTGTAACTACCACAAAACAAGGGGATAGGAGAATTAATACAATTATTGTAGCAAACATTCGATTTGACAAAACACATATATTTTTGCTTATAAGGTTTTCATTTTTATTTAGTTTTTTGAAGAATTATTTAGTTTTATTTATCATTATTATTATTTAAATATGTCTATAGAGCATGCATGCTCACCAGAGAGAGAGAAAGGAAAAGTGAGAAAACACCTCACCAGGTCCAGGACTTAAACTGCAGACAGCCATGTGGGAATCTAGAGCCTTAACCATGACTCCACTTGCTGCTTCCTGTTTTTTATTTTTAAAACAGAGAGAAAAATGGTGGAACTACAGTGAATGTCAGACTGGCGAGTGATGTGATGGATAAGGGTGCTGGATTCCCACATGGCTGACTGTGGTTCAAGTCCTGGACCTGGCAGCTTGCTTTCTTACTTTCCCTTTCTCTCTCTCTGGTCAAATAAAAATAATAATAATAACAAATAGAATTAAATAAATAAATATTTTTAAACTGAATATCTATTATTTATTTGGTAGTAAAGATTAAACTTTGAGGTATTATATTACATATTTCAAGTTTTCTACAATATGTAAATAATGTAACAAATTATAGCTGTATAGCAAGGCATCCAAAAACAATAGCAGAAATATCAGTATTACTTATACCACTAAAATATGGATAAAAATTATAATGCCTGCAGGTAATACTCAGCAGGCTTGACTAGAATGTCATTTATTTATTATCTGTAAAGGAGCTAAGGACTTGTGGCAAACTGGAAATTGAATATCAAATCTCAAAAATGAGTCAGTTTATACTTGTGTTCTTGCTGTAAAAATTATCTTGGTTTATTTAGGCTTATAACCTTAGCAACACTTCAAACTGAAAATCCTTGGAAAAAAATGTATGTATTCTGCCTATACACATACATTCACTCACACAGAAACACAACAAAATATATGAATTAGTTTATTCTAACATAGGTGAATGTATCAAAGATCACTTAGAAGACTTAATGAGACTATTATTAATTATAACTATATCTGTGGCATCGGATTCCCCTAAACTGCCTCCTGGCATTACAGAGAACTTGGCATATGTGAGTTTAGGTCACACTTCTCAAAATCAAGAAGCTGACAGATCCGATTTTCTTCCTGAGATTTTGCTCATTAGCCAAACCAGAATATGTAGTACATTGGGTCACTCTGCTTGAATTCCCAAACACATGACTTTGGGATATGATCCCTTGATAACTCACTGAAAGTTTATAAATACATGTACCTGGTATAATAGGCCACAAATGACAACTTAGGCAGTAGGAGTTTTTCTTTTCGATGTCACATATTTTTGACAGCTTTACAAACTGATGTCTAACAGTGGTCTTCGGGTTCCATTCTAACATTCTAAGTTTTTGTTTGTTGTCCTGCCATGAACTGGGTTTTTTTTTTTTTTTTTTAGAGATTTTTAATTGTTAGAGATCTTTTTAGACATTATTATGTATTCCTTTGAGATATCTTAAATTGAATGTAAATACTTGTACATTATTTAAGGAATTTAAAATGTTTATATTAATTAGAAGATAAGGCAAGATTTTCTTAAGCAGTTGATATTTGTTATACATAGTCAATTATTTTTAATATTAACTTATATTTTTTGTCTATTATTGTAGGTTTTTTTTTATTAATATACTGTTTTTTAGAAAATGTATAGAATCTCTCTTTAATCCATATGAAAAGACAAGGTTTTTTAAGTGCACATATCTTTTTTTTCCTGAATTGCTAGAGTGCTCAAACATATGCCAGAGAAAGACAGAGAGGGAGAAAACATCCCAAGATGGGGAGTGGTCATGCCACAATTTATGCTTCCTTTTCTCTATCCAGTAGGATTTTGGTCAGGGAGGCACACTTACCTTGTGTGTTTTTCAAGCCCCAGAGGTTGGGATTTGAACCGATCAGCCATATGGGATCTGGATCCTTTATTCATTAGGCCAGTGGTTCCTAGCTTTTTTAGTACTAGGGATTGGTTTTGTGAAAGGCAGTTTTTTCACAGACCAGGGGTGGTGGATGGTAAAGGAGAGTTTTGGGATGAATCAAATGCATTACATTTATTATGCACTTCATTTCAATTATTATTACATTAAAATGTATAGTGAAATAATTATACAACTCACCATAATATAGTATTGGCAGCTCTTTTCCACCAGCACCACAACTCCACGGCAGGTCTTCAGACTTTAGATTCCTGTAAGGAGCCCACAATCTCGATCCCTCACACATGGAGTTCACAACAGTGTTCACACTCTTAATGAGAATCTAATGTTGCTGCTGCCCTGACAGGATGATGCAGAGCTCAGGAAGTAATGCAAGTGATGGGGAGTGGCTATAAACACAGAAGAAGCTTTGCTCACTCATCTGATGCTCACTTGCTGTGTGACTGGATTCCCCTGTTGTGGAGACCCCCTACCCACTCTGCACTAAGCCAAGCAGCCAACCCAAAGGGTATATATTGATTTCTAACTATTATAAAGAGGTAGGTAGTTCTCTGAGTTTTGGCCATCTGGATTCATACCAGCAACCTCCATACGATGAGAATTTTGGCATTTGAATGAGAAATATATCATTGACATCTCTGGTTCTGAGGCTTTTAAACTTGGGCTGGGATATTCTACCAGCTTTCCTAGCCCCCTAGTGTGCAGACAACCTACCATAAGATTTCTCAGATTGCATAATTGTCTGAGCCATTTTCCTTAATAAATCTGCTCTCCTCCATCTGTATCTATCTATCTATCTATCTATCTATCTATCTATCTATCTATCTATCTATCTATCTATCTATCAACCTATCCATCTATCCATCTATCTATCCTATGGGTCCTGTTTCTTATGATCCCTAATTTACAACTGATATGAATTTGCAGTACTCTGATCTTGCTTACTGTAGTACTGACCTGATTTGCCAAATAAGATTTGTTTTATGCTTGAGTGAAATGTTGGAATAACAGGACATTGCAGGGTTCCAGAGACTAAGAGGGAATACATTTAAGGCAACAATATCATAGCATGTTAAGTAAATTTTATTTAATTTGAAAATTTCCAATTTCTTCTCCCAACTAATAGTTGACATACAGAACAATTCAGCTTAAAATCAGATACTAGGCCAATGTGTTGGTCTAGTTATAGCATATTCATAAACAAATAAAGAAAAAAGGACAAAAGATAGCTTATTAGCTTATTTCTATCTTACTTTTACCTCTGTGTATATATGGGTGAGGCTGTGTTTTAAGATTTTTGCACCTACCAGAATGATATTTTTTTTTTCTAGTTCTTTCAGTAAGTTGAAATAGCCTCTTTAGAAATACTTCAAGGATATTTAATAGACCATTATGACAGCAGTTATATTAGAGATGTTTAGTGTAAAAGCATATAAACTTGAGCAATCCTTAAATTATATGTATTTTGAAAGTCTGCAAGAGTTAAGGTTTGACCTGAAAGAAAAGATATACATATAATTCAAAAGTCACCTGGTAACTAGATTTAATGAATGTATCGAAATGATAAAACAACGTGTGTGGAAACTAGCAGATCCTCAGCAGTTAATATAGTCTATTACCATATTATTTAAGCAGATAAAAAATTGTGCTGGAAGTATGATCTCTAGATTTGGCATCTTAGTTAATAACACCCTGAGCCTATAGAGAAATTATTCCATACAATTTTGGAATGATAACCTCATTTCCTTAGTTGACATCTTTAAATCTGAAACTTCGAATTTAGGATAGAGATTAATAAAGTGACTTAAAATTAAAGGATTAGTGTTCTTGTTTTGGGTCTCAGGAAGAGTGAATTAGTATTTAAAGTATATATGTAATACTGAAGCCATGTCTTCATATTGGCTATGAGGACTAGATGAAAGAAATCAGTCTAACTAAAATGTTTAACATAACCCAAGGTTATCTATCCCTGCATGATAATTGGCTGTATTTTACTGTATGTAAATAGTTGAGATGTTTTTACTGGATTAGGTCATTTAAAGAAGAAAAGTAAATATAAATTAAATATATTACAAATATTTATTAAATTTATATTATCTTAAGGAAAATTCTTAAGTGTAAACTCCTCAAAGTTATTTCAACAATTTATGAGTTTTACATAGAAAAATAAGGTTACATAATTTTAACTTTAAAGTTGAAAACTCTAGTTTTTAATTTATTTCAGTAAATTGAATATTAATTTTTAAAACAAAAGAAAGTGAAAAGATTTTTTGCCCCAAAATGCAACTTCAAATACACCAAACATTGGTTGAAAGGTAGGTGTAAATTACATAATTAATTTGATGTGATAATTTTTCACATACTTAATTATGTTCTTTTGATTTTTATAACACCACTAACAAGTTCCTTTGAGACAACAGAAAAAGTTGTGGCTAACTTTTTAATATATATTATTAAAAGACAAATTCTTACGTTGTCACTTTCAAGCATATCTGGTAACTAAGTGAACATCACCTCTTTCCCATTTTGTCCCTATTTTATGTAGTCTCTTTCAGTG
>NW_006159867.1:2043542-2075863 GCF_000334495.1 Tupaia belangeri chinensis | reverse complement strand
CTCTTTCCCATTTTGTCACTATTTTATGTAGTCTCTTTCAGTGTGAACTTTTCCAGCCCTTGGTAACCCATTTTAAACCTTGTGAGACCTGAGTCAGTCTATGGCCTCATGGTTTAGTGAGCTGGGATCTCACATATCTGACCATGCAGTTCGAGTCTTGCACCCCAGGACTTGAGAAACATGCAGAGCACATGCGTGTGCATGCCCCAAATCTCAACAGAGTAGAGAAACAGAGAAGGGATTGCAGAATGGCCATGCCCCATGGGAAAGACATTCTTGCTCTCCCTTTTGTTTCTCTCTCTGGAGAGTACCCACACCTTCTGGCAAAATTTTAAAACAAAACAAAACAGGGTGAGACCATGAAGATTTTCTTGTAGTTTTCATCAGCTGTTATCAGAATAATGCTGTTCATTGAGTTGACTATTTACAGTTTTGTTAACTATATATTAAATATCTGGCCAGGCATGGTAGTGCAGCAGTGACTCAATACCCTGCAATGTTGAGAGCATATGGAAAGGTGCTAGGTTCATATTCCAAGGTAACCCTGGCACACCAAGTGCATGTGCATGTGCCTGTGATCCTGGCTGGCTGAGGCAGAGGGTAGGATTGCAGTATGAAGACCATGTTGGAAGATGCCTATCTTTCTCTCACTCTCTCTGTCTCCCTCTCTCATGAAAGGAATAAATGAAAAAAATAAATGAAAAAAATAAAGAATCTGTCATTTGATTTAGCAAAGGATATAAAGTTCTGACTGAACGTACCCACTATGGAAAAAAAGTTTAGTGCTTGTCATATGATAATAATTACATAAAAGAACTGGATAAACACTTCATGATGTATTTACTATGTACTACATTGTATTGTACTACATTATTATAATCAAACTTATAAATGCCTTGTGTAGTAACTTTACTAACTTGGATTCAGTTAGCTTATTAATTTATTTTTCATTATAAACCTACTCAAAATTTAGGGGCCTATAAAAATAATCTTTCATTGGGACCAGCAGATGGTATAATGGTTATGGTGTGGACTCCCATATAGTCAACCACAGTTGGAGTCCCAGACCCAGTGGCTTAAAACACACTGGGTATGTGTGTGTGTGTGTGTGTGTGTGTGTGTATGTGTGTGCCCAAAATCCCGAGAGGAGAATAGAGGAAATGGGTTGGGGGGGTGCCCTTTCCTTTTGGGGGGGGGGTGATTTCTTGCTTTCTGTATCTCTGTCTCTCCAGTGAGCTCAAATGCCCTATACCAAAACTCTCTCTTGAAAAAAAAGTAATAATCTTTCTTAACTCATATGAAACTATAATCTGAATAGAGATACATGCAGAGAGCCCATTTCTGTTTCACACATTATTTGGGTCAGCTTGACTGGGGAGTGGATGGTTTAATTCCATGATGCCTGTACACAGCTGTGAAGTTGTTGCTGGCTATTGGCTGTGGGCTCTGCCAGGACTGAAAGCAGAGGGTGCCATTTCCCTTCCAGTGGTCCCTTCTAGGTGGTTTTCTTGCAAGAGTCTTGACTTCCTCACAATGTGCATGTGTGTTCCAAAAGCAAGAGTCCCCTAGGAACCAAATGAGAGTGTTTATGATCTAGCCTGGATGTCACACATCTCCATGTGTACTTTCTATATATTTGCAGTCATAAAAGCCCCCTTAGGATAAAGGGGAGAGGATACTGAACTTACTTTCCTAAGGGGCCGGGTGGAATCAAATAATACTGTGAAATGAGCATGTAGGAAGCGAGTTCAAGCTTATAATCATATTTGGAAAATATAATCCCTATTAAAGATGGTGAGAACAGAGATTTAGTGAGGTAAAGTAGCCTGCCCAAGGTCACCATGTTTAATAAGAAGTAAATATGTTTTGTAATAACTACAGATGATTTCTTTAGAAGTTTTGTTATTTTTCATATTAATTTTTACAGTAATAATGATACTGTTTTCATACCATTTTCATGAACTTTAGTCCAAAGGAATCTCATGAGGTGCTGCAGTATTGCACAGGTATATTTAGTTATAAAACAACTCCTTTTTACATGTCACTTCAGCCATCAGCCTAGTGTATGCTTATAGTAATGCAATTATACAATGTTGTATGATTATAATATTAGGTACTCCTGTGAGTAACAAACTGAAGAACATATGCCACTGAAGTTGGTAAGCATATGATGAATTGGCGGAAGCAGAAATGTGTTTATTTATTTGAGAATAAATGAATCTGGGGGTCAGCTCTGTTAAATTCAAGTGTCAGTTCATCCAGTGAGCCAGTGTAAAGTCAGTCAGTTAAGAGAGCTTCATGTACATTTGAAAATAAAGAAATTCACATCGTTCCTTCGAATGCTTAGATCCACTGGCTTCTATTACCTGTATCATTAATGATATTCTGTATGTAGAACTATTTTATGAATCTTTTTGGTATTTTGTTTTATTGTTTTTGAATTGTGGAGAAATAGTTCCTGATTATTG
The DNA here is from genome assembly GCF_000334495.1 of Tupaia belangeri chinensis. NCBI lineage: Eukaryota > Metazoa > Chordata > Mammalia > Scandentia > Tupaiidae > Tupaia > Tupaia belangeri. The sequence continues at coordinate 2,073,395 of NW_006159867.1, read as the reverse complement.
TTTTAAGACTTTTTCTTTCAGTAAAGGGTCAACCTTTCCCTGACAGATTGATGGTGTCCTAGATCTTCTAGGGGTTGACTTAAAAATAGTGTCATTCTTATCTGTGAATAAAACAGAGATTATGACCCAACTGTCATGTAACAGGAGGGATCATCTGTCTTTCTTTTTTTGAGTCAAGGGATTTTGGCAAGAACATAATATTCCCTTCAAAATCAGTTTGTTCCCTTGACTTTTTTTTATAGACTCCATTTATCTGATTCTGCTGCTTCTACGCAGTCTTTGGGCCTCCAGACTGATTAGATCCTAATTCTTTTGGCATGCTGTCAACATGTCCCACTCAGAATAACGATTAAGCCTTTGCTTTTGCTATTCCTCTGCAATTTTGTTCCCTCTTCTGTGTTTCATGTTTTTTCTTTGTGATTTTCACCTATTTTGCCTAAAGCTATCTCCTGAAAATGTGCTAGTATCTCTATGAATTTGTCTCTTCATTGCCCAAGTAGTTTGTTAAAGTCTCCTTCCTTAGATTTTTATTCTACCCCAATTTGTGATCCGAGATACTGACTTTTAATCTAAATATTCTTCTATGTGTCCAGTATTTTTTATATCATGAACACTAAGAATGCTCAAACATTTTATTCTATTCAGATAAAATAACATTCAAATAATAGATTTTCCTAAGACTGTAAATCTTTACATATAATTATTCTTCTTGCAACTACAGCTATCCAATCTCTACATATTAAAGGCAATATATTTTTCCTCTTAGCATAAATCATTAATACTTGAAATTCTTGCTAAAGTTAACTAAAACATTTATTATGCACTAATAATGAAAGTTAAAATTTTATTTGAGTTTTTAATGATAATTTAGTTTATACACTAGATATTTTAGTCAATCATTTGCGATTATTCTCAGGAAATACAGGTAAGACTTCAATCTACTACAAGATTTCTTTATTTTGATTTTAAAAGATAATCTTGCAGAATAAAATTGTAATGATGCCATAAATGCAACTGAGGATAAATGAGTCCTTTCTTTTTGTTTAAGAGCTACACTTTTGAGAACAAACTAAGAGAAATTTTGAGATTCAAATTATAATAATGGCTTTACATACTTATAACATGGTCTATGTACAAAAAGAAAGATGGCTGTTTAGGTATAGTTCTTAGATGTTGACAAACTTCTGTTTTCCATTATTTTTAGAGTAGCTATCTATTTTTAATTTGTCATTTAAGTATGAAGAAAGTAGTTTGTTCTTTCTGTCATAAGTTTTGTCATAGACTGGATTAGTGGAATCTGAGAATAGAGATTATGGTGTTTTCTTATATTCACCACCTTTAAAGGAAATAGAAAAGGTGGGATTTAGCACTGGGCAGAGGTAGAAGCTGAGCAATGCGATGGTGTCAATGAGGTTTTCAACTGACTCCTTAGAAATAGGATACACCATCTGAAATTACTCCAAATTGAGATGAGGTGGTTTGACTTTTGTACTAAACTGAGCAGTGATAAGATAAATCAGACTTGGCAAAGAGAAACAGCCCTGGAAAAGGCAATTCTTGTCATCTACAGCAATTTCAAAGGTTTTAATGGAGAACCTGGGTGGAACATCCCTTATGAACAACAGAAATAATTTTTCAAATGTAGTAAAAATAGAAATATTTTTTGAGAAAATAGATAAACTCTTCCACAACTACCTCAATCACTTAAAGTTATGTGGGCCTTCTATGATGCTTAATTTGTTCTCCTCTCCTACCTTTTGTTGTTCTTTACTCTTCTGTCTCCTTGTGTTCATCCCCCTCTTTTTCCTCATCATCTTGTTTATTCTCCTCCTACTCCTTTTTTTCTTCCCTCTCACTTCTTTCTCAGTAGTTTCTTCCTCTTCAATAGTGTATTCTATTCAAAGGGATGTCATTTGGTAAAAGACACTCAAAAATGTAATTTGCAGACTCCTGTCTCTGCCTACTATTAGTGATGAGTACACTAAGGTTAGTTAGCTGAGAGGCACAAGTTACATAAAGTGTTCAATAGAAATTCAGTATTTCAACTCAACAAGTAAAAACTGGTGCTGCAAATACAGCACACAATTTTTTACATGCAACCAAATTATATATACAGTTATTCCAAATTCAAACTCTGTGATAATGTCAAGAATTTGTGGTATTATTTGTCTGAAATATCTGTCTTCCATTGAATCATCTAGCAAGATTTTATAAATCCATTATTCAAGAGATATCCATTATTCAAGTTTTGAGTCATGCCACTGACTCTTCCTCATCTCTGGGCAAATATACTCAATAGTTTTGTTTTATGTCAAAATTCTTTTTTTTTTTCAGTAAATTGATCTTTTACATTGAACTATGAGTTTCAAAATGCAAAGATATATCTTTTGAATTAGTTTTGTTGGCACCTGGCATGAAATTTAAAATAAGTAAAACTTTATTGGCCCAGCCTTGGTTGCACAAGCAATACAGTACTGATCTGCATTGCTGAAAGTCACATTGCCTACCCCAGGTTTGGATCCTGAGTCAACCAGAGAAAATACACAAGGAGTACATAAGCTCAAGATCCTGACAATCTAGATGGCTTTAGGAAGAAGATTGTAATGTGATGAGACCCTATGGAGCATGCCTATCTTTCTTTTCTCTCTTTTTAAAAAATTGTGTTTATTTTTTACGTTCAATTACCATTTATCTTTACAACATTTAAAATGAATTTTCCCAGCATGAATATCCTGTGCACTAGTCCAGTCAAAGAAATTACCATCTACATTGTCATCAACAGATGATTTTCTATTTTTGGGTCTTTTTTTTTCCCCTTGATTTCCTTCTCCTCTCTGCCAACACTTGAATTTCTTGCCCTCCTCACATACTTCCTCTGGTTTCTATAGTTGCTTTTCATGCTGTTATGCTCTCCAATCTTTCAGTTTCTACCATAGAGTACAGACTTTCAGACTTTCAGGACATACAATGCCTGTCTTTCATAGTCTGGCTAACTTTGCTTAGCATTATATCTTCTGTATTCATACACTTTATTTCAAATCCCAGGGTCTCACTGTTTCTTTCTTTTTCTTTTTCTTTTTTTCTTTTTAATGGCTGATTGGTATTATATAGAGTGCATGTGTCACCCTTTTTCCATCTGTTCTTGTGTTCTTGGACATTTGGGTTGATTCCAGATCTTGGCAATTGTGAACAATGCTTGAATAAGCATGGATATGCAAGTGTTTTCCTGACTGAGCGTATTCCCATCTTTTGGGTAGATACCCAGGAGTGGAATTGCTGGATCATATGGTGTTATATTTGTAGGTCTTTGAGGAAATTCTATATACTCAGCAGTGGCTGTACTAATTCACCTTCCCACCAACAGTGTAGGAGAGTTCTCTTTTCATCACAGCTTCATTCCTGAGTTGGAAGAATTAATATAATAAAAATATCAATTCTATCCAAATTAATCTATAAATTTAATGCATTCTCAATCAAATTATCAAAGATATTCTTCACAGTTTTAGAAAGAAAATCATAAAATTTGTCTGGAATTATAAAAGACCCTGTATCATCAAAGCAATATTATACAAAAAGAGTGGAATAAGAGGCATCTCTCTCTCTGACTCCAAAATACATTACAAATCTTGATAATCAATACAGCATGGTATTGGCACAAAGACATGCATACAGACCAATGAAACAGAGATCTCAGAAATAAATCTTAAAAGATTCAGTCAAATGACTTTTGACAAAGGGCAAAAGACAATCTGGTAGGGAAAAGAAAATATCTTTAGAAAAATAGTGCTGGAAAAATTGGATATCCACCGCAGAAAGATGAAACTGGATACCTTTCTCTCACCATTAACAAAAATCAACTCAAAATGTATCAAAGATATAAATATAAGATTTCAAACTATAAAATTGCTGGTGGAAAACACAGGAGAAATGCTTGAAGATATTGGAGTAGGCAAAGAATTTCTTAAATAAGACCCCCAAAGCACAGGCAACAATCTCCAAAATAGACAAGTGGGATTACATCAGGTTAAAAGCTTCTGGAGAGAGACCAGCAGATGGTATAACGGTTATGTCGCTGGACTCCCATGTAATTAACCACAGTTCGAGTCACAGATCTAGCAGCTTAAAACTCATGCTGGGCATGTGTGCATGTGTGCTAAAAATCCTGAGAGGGAAATGGAGAAGGGATTAAGGTGTATCCATCTCCCTGGGGTTGATTTCTCACTTTCTGTCTCTCTGTCTCTGTCATTCTGGTGAGTGCACTCGCCCTATATATATATATCTGTCATTCTGGTAAGTGCACATGCCCTATATATATATATTAAAAAAAAAAAAGCTTTGGACAGCAAAAACAACAATAATTAGAGTGAAGAGACAACCCCCTTGGAGTGGGAGAATATATTTGCAAACTCTTCCTTGGATAAGGGACTGATAGCCAAATTACACAGTAAACTCAATCAACCCAATTAAAAGATGGGCAAATGAGCTTCACAGACAACTCTCCAAGGAAAACATATGAACAACTAAAAAGCATGTGAAAAAATTGCTTAAAACTCACGCCAGGTGCGTGTGCGTGCGTGCCCAAGATCCCGAGAGGAGAATGGAGGAGAAGGGATTGCAGCATGACCATCTCCCCTGGGGGGTGATTTCTCGCTTTCTGTCTCTGTCTCTCTCGGTCTGCCTGGTGAGCGCACATGCCCTATAGTGAAAAACCTCTCCAAAAAAAAAAAAATTGCTTAACATCTCTTATCTCTTATCCTAAGGGAGATACAAATCAAAACCATAATGAGATACCTCCTAACCCCAATCAGGATGGCTAAGATCACTTACTCTTTTTTTTTTCACATGAATGCACATGTACCCTCTTAAGGAAAAAAAAAAGTTATTGAGTGAATAAACTAACAACAGAATGAATAATGGTAGCCCACTATATATAGTTTACCCTAAAACTTATTCCATATTTGTGCTTACAGATGTGTACAGTGAGGGGTCAGATGGTGGTTTAGTAGAAACAATGCTCTGTGATGGTGGCACCACATGGAGGGTCCCCACTTTGTGTCCCACTGCCTCCTGGTAAGCACCAGGCGTACATGCTGGCTCATGATCTGAGCTAGCTGAAACTAGGAGTGGAACATGCCATCAATATCGTTGAAGATGCTCTCTTTCCTTCTCTGTTATGGAAAAATAAATAATTAATTAATTAAAAGAAATGTGCTTTCCATCATGGTATCTACTTTTCAACTTTCTTCCAACACATATGTGAGTTTTTAGCCCCATCCTTTGATGCACGCCACTCTAGATATTCCTCCTAGTCTCTCTGCTTCTAGCTTTCCTACTACACTGCCAGTGATAACAGTTCTGACTTGAGTCTGGAAACTGCACAATATATGGATTCTTATCTAAAAAGAGAAATTCCCTGTTGTTTCTCTATTTAGTACCATTTTCCTGTAATGGAATTATTAACTAGCACAGTGATTGCTTTAAACATAAATTGAGGTTATACTACTGAGTATTTTAGAATCTTTCTCTTAGTTTCGAAGGGTGAGCATCTGGTGTATTGTTCTTCAGCTCTGGCTATCATGTTATTTGAAGGGCTCTGTAGCATAAGGGTGGGAGGGCGAGGCAGAATTTCTTTCAGTGCATTTCCCACACATATCATCACCATATGTAGACTGTGTATTAGATGAGGCAAGCTAGTCATGTGGTGAATTATAACAAGCAAGCTGATAGACATCCTGACACCCAGAGAAAGTAGAGAATAAAATAGTGAGCTGTAAAAAAAGAAAAAAGTTATCTGGGGTTTGGCATCTAGTTTTAAAACTGATGAAGAAAAATTCTCCAAGTGTATTATAATTTATATTACTTAAATGAATATTGTAAATATGGTTTTATTAAGGTATTAGATTTTATGCACTTAAAAGCTTTATGCTACTGCATATATTATATTATACAGTCAGAGTTGAACATCTTTATTTTTAGCCTGAAAGCAACCTACATTACAAAATAGCAACAAATAGATAAGATACATCATTTTATGAAACATATCTCCATTTTTAGAAATGCATGAAATTAATCTTATTACTATTATAGTAAAATAAATATTCATAGCCAACTCAACAAACATGAGCAAATAAGTCTAAGGTAGCACATTAGACATCGCAGATCTAAAGATGAATGTGCATGATATTTGTTCTTAGTGTGTTTTCAAAATACTCAAACTAAACAAAAACAAATCCAATGAATTGAATGTAAGATTAAGATTTGTTCTGAAAAAAAGAGTTACGGAAATTTGAAAAAGGGAGTTTACATTAGTATGGAGAAATCAAGTTGCAGTTTAAAGAATAGAATATATTGAGGGTTGAGAAATTGAAGGATGAAGAAGAAAAAGAATGAAAAACAAACAAATATTATCCAGCACTACTCAGTTGCTAAGCTCTATGTAATGTACAGAGAACAACAAATTTCCCTTTGTAACTAAAGCACTTGATAAAGAGAATAGTGAAGATGATACTTGGAAGATAAATAATGATCAAATTATAAAGAGGTATTAATTATTGTAATAAAGAATTAAAAATTTTGCAAGCTTCTGGAAACTATTCTGAACCAGGAAAATTAAAGCTGACTCTGTTTCGGAAGAATAATTTTGATAACCATAAGAGAGTTGGCTTTGGTTAGAATAAAGAAATGGAGACTTTGAGGACAGGAATGTACTTTAAGAACATATTCCAGAAGCCCAGAGCTGAGACCATAAGAGCCTAACAGGGCAGCGATAGTGGAAATGAAAAGGCAATCAGAGTTGAAACTTTTCATTGAACCTTTTGATTGACATGCAAAGCAGTCACTAGCGTTCCACAGTGTACACATGACTTCTCTGGTTAATTCATTTAATATAATGCATGCTCTCTTGTATGACCACCTAGTTCCCAGAGATCTATGGCTCAGTGAGCTATTTTTCTAAATTGAACACATTAGTTGTGCTCTCAAATTAACAATTAAAAGTAAGTGATAGAATTTACTTTATTAAGAAAAGACAGCACTGCCCAACTATTCTCCAGCTTTGCAACTTATGTGACACTGACAGAGAAATATATTCTCTAATAATTCACACTTATACCACTGGTAATTTTTTTTGTCCAGAGTCTGTTGTCCAAGCACCACCAATATCTAGCTAACTCTAACATTTTCCAAAAAGTTAATTAAATTAAACATTAACCAAGCAAGGGCCAGCAGATGGCATAGTGGTTACATCACTGGACTCCCACATGCCCTACTACAGTTCGAATTCTGGACCCAGTGGCTAGAAAATCATGCTAGGCACATGTGTGTGTGTGCATATGTGTGTGTGTGTGTGTGTGTGTGTGTGTGTGCATGTGTGCCCATGATCCCAGGAGGAGAACAGAGGAGAAAGAATTGCAATGTAACCATAACCCCTGGGGAGCGATTTCTCACTTTCCCTCTGTCTCTCTGTGTGTGTCTTTCTCTCTGGCGAGCACACATAACCCATGGCAAAAAACTTTTAAAAAACAAACATTACTCAAGCATTTGTACACCATATTGAAAATATAAAAAAGGAAGAAAGTCATTTTCTTTCCTCAGACTCAAATGACAAGCCTAGACAGAGGTTTTTGACAATACTCTTTATTGATGCAACATTATGCCCATGATCCCAGGAGGAGAACAGAGGAGAAAGAATTGCAATGTAACCATAACCCCTGGGGAGCGATTTCTCACTTTCCCTCTGTCTCTCTGTGTGTGTCTTTCTCTCTGGCGAGCACACATAACCCATGGCAAAAAACTTTTAAAAAACAAACATTACTCAAGCATTTGTACACCATATTGAAAATATAAAAAAGGAAGAAAGTCATTTTCTTTCCTCAGACTCAAATGACAAGCCTAGACAGAGGTTTTTGACAATACTCTTTATTGATGCAACATTATACTTTTTTTTTTTTTTGCAATGGGAAAAGCATCAGTATGACAGAAGTGTGAAGCGTTTATGTTTTTCTCACACAACAGATATGAAACTGTTGACTGGCAGAGTCACAGGTTGCTACAGCCAGCAGGGATATTTGATAATGTGTAATGTGACATATGAAGTAACACAAAATCAATGACTTCTGTGTGGTTGGGAGCTTTTTTCAGGCTACTCTCAGCCTCAGTTTATCCTTTTCCTGCCAAAAGGGGAAGATGACTACAAACTCATTAAACAGTGTCACTTCAGAACAGAGATGGGAACCAGTACAAAGGATCTAGTGGTATGCAGATTGAGAATGTTGAGGCAAAAAATAACTGCAGGGGTATTTTTTAGAATGGTCTAGTTCTTTGCATGTACAGTTCACTGCCTGTGTCCCAGGATGCATTGCGTGGGTTTGCTTATTGTATATATTAAATGTTACATAGAGGTACATAAATGCAAAGAAGCAAAAATGTATCTGCAAATGCAGTGAATGAAATTTGTGGACAGATGAGTGTTATAGACATCATATGTAGAAACCTAAAAAAGTATATAAATTATTCTTATCTCTGCATAGTGGTATGTACACATGCATTTACGTGTGTATTTTTATATTATATACGCCTTAGTCCATTATTTGTATTCATAACAGAAATATCTGAGATTGGGTGGTTCATGAACGAAAGTAGAAGTTTTTGTCACAAAACTCACAATTTTGGTAACTGGGAAGTCCTAAGATATCTCAAAGTGTTGGAAGGTAGAACTTGTAGCAGAGCAGAGTGTGGTCTGTGAACATGGCTGTTTCTCATTCTGGTCTCTCTCTCTGCTTATATAGCCACTGTAAGTCAATCACAGAGGACTTGCCCTAATATTATCATCCCTCATGGCCCAACCCTGTAACAGTGTGAAGAGATGAACTTTTCACTGAATATTTCTACAGTACAATCTATACAATTAAGTACCAGTACTTGAACCATTTGGGGGTTTACCACTGCCACCCACCACCAACAAATTCCAATTCAAATTTTGAGGGACAAACCATTACCTGTACTATAACATTATATGTACCTATTAGGTATACATATAAATGTAGTTTTTCTTTAATTGTTTTCTTTTTACATTTTTGCATCTTACAAAAATAAATATGAATTATTATGATTTTTTTAGAGAGATATTTATTATAGGGCACATGCACTCACCAGAGACATAGAAGAGACAGAGAGAGGGAAAATGAGAAATCACTCTCCTGGAAGAATGGCCACGTCACAATCCCTTCTCCTCCATTCTTGGGATCTGGGCATGCATGCGCATGTACTCAGCATGAGTTTCAAGTTGCTGGTTCCGGGAATTGAACCACAGTTCACCATGTGTGAGTCTGGCTCCTTAACCACTAGGCCACATGCTAGCCCAGTATGAATTATTTTGTAAAAAATAACTTTTTTTAGAGAGAGATTTTTGCTATATGGCACATGCACCCACCATAGAGACAGAGAAAGAGAGACAGAAAGTGAGAAATCAACCTCTAGGGGGGATGGCCACACTATAATCCCTTATCCTCCATTCTCCTTTTGCGATTTTGGCCATGCAAGACATGCACCTGGCATGAGTTTATAGCTGCCCTGTCTAGGACTCAAACAGTGGTCCACTATGTGGGAGTCCAGTGACATAACCATTACACCATATGCTGGTCCCTATTTAGATGTAATATTTTGATATATATGTAAAATTTGTAAAATCAACCACGTTGTATATAATGTATTCTTTAATGAGATTTAACTAAATTGTTCTGTAGGTGAAAAGAAATTCAAGTGGAAGTAGCCTTTGTTTATTGTTATATTCAGATATCTGACTGAGGATGTTTCCACGTGACAATTAAAGATTTGGGTCTATTCTCCCAAGGGGTGAGTTTAAATGGATAGCAGTCATTTCATCTTTTTCCTGTTGGGTGATGCCGCTCTGTGTTGTGAGAACAGTAGTCTAGAGTTTAGCCATTGTCAGGTATTTGCATACTTTATGCCAGACACAAATGTTACCAAATGAAAAGATTTGTCTCCTTTAAAGTTCTCTCAACCCTGGGACCAGCAGTTGGTGTAATGGTTAGGTTGCTTGACTCCCTTGTAGTTGACCATGTTTCAAAGTCCCAGACCCAGTGGCTTAAACTCACGCGGGGCACATGTGCGTGAGTGCCCAAGATCCTGAGAGGAGAATGGAGGAGAAGAGATTGCGGTGTGGCCATTTCCCTTGGGGGTTTGATTTCTTGCTGTCTCTCTGTCTCTCTCTGTCATTCTGGCGAGTGCATGCTCCCTATAGCAAAAACCTCTCCCCACCCCAAAAAAAAATTCTCCCAAACCTTTTGTGAGTGGTGTATTGGGCAGCAAGTATTTTTTATGGCAGAATCAGAGTCATCTTGAATGATTTAATCTCTTTCACAAAGGGTGGCAGTGGCAGTGGGAGTGGGCAATGAACAGAATCAACTGAGTAAGTACAAAATGTTCTCTAAAATAGCATGCTAATAATAATTATGTGGTCTATAAAACTGATTTAATTTCCACAACAGTCTGTGCATGCTATGCAAATTCTCTGAATAATTCTTAAACTAGAATAAATCTCGAGCTTTCTAAAGCACCTTTTGCATTTTACCTATTTCTATTCTTATGAGGATGCTGATCTTTAAATCTTTCAAAACTCTCATAGGATGGATTATATATTTTTGTGCATGCTCACTTCCTATACAATATCTGGACTTGAAAAATAATACACCTAGAAGCACTCTTGACCAACTTTATCACAATGAAGACAGATCTGCAGCAAAGAGCCAATATGGTCATTTTATAGCATATCATCTGGATGCTTGAAATAAAGAGATCTTTGGGGAATAATGAAATTTCCATACCTTATGTGGAATGACCATTAAAGCAGATAGTGCTATTTGTGGACCAGTTACAAAGGCTTGGGCGCATAGGTCTTCCCTTTATAATTCTATGGGTTTCAAATGAGTCATAATTTGAAATTCATGAATTTAAAATTTCTTCTTGTATCAAAGGCATATAGTGGATATTATACATAATATTAATAACAGTAGAAAGAATGGAGTTCAATAGGAAAGCAAACTAAGAATACATTCTGAATTCATAATATGCTTTGTACTTTCTTTTCATTTGTTGCAGTTTATATTGCAAGTTTGAGGCTATATGATGGTGATTCTCAGAGGACATAAATATGGCAAGAAAGCCTTTGGAACATTTTCCAAACAACATGAACTCTTTTGAGCTCTTTAGTCAGTATTTATTGTAGCGCATGTTTAAAAAGAAGTCTGTAGCTTGAACAAGTAAAAATGAAATATCTCAATTAACTTTAAAGAAAGTAAGGATGTGGAAGAGGTGGTTGAAGATGAGATGAGAAATGGCTTAACAAAACTATGCAAATCAACTAAAAACCAGAAACTCTAAAAGAATGCATTATGTTGACAGCAATATTTATAGTTCTTTTCCTTCAAAAAGATCTGAATTAAAGTATCTATACCAATAACGTGGTAGCAGGGCTTTAGGGTTTCCAAATCAGGATGCAATATAAAGTGTCACTTATATTTTGACCTTAGAAAATAGAATGGGAATGTTATACGTGATATTTATTCCCATAAATGAAAAAATATAGTTATCACATAATGTATAACAGTTGTAGATTACTTCTTATTTCATATTTGTAGTTCATGCCGTCTTTGCCTAAATGTTACATCTATCAAATTTCTCATATTTCTCCTTCATAGTCAAAGCCATACTGCTTGTTTTAGTGAGACAATCATATGTTTTTGGTAAATACCGTTAGCTTTAAAAAGTCAATTTTAGAGGTTATAATTTTGCTATTGATACATATAATTGCCACCAAATATAATTTTTATACAAAACTAAAAGGAACCTTTTACTTTTCTAAATGTCTTTCTCTTATTAAATCAGTGTTTATATAATATGTTAAATATTTACTAACATGCTGAACTAAACAAATTGGGCAGGTCTGAGTGTTCTTCACAGCACATAGCCATGATTATTTTCTTATATATGACTTCCTCTGGTAGTGTTTACACTTTCCTTATCTTTTGCTTATTTGTACTGTTTTCCATTTATTAAGGAAATGCAAGTGGCTGATGAAACAATAAAACATTGTTCACCAAATTTAACTGAGGAATAAAAGAGCTCATTGCAAATGTGAGCAGGGTTATTGTTTTCTACAAGATTCATAAATGTAAATACTTGAAAAGGAAATTGAAACAGTAGTTGCTAAGTGAAGCATGTTTCTGAAGTTTTTTGTTTTGTTTTGTTTTGTTTTGTTTTTTGGTAATACTATTCTGAAGTATTTCTCTATCAATCAAAATACCAGTCCTGTTGAAATCCATTAGATATTACACTTCATGCAAAACATTATTTTTTGCAGGGATAATAATTTTTGTTCCTTAAGGAGAATTTTAAAGAGTTTTTTTTGTGATAAAAGCATTGACCCACTTGCAAACACATTTCTTGATTCAAGATATTTCTGAAAGTATTTTTAAAAATTTTCAAAGTTACAAGAACATAAGTGAGATGGCTATAAATTCAGAAGGTAAGGAAACCAATAAGACTTCACAAGAGAATTAATGATTGCTTTTTACAAAAATTCAGTGTCTTGAAAATCGAGAACTCTGAGTGCTGATCCACTGAAGATGCCTCACCTTGAACAAATATCTTCTCTTATAATAGGATATATGATACATAGTTCATAGGGATGATTTGATGGTTAATGAGATGACATATGTAAAATTATTTCTGACTAGCACATCACTCTCCAATGTTTTGATATTTTGGAAGACTTCAGCCTAATCAATGTAATGGGAGTAAAATCGGTTCCAGAGTTTACAACTGCAAATTTAATTATCTGATAATTGGATAGATAAAAGGTCTGATAATCTAATTCAGTAATGAAGCTAACTAAACAGACTTACTGAAAACATGTCTTTTTGCTGCTTCACAGCCTGTAAGAGTTTATGGGACTGAACATCACAGAAAACTATGGGAAACCCACCTATGGATAGGAAGTCCAGTTTTGCCTCATTCTGTCCATAATCTGTGCAAAATATTGTTCACTTTGAATTAGCGTGCAGAACATTACACTACCACAGTATGCACACAGAGTATAGCTTTAAAACTTTTCTCTCCCTTTTTCATCTTCTAACTCCTTTTTGTCAGCTCTTCACTTCAAAAAGGTAAATTTTCCATCCAAACTCTTAACTGTCTTTAGATTCCTATTTTCAATTCTTCCATGGACATTGGCTCAAACTGTGTAACAAGAGATGCTACTTGGTCCCATATGAGACACAGAACTGAAAAGCATCGTACAGTCTCTGATGATTAAATTAAAGTCTTTGATTAGCAGCAAATGTGCTGATTGGTTTAAAAGCCCTAATAAAGTTGAGTTTATACATTTGAAATTGACATTTGTCTCAAATCCTGTTGATCTTCTGACCTTGCTTGTGCTAAGTATGGGTCTATCTTCAACTTAACACATAATTTTATACTCTGTGGACTTAAGTTAAATTCCAAATAGCTTCAAAAGCTAAAAATTAATTGCAAATATGAAAAGACACATAAAAGATTAATTTCTAAAGTTGATATCTACATAGCATTTTATATCCGTTTAAAACAGTTAGCTTATTCCTTATCTAGCCTCCCTAAACAATTAGAAACTTGACATACTGCAGAGTACATTTGTTGGATAAAATGGTATGTACAATTAAATCTCCCTTACCTTGAATACTTTAAAATAAAAATGTGTTCTGTAATTTACTATATCTCCTTCCTACTTCTAACATACAGGCCATTTATTATCATGAAGTAGGAAATAGGTATCTAAATATTTCAATTGTGTATAGTTTTATTATTTATAAAAATAAAAATATGTAGCTGAACCAAAGATGTAATGTTGTGTTGGGTGAATTATACATGGAATTTTGTAATATAAATATTCCTAAATATTAAAATATTTCTTTTCATGAATACATCATAAGATCGGATGCATACAAAGTGGAATTAATTTTCTAGTTAACCCCTAGGGACAATAATATATATTTGTAGAGAAAGACTATACCTCTTACTAGTCATTTTTTTTTACAGAGAGCGTGTGTGTGTGTGTGCATTTTATTAACTATGCCATGGGGCACAAATACTCAGAGAAATACAGAAAGAGAAAGTGAGAGAAAGGGAAAGTCAGAAAACATCCTACATATGTCACAATCATGCTTTAATCCCTTCTTCTGCATTTTGCACTCCTTTGAGGATTTTTGAACACATGCACACACACTTGGCATGTTTCTCAAACCGCTGAATCTAGGACTTTAACTGAGCAGTTTGCCATGTGGGATCCAGCTGCCTAATCAACACACCACCAGCTGCACCTCCCCTTTTTAAAATTTTAAACAAGCAATTGCATCATGATAAAAAATATTGAAGAACCAGACCACAGATGGCGTAATGGTTACGTTGCTGGACTCCCAAATGGTCGACCACGGTTCGAGTTCTGGACAGGGTGGTTTCTAACTTACTGGGCACTTGTGTACTCATGCCCAAAATCCCAAGGGGGACCTGGAGAAAGGATTTGGGGCATGGCTCTAATCACATTCCCTCCCAGGTTGGGGAGACTGGTTTCTCATTTTTCTATCTCTCTGTCTCTGTGGTGTACGCACATACCCTATAGCAAAAATCTCCCTAAGAAAAAAAATTCAAGAAGTATAATAAAGGAGATGGATGTTTTGGTTGAATAATGTCTGGTATTTGTATGGTAGGAAAACAGCTGGTTGTAGATCTCAATTTTTATACAGATGTCGAGCATTGTACAGAAGCTGTAATGAAATGATAGTGCAGAATTAAAGTCTTTATTTCCTCCACTCTGTTAAAAAGAAAAGTAGATATTTTATAACAAATTAAGTACATATATTGAAATCCCTTTGGATTTTTGCTAGATTGCATTTTTACCTAAGAAGGCCATGAAGAGCAAGGAAGAAGTAAATCCTTCCATAAATAATGTGAGCTTAAAAATGCTCAGAATGTGAGGGCCAGCAGATGGCAAAATGGTTATGTAGCTGGACTCCCCATAGTCGACTGTGGTTCGCGTCCTGGACTCTGGTTTCTTGAAACTCACACCAGGCACATGTGCTTGTGTGCCCAGAATCCCAAGAGGAAAATGGAGAAGAGATTGCGGCGTGGCCATCCCCCATGGGGGAGGGGGTGATTTCTCGCTATCTTTCTCTGTATATCTTTCTTACTGGCAAGTGCACATGCCATATAGTAAAAAAACCTCTCTTGAAAAAAAATTGCTCAGAATGTATCCCCATTGTTAAGCCACACATGACTGTACATGAGGAAATAATGGCAGAAAATTTTCCAAAATTAATGACAGGCACTAAATCACATATTCTAAAATCTCAAAAAAAAAACCCCTAGGAAAATCCTTCAAATTAAACATCAAGACATTTTATATTCAAATTGATATACATATATATATTCACACACATACATATATACACACATATACATATATATATAATATATACACAATAATAACATGATTACTTTAAATGCTAATAGTATAAATATATAGATTAACATAAGCAAATGTCAGAGTCAATTAAAAAATAAAATGACAAAATATCTGTTTTCTGACAGAAATCATCATTAAATATAAAGACATATGTTGGTTACAAGTAAATGAATGTATACAAATATGCCATGTTACTTGTAACAAAAAAGTTGAAGTAGACATATTATTTTAGCCAAAGCTGATTTCAAAACAAGATAAATTATAACAGATAAGGTGGAGTATTATAATACTAAAGAAGTCAAAAATTTAAGAATATGATCCAATAAGGCATTATAGGTATGTATTTAACAACAGAGCTGAGAAAACTAGATATCCATATGTAGAAGAATGAAATAAAACTTTATCTCTTATGATTTACAAAAATCAACACAAAAATGGATCAAAAACTGAAATATAAGACCTGAAACCATAAAACTACTAGGAGAAAACTCTTCAGGAAATCTGCATGTCAAAGGGCAAAATTAGCAGAGTGAAGAAACAACCTACAAAATGAAAGATGTTTGCAAATATTCATGAAACAAGGCATTACTTCCAGAATATACAATTATATCAAACAACAGAACAGCAAAATAAATAAATAAATAAACAAATAAACAAATCAGAAATAGAATAGTGTTTACCGGAGACTAAAAAGAATCCGGGGAGGAAGGTATACAAAGGGGTTGGTTGACAGACAGAAAAATACACTTACATGGATTAAGTTCAAATGCTACATATGTCACAGTGGGATGACTACAGTTAACAATCATTTATTGTATAATTTAAAGACTTAGTAGAAAGTATTTTGAATGTTCCCAACATGAATAAATAATAGTTTAACATCCTATTCCAATTACACTGATTTGATCATGAGACATGGTATATACATCCGTGTTTCAGGGGGCCCCAAACCTGGGGATGTCTGTCCCTGATGTTTACTGTTTCCCAAGAACACACTTGAAGCTCCAGCAGAGATTCTGACAGCATTCTCTTTATCTTATTTGACCAAACAACCCCAAGATTTTGACAGATAAGCCAGGTCTTAGTTTTGGTTTATAGCCCATCCATGAGCTATTAAATGATCCATGATCCAAGGAGTATGTTTTTTCTAAATCTGGAAGAGAGTCAGTGGTTAACCTAATATTGATATATTAAAATAAAGACAGTCTTCTGACTTACTCCATTTTTTGAAGTCTTGGATGACCATACCATGGCAAAAGGTGGGACTGTGAAATCAGCTCTGAATAAGGGTGACCAAAGTCCAGTAGATCCTTGCCAGGAAAAAGCAAATTGGTCCTGACAATCCGCATGAATATCAACACGGAAATAGGCATAGCCGGGCCAGCAGATGGCGAACTGATTACGTCACTGGACCTCACATGGCTGACCATGAGGAGGAACTGGAGGCTTAAAACTCATGCCAGGCATATGGGCATGTGTGCCCAAAATCCCCAGAGGAGAATAGAAGAGAAGGGATTGTGGCATAGCCATTTACCCTAGGGAGGTGATTTCTCACTTTATGTCTCTCTGTCTCTCCAGGAAGTGCATCTGTCCTATAGCAAAAGTCTGTCTTTAGTAACTAAATAAATGTATGAATGAATGAATGGCATTAGCTAAATCAACAACAAAACAGTCAGTACCCAATGCGACCCAAACCGGTTGAGAATGTCAGCAAGGGTAGGCACAGCAACATGCAGGGGTGGTACCACTTTATTTAATTATTCATAATCTATCATCATTCTCCAAGTGTTTTTTTTTTTTTTTCTGCCCACACAGGGAAGTTATAAAGGTTGTATGCAGGTAGGTAATATTAACTTTAGCCAATTCTTGTATTGTTTCTCTGATCTGTTTGTGTCCACCAGGTTGATACTATTCCACTGCCACTACCTAGGGAGAGGTAAGGAGAACAAGTGGAGGGTGTTTACCACGTCCCTGTTTAATAGCCTCTACAGCCAGTACCCTGAGGCAAAACTCCCCAACACTGATTTGTAAACATAGCCCTTGTAGTACATCGATACCTACTATATATTCTTTTATGATATATATATATATGTGTGTGTGTGTGTCCATTGCAGGTAGAGGTTCCTCAAATTTGTTGGGGTTACCATAAATCAGCATATATTAGGCCTATATTGACTGATGCTAATACACTCTGTACACTTTGTGATGCCCAATATACAGCAAGCCGTACATGTGGCCTCTGATTCACAGAGGAGGCTTACATGTCCCCTCAGGTCTTGGCCTATCCCCTGTGGTTATGGCCAGGTCCAGTGAGGTGGACCTATTTAATCAGCAGGATAAAGGTGGGAACTATATATTCATTGTCCCAGCAGGAGAAGTTATCACACCAGATATCTTGAAGTCAGAGTTGTGAGGCATTATTACTATTACACTTGTTTAGAGTTCATCTTAGGACTCATATTTTGTATTTTTTCCTCAGGTAGAGTGTGGAATCTCTTTTCTTTTGGCAATTGTCTCCTCAGCTTCAGTAAGACCACATTAGGCCATTTGCTTATTTTCATAGGATCTGCTACAGTCTTTATTAGATCTAATCACATCTGTTTGTAGGTGACCTTAGTGGGTCCAATGTCTTCTTTCCCGTGTTTTTCTTTGACTCTTAAAGTACCTTTATTTCCCAATTTTCTAATTCCCTTCTTTGTCTTGCAATTTCAGTCTTCCCTAGGTTGGCAAATGCTTCACCACCCTGGTGAACATGGTCACACACCACAGGGACAAGGACTGAGGTAAGAGAGTCATGATACAAGGAAGGGGGTGACTGTAATATCCTGTCTTTCATACCAGCAGTAAAGTGTATATCATCTTGCTCCCTAAAAGGGTTGTTTTGGATGGCACTGAGCATTCCTAGTTCCTGGATAAACTTCTGCAATTTCTCCATGCTATTCTATTTGGGGACTGAGAATAGCAGATCTCCCTCATTGGACCAGACAAGGCAGTATGCTCTGTCAAGCCAGGCAAACAAGGAGGTACTTATTAGCCCCACTAAAGCACAGTGAATACACTGCCTCAGTGAAGGGCAACTAGTTATAGAAGACATCTTTTGTATCTCCTCAATGGAAAAGATTCCATTTGCAACTGCATCTCACTCATACAGGAGCCACCCAGTCACACTCTCATGGCACTTCTGCCTAAATTTTGTCACTAGTTAAGGACATACACTCAAGCTATGAGGTGAAACAATCATTGGGGTGGTGGCAAGTTCTGGGGGTCAGCTACCACAGGCTGTAGCTGCAGGGTTCTTAGTTTCTGCACTGCTACTGGTCTAGCTTGTACACTTTCCTCTGTATCCTCTATGACCTCAATGGAACCCTCTTCCTCTAAGGAGTTTAAGTCCTCAGTGGGGTCTCACCGTGGGAATTCCAGTCGGATCATGGCATTGCTGCAAAGAATTATGCTAGTGACTTTTCTACCCCCTTTACCTTTGCAAAGCACTAAGCTAACTTCTATAATTGTTCATTTGTTTGCTGTAGTTAGTGATTAAGCAGGTCTCTAATTCCAGTTTGCTATAGTTAGTGATTAAGCAGGTCTCTTTTTCCTGCCTGTGTGTCTCATGCAGCCCACTCTACTTGGTGCTCTTCCTTCAGGTTCTGTCTTCTGCACAGGCAGCTAATCCATGCTCTCTGGCTAAGCACAGAGCACCATGGAGTCGCTAGTGGATCACAGAGGCAACAACCTTGACTCTATTTTTTTTTTTCTGAAGGTTCCCCTTCTCACCGACTGCCCTTAGAAGGTCTGGCAGTCCTGGAACCAGCAGATAGCATAATGGTTATGTAGCTGGACTCCCACATAGTCAACCCCAGTTCGAGTACCAGACCTGGGAGTTTAAAACTCACACTGGTTGTATGTGCATGTGTGCACCAAGTCTAAAGAGGAGAATAGAGGAGAAGGGATTGTAGCATGATCATACCCCTCCCCAGGGGGTTATTTCTTGCTTTCTGCCTCTCTGTCTCTCTCTGTCTTTCTAATGAGTGCAGGTGCCCTATAGAAAAAATCTTTCTCAAAAAAAGGAGCCTTAACAGATCAGTAGTCACTTTGGAGGCATCCCCATACACATGCAGTGGTCCCTAACTGTCTAAAAGACTGGCTAATGGAGGTGGGGGCCCACCCTGATATTTCCCCCACTGATATCCCCTTTTCCTCAGTTTCCCTTGCGACCACTACAATGAGGTACTCTTTGGAACCCTACAGGCTATGCCAAAAGTTTTGGGAGGCCCCAAATCTGGGGATTTCTGGCCTCAATGTTTACCTATTCCATAGAACATGCTTGGAGGTCCAGGAGAGAAAGACATGAGTTTATTTACTAGGGAAGCTCCACTAGCCACAGGGTGGAGAAAGGCCCATGCTGTCAGAGACTACAGGCTCGGGTTTTATACACCAAGAACAAAGCATGCATATACAAGTAAAGACGTATATCGTTTAAGGGTTTCAACACCAGATCAATAGAATCAGCAGGGTATGTCTGGGTTAGTGTCTGGGTGTTAGTGCCTCTAGTCTTATGATGTTAATTATGGGAGAAGTGTGAGGAGCAGCCCTGGCCAAGGGCCAGGTCCATTAGATAAGCAAATGGTCATGACGGGCTCATGAGGTCCAGCTGGGCCTGTAGCCACATCTCAGAGGAATAGGGTGAAGAGGGAGGGAGAACTGAGCTTAATGTGTGGGATTTACCATTATTCCACCCCAACATTGACTCTTGTACCACCCTCACAATTCTCCACACTCAGTCTTCCATCAATTCCCTGGAGTGGGTGTGTGAGTCAAACGTTGAATTCATAACCCATGAATGCAATAGAGGACACGAGTTCCATATAATACTAAGAAAATTACAGAGTGACTAGCAAGGCACATTTTCCAGGGCATTCTAGAGGTTGCTGCTAATGGGAACTTGGAGCACACCCAGCAGCAGACTTGTGTACTTGTGCAAGGGTGCTGGCTCTTACTAGGAACATATTCCCTGCCCTGTGACTCTTCTGACTGGCAGAGTCAGTCAATACCATTCTTGGGATATGGAAATTTTATAATATGAATTGAGTTTAGTAATATTAGGTATCTCTGCTCCAAAAAGCAAAACATAGGGATGAGAAGTATAAATCATGACAGAATCTGAAACATTATTAATAACATCAGTGGTACAGAGGGAATGATTGAGATGATAATATCCATGAGAAATATATATATATAATATGAATATTTAACACACCCCATGTATTTATTTTTTTTTTTTTTTGGAGAGGTTTTTGCTATAGGGCGTGTGTGCTCGCCAGACAGACAGAGAGAGACAGAGAGACAGAAAGCGAGAAATTACCCCCCGGGGGGATGGCCACGCCGCAATCCTGTCTCCTCCATTCTGCTCTTGGGATCTTGGGCATGCATGCACACACGCCTGGCGTGAGTTTTAAGCCACTGGGTCCGTGACACAAACTGCGGTTGACTATGTGGGAGTCCAGCGACATAGCCATCACACTAACTGCTGGTCCCCATGAGAAATAATTTTATGAAAAAATGGTATGGCCAGATGTCAAATTTAAGAATGGATAGAGTTATTTTGAATAGGGCCGATTAGTTATACAACAGCCCAGAGAGACCATGTTCAGATCGTGAAATGGTTAAATTGGTTTTAAAGGGCCCAGAGAGACCATGTTCAGATCGTGAAATAGTTAAATTGGTGTGAAATCCAAAGGGAAGATATTTTCCCCCAGTGAGAAGATTTCCATGAGGTCCCCATTAAGAAGAGTCCCACTGGTGAAAAGCAAAGTTGTTCGAGGTAACTCTTGGGTATCAAGTTGCCATTTAATATTACAATAT
Organism: Tupaia belangeri chinensis; assembly: GCF_000334495.1. Classification (NCBI taxonomy): domain Eukaryota; kingdom Metazoa; phylum Chordata; class Mammalia; order Scandentia; family Tupaiidae; genus Tupaia; species Tupaia belangeri. Next base: position 2,052,022 of record NW_006159867.1, on the reverse strand, counting down.
TGATATTTCCAATGAGGTGCTGGTCCACATTTCTTTAAGGGAGGTGGCTGTATATTGATATTTGTTGTGGAAGATATGTTAAATGTGACCCTTTGATGAAAGTTAAATTAGCCTAAATGGCCAGGGGTTTGGGGTTGATAGTAGAGATATTTCTGTGAAGTAATCTGGGGGTATCCACATACAGAGGATTTGGTTGTAAAACAGATTGCTGGACTAGGGAAAGCTAGATTAAAAGAAAAACACTCTACATTTTTCTAAAAGAGGACCAACCAGTAGGAACCAAACCACTCCAGTCCAGGTCATGTCATTAGCGAGAGGAGGGTCAAAATCCCACCGGGTAGGTGGTCTGCAAAGGAGAGGATTAGTGATGTGTACACAGTATTGGGTGCCCTGTATGGAGGGGAGATAAAAGAAGAAAGTACAGAAATAACTCAAACTTATTACCCCTGACTATTATGAGAGAGAACACAGAGATAAGAAAGAAATCAAGTCTTAGGGGTGTCAGGTGCTCCTGTATTTCGGAGAATCGTTACTACTGGTTGATCTAGGTTTTTCAATTGTTCCCAGGTGATTTCAGAGACTTGTTGAGTGTTCTAGTTTTAATTGTCCCCAGGTGATTTTAAAGCCTTGTTGAGTGGGGGGGGGTAATGGGTCTCAGTCATTCAGGCTGAGATTCCGGAGCGGAGACTGAAGACAGGGGTCCATGACAAAACTTGATCCTTTTTAATGGTATCCACTGAGTTCTTGGAGGTAAAGAGAACATGCCAAGACTTTGTGACCTGAGTTATTAGAAGGTATGATCCTTCCCATTGTGAGTTTGGTTTCCAACCTCAGATATAAAGCTTTAGTGGGGGTGGGTACGGGATGACATTGGGATAATTGCCAATGTCTTTGATAGGCTGCAGTATTTTGTTCATCAAGATTTAAAAAATTAATAGTATTTAAAATTCTGGAATGTCTATTTCAAGGGGTTGCCGTGGGGGTAGAGGGACTCCTCCTCCCTGTTTTTGTTTTTTGTTTTTGTTTTAGATATCCCTTAAGAGTGTGGTGAGTGTGTTCTGTAAGGGCTTGGCCAGTAGGATTATGAGAAATTCTGGTAACATGTATATGAATATCTTGAAGGAACATTTGTTTGAGCTTGTGTAGCAGTGATATGGTAAGCTTTGCGAAGAGCTTGAGCATTTGATGATGGAGACAGTGAGATTGATGTGCTTGAGTAAAGGGAAGGAAGAAAGCAGCAGTGGCTTGATCTGCTTGATGATTGCATAAGCTTAGAGGGCCAGGCAGGTCTGAGTGTGAGTGAATATACGTAACAAAAATGGGATGTTTATGGTTGCCAAAAAGGTTAGAAATTGTTGTAGTTACACCTTATTGAGAATATCTTTTATGTAAGCATGTTCAATATAAAAAGCAGTATGAGCTACAGAATGGGAATCAGAAGTAATGTTAAGAGGTTGTGAAAGACAGTATTGCAAGGCCAAGAGGAATGCTCCTAATTTAGCTTGTTGGGTAGTAGAAAATCCTGTTTTCATGAAAGAATGCCATTTGTCTTTATCTTTCCAAGAAACAGCAGCCTTTTGTGTTTTACCTGAGCCATTGGTAAAGATGTTTAAAGCATGGGGAATGGATATTTTTAACATTTTTATAGGGATTGAAATAGGAACCTGAGTAAGAAAGTTAAGGATTTTAGAAGGGTGATGAGACAAGACCAGGTTAATAAGATCTGCTAAAGCAGCTTGCCAATGTAAGCTTTATTGCAGTAAAGCTTGAAAATCTCGTGCGAGGGGTAAATAGGTATGGTGAGCATCAAGGCCAAATAATTGAATACGACGTTGATGGCCTTTAATAACAGTGGTGGCAGTAAGTTCTGACGAGGGTAAAAGTTTTATGGGAAGAGGAACCAGAAAGTAGCTATTCTAAGAACTGTAACTCTGGGGTACATTGACCTAAAAGACCAGAAGGGTTATGGAGGGTAGTATAGATGATGAAGTTGATTTGCTGTTTTAATGAGACTTGACTTAATATAATTGATGGTTCTCTAAAGCTTATTTTACAAGTTGAAGTTCTTCTCCCCTCTTCTAGAGGGAAATATTACTGCATGGACTCCGGGGTAGTATTCCCCTTTAAAGTGTTACTAATTGATTGGCAGCTAGTCCTAAATTAAGATAAACACTGTTTATATTTCCAAGTAGTTCATGAAGGTGAGTTAGAATATTTAATGTTAGTTTTTGAGACCTAATAGTACATGCTTTAACTGTATACCTGAGATATTGTAAAGGACTTCAATTTTTAAGGCCGGTTTATGACTGAAGGCATCGAATTTAGAACAACTAGCTTTAGAACACTAATTAGAGCAAAGCTGAGTTTTATTAATCTTTGAAACCCTTTAGTTTCTTGCAACATTACTCAAACCTTCAACAATGTGTTCTAAACCTTCTAGTCTTTGTCCCTTCCCTTCTTTGAGCTAACCTAGTGATTTTTACCTTAGGACAAAAACTTCACTGTACAAAATTCGTTCTATACCCAAACCTTCCTTTTTAATCTTTTTTTCCACCAGAAATATTTTTTCAGCTATAACCTTTCTTTCATATATGTTTTATTATTTTTCTGTGTTCTTTTTTTTTTAATAGGTTTATTTTCAGAAATTACCTTAACCTCTGGCCTAGACAAAAATGCTTTAAAAACATCTTTTCATTTGTTTCTTTATGTTTACCTGAGGTTTGTCCAGTGAGATTTTTAGATGTCTTTTTTTTTTTTTTTTTGAGAGATTTTCGCTAGGGTGCATGCACTCGCCAGACAGACAGAGACATAGAGACAGAAAGTGAGAAATCACCCCCCAGAGGGGATGGTCCCACCGCAATCCCTTCTCCTCCATTCTCCTCTCAGGATCTTGGGCACGCATGCACACGCGCCCGGCGTGAGTTTTAAGCCACCAGGTCCGGGACGCGAACCGTGGTCGACTACGTGGGAGTCCAGCGACATAGCCATTATGCTAATTGCTGGTTCCCAAGATTTTTAGATGTCTTAAGGGAAGCCTTAGGGATCTTGGCCCCACTTAATCCTCAATATCAGAGACCAGCATGGACTTAGATGTCCTGGGCTCCCTTTGGAGCTCAGAGCGTTTCTGTCTCTAGTGACTAACTCCTCCACATTGGGGAAGGCCCCAGTGGGGGCAGTAGCATGCCAGATATGGGCATTTTCCAGTGCCTAGGCTTTCCATGTTGGAAAAAGAGTCTCTTGCAAGGCAGAGGCTTTGACCTGGACTTCTATTTAGATCAAGCACTCTGGTAGAAATTGTCCATTCTTTAAGACTGGCTATGACCACAAATAATTAGATAGCTATGGCCATAGACAATTTGACTTAAATCAATCTCATGGAATTTGTTCAAATTATAGATCCTACCAATTTACATTTGATCTTAGACAGTGGACCATAAAGTATCATGCTTCATAACTTAAAAATTTTGATATTGGCTGAATTAGCATGCAATTTTGTCAAAACATTTCTTTTTGATTCATTCTAGTTCCATTTAATTGGTTAGTTAGAATTTTAGAAAATCAATTAGCCTTTTCATAGAAACTGAATTTTTTCTTACCCAGTTTAATGATTAAATTATCAGAAACCTTTACTTGTAAGGGTAGATCCTCTTTCCTTCCTCTTCATGAATTCCCTTAAACATAACTCTTTAGGATTATAGTCATTTGCAAAAAGTTTTTAAAAAGGCAGTTAACCACAGACAATGACATGGACCAATCAGTTAAAGATCTGACAAGAAGTCACAACTGGCAAATTTGGATAAATCTGTGACTTACATGAGTTTAACATGTCTGATAAATATCTCAGTATAGATTCCTGGGAATCTCAAAATATTTGGAACACAGTATGTATATAAATACAGACATACATACATACACACAAATAGTCATATAACATATTCATACCTATCATTCAAATGTAATATAAAGAAAATTTAAATTACTTAATTTGACAATGTTCCCCATATTATTTAACATATTAAAATAATATGTTATTGGTTTTAAATTTTACTAATTGATTTTAACATTTCACTTTTGGATATTTCAGGGGCCCTCTGCAAACATCCCAAAGTTATTTTGAGGTCAGAGAACTTAATTCAGATTTGATATTTTGGGAAAACTTTGTCAAAAACAGTGAAAAGCTTAAATACTTGACATAACTGTAAACTTCTTTTTTTTTTTTTTACTGTATTTGAAGTCAGTTTATTTGTCAAAGATTTTAAGTGACATGAACTTGAAAAGTATTTAAACTAATGTGTATGAGTGTTCATTTTATAAACCAAATTGAATAGAATGCCTTAAGACCTTTTACCATGTAGACACACAGCATATACTACATAGTGATATGTATGCATACACATACACACACAAATAAGAGATCTCATATTTTTCTGAAATGTTTTTGTTTGTTTGTTTGTTTGTTTGTTTTGGAGGGTGGTTGTTGAGAATTGAATCCTTAGATATTTATGTCTTAAGCCAGGCTCTGCCAGAAAGCACACAAAGTTTTTGTGAACTATTAGTAGTAGGTGATGTAAAACCTTAGTTTCTAAAGAGCATTAAGCAGCGGTGAGAAGCTGTGGTAAGGTTTCTAAATAAACCAGAAATTTTATTCTTGCCCCATGTTGTATCCCCTTCTTATGTGCTATGAATGTCAGTTCCTCAACGATCAAGTAGGAACTGTCCTTTACCAAGTTTTGAGTTCCCCAAGTGGACGGGCTAATTATCTCTTCTGGGCGTTTGGATTCCACGGGATTATGTCGGGATCACCACTTGTGACTCTTTTGGCTATCAGAGAGTCTCTTGAAGTGTGTATGGAATAACTACTTGAGACACAGAGATCTGAGTCAAGAGGGAGAAGGAGAGGCCATACCAGGTATATGCCCGCTAAGCCTCTCTCCTCCATTGAATTTACTAGGGCAAAGGAGGAAGGGAAGATTTCTAGAGTAAGTTGTTTTCTAGAGGATCAGAAAAATAAGGGGGTTCCTGGAACAGGTTGGTATTAGTATTGATTACAGGACTATGGCTAAATGACACCAGGGACTGTACAGAACACCATGGAATTTGGAAATCACATTAGTCAGATCACATGCCCACTTAATGGCCACCTGTTGTTTGCAAGCAGGAAAGCCAGGTTCTCTGAGCATGCATGCACTCAGAGTTCATAGATCCATGTGTTCTAGGAGTACAGTGTATCTGTTGTCTCTAATGGGATTAAGCATATCAGTTAAGATATAGAAATGGCCAGTCTAGCTATAAATGTCAACATCCAACTATATGCCATGTACAGAACTCATTGTTGAATTTAAGCAGAAGGAAAATTTTATTGGCATTACTAAATGTGAGAAAGCTGGTGAGACTATAGCAATATAAACAAAACAAACCTTAATAAAAGGAACATTTCAGACATACAGAAACGTACCCATTTACTAGGATGTGACAAGCATAAGAATATATTCACCTAAATAACAGACTTTCAAAATATATGAAGCAAGCAAAGGATAGAACTGAAGGACAAAACAGACCAATCCAAAAGTATGATTAGAAATTTTACCATAATGTTTTTAACAGTTATCCATATTGTTTTGTTACTACTAATGACTTAAGGCCACAAAAATCATAAGCCATAAAAGTGATCAATCACATTTAACCAAAATTTAAAGCTTTATTTATTTATTTTTTTGTTTTTTGGAGAGGTCTTTGCTATCGGGCGTGTGTGCTCGCAAGCAAAACAGAGACAGAAAGCAAGAAATCACTCCCAAGGGGAGATGGCCACACTGCAATCCCTTCTCCTCCATTCTCCTCTCAGGATCCTGGGCATGCACACACACACGTGCCTGGTGTGAGTTTAAGCCACCAGGTCCAGGACTCAAACCATGGGCAACTACATGGGAGTCCAGCGACGTAGCCATTATGTCATCTGCTGGTCCCCCCAAATTTAAAACTCCTCAATAAACAACACTGACAAAAAACAAAAACACAAGGCACAAAGTGGGAAAAAGCATCATGTTATTTGTGTATGAGAAAAGAATTCAGTACCAATATGGACAAGACTCTTACAAATCAACAATAAAAGACAAATGATGATCTAAAAAACTTTTAAAACTTCATAAAATAATCATTTTAATTGTACGATAAGCACATAAAATGTGTTCAAAATCAGCAGTAACAAGAATGTCACTAACTTTTTATAAGCACATCTAAAATTGAAGAGACTAAAAATGGCAAATATTGACAAGGATGTGTCACAACTGGAATTCTTACATATCACAAGGAAAAGTGAAAAATAGAAAACCATTTTGTTAAACCCCTTGGTATCTACCTATAAAGTTAAACCTATAATTATTCTATAGCCTGGTATTTATACTCCTAGATATCCAACCAAATAAAAATAAAGGATGTCTACAAATAGTATTTGTGCAAAAAAAAAAATTTCGAATTGATTACTCACAATAGACAAAACCTGGAAACAGTATAAATTCCCATTTATAGGCTCATGGATAATCAAATGAAGATATAGGGTTCTAATTCAGATTGTTCGTCGCCTAGAAGGCAATGGTTGATGGTAGGGCTGTGTGGAGAAATTTCCTGGGGTGATAAACACACTTTCTCGTTAGCTTTGGGTGACAGTCTCATGAGTATTTCTTTTCTGAAAATATTTGAATGTTAGACTGAAAATACTCACATTTTATCCCACGTGAATTATACTTTAGTAAAGTTCATTCAAAGTAAAACTGAAACATAGGAGTCTAATATAAATAGGCTAAAATAAAATAGCCTAAATAGAAAGAAATTAAAATGTTGAGTCAGTGGAATACAAGGTGAAATATAATATTTTAAAATTAAATCTGTTAACACAGACCTCATTATTTAAAACTGTATTTTTTTAATTTTTTTTAAATTTATTCATTTATTTTTTTTGGAGAGATTTTGACTGTAGGGCGCGTGCGCTCGCCAGACAGACAGAGAGAGACATAGAGACAGAAAGCGAGAAATCACCCCCCAGGGGGGATGGTCACGCCGCAATCCCTTCTCCTCCATTCTCCTCTCGGGATCTTGGGTACGCACACACACGAGCCCGGCGTGAGTTTTAAGCCACCGGGTCCGGGACACGAACTGCGGTCGACTACGTGGGAGTCCAGCGACATAGCCATTACGCTAACTGCTGGTTCCCCTAAAACTATTTTTTTGTTTCTAATTTTTTTATGCCAGAGTTCTTTTGAGAGTATATTCCTTAATTGCAGCACTTTCTTTTCATTACAATTTTAATCTCTCTCATTTCTAAGTTGTATACATCTTTATAAAATGGAAGGTACCTCCAGAGGCTTTGTAATCCAGGGTTGTGCCTTCAAACAGAGCTACATACTGAGCCACAAAAACAGATGGCTGTTTGTCTTATTCTTACGGATGTTCAGAGAGAAAGATTATATATGTTCCCTTGGTAGTGAATTTTTGGGTTTAAACAACCTTAATGTCAATAAGTAGTTTCTTACAGCTAACCTGAATCTCCCTTTCTCAAACATAAGCTTCACATGCTTTTGTTTTATTCTCAGTGGAACTTAAGAACAGATGGTCAGTATCTTCCTTTGAAAAACTGTTCGTACACTAGAAGACAGTTGCTAACAAGACCCTTTATTTGATCTTAAATTTAATTATTTCAGTTCACATAATGAAAAAGATAGAAAGTTATCTCAAGTTCATCTAGTTTAATACCCAAAAGTGTACAACATGGAATTTTATCCTGTAAGATATTCTATTAATATTAATTTTTATGTCAGCAAATATGTTAACAATATCTGATAACTTCTGCCTTTCTTGGAAATTTATTAAGTAATTTCCACATTAATGTCTGAGAGACTCAATAACAAAATGAGTCTATTTAAATTTGCTTACTAATATTTTCAAATATTCTCTACCTCTTTTAATGCATTTCACTAAAGAGTAATCACTGATACTCAGAATACTCTGAACATAATGACACTAAATTGTTTATGATTATACTGTTTTAACAATTTAAGTAACTAGGACAAGAAGATAGCAGAGTGGTTAAGGTGCTGGCCGGACTCCCACATGTTTGACAGTGGTTTGAGTCCCAGATCTGTCAGCCTGAAAATCACACTGGATGCATGTGTATCAAAAATCTCAAGAAGACAATGAAGGAGGGGAGACTATGACATGGCCATCTCTCCTCTGGGGTGATTTCTCACTTTCTCTCTCTCTCTCTCTCTCTTTCAGGAGCATATACACCCTATGGGAAAGTCAACAAATAAATAAAAATATCTCAGAGCAGTGACAATTATATAATTTTTTCAGTATAAATTTTTTTTATATATATTTGAAAGATTCCTTTTTTTTTTTTCTTTTTTTTGAGATTTTTTTTGCTACAGGGCCCGTGCGCTCACCAGACAGACAGAGGGAGACAGATAGGAGGATATAAACTTCGTCAA
>NW_006159867.1:2040908-2042977 GCF_000334495.1 Tupaia belangeri chinensis | reverse complement strand
GCTTTTTGCTATAGGGCATGTGCACTCGCCAGCCAGACAGAGAGAGACAGAAAACGAGAAATCACCCCCCAGGGGGGATGGCGATGCCGCAATGCCTTCTCCTCCATTCTCCTCTCGGGATCTTGGGTATGCACGCACACACGCCTGGCGTGAGTTTAAGCCACCGGGTCCAGGACTTGAACCGCGGTCGACTACGTGGGAGTCCAGCGACATAGCCATTACGCTAACTGCTGTTCTCCATCTCTTATTTTTGTATGTGTGGTCCATTTATTTTTCTAATTTTAAAACAAATAAATAGAGTGTAGAAATTCTTTGGGTGAAATATTTTAAATATCTTTTCTAATTCTATATGTTTATGTGTTTTTGAATTGTTATCCACAAAATTTAAGCTTCATGGATGGAAGGGAGTCTGCATTATTAACAGTCATATTCTAAGTACTGGATGAATTATTGGCGCATGTATTTTGTTCAGTAATTATTAAACATATTGTCCTTTATCTTTCTTGATGTTTATGTAGTCCTTGCTAAATGTTTCCCTGTGATGAATCACAGCAATATTATTCTACATTTTTATCTAATAATTTTAAATATTATTTTTCTTGATTTTTTTTAGAAAGATTTTTGCTATAGGGTGAGAGTGCACTCATCAGACAGAAAGTAAAAAATCACCCCACAAGGGTGATGGCCACACCTCAATCCCTTCCCTTCCTTCTCCTCTCAGGATCTTGGGCATACACATACGTGCCTGGCATGAGGTGGTTGTTTTTTTTTAACATTTATTATCATTTTTTTTTTGTAAATTCAATCATTATATATCATTTAGATTGTAAAGAGACTTTACCCAGCATGATATACACCTTAGTCCAGCCCAGTTGAGAATACTATACACAACCTCATCAACAGATAATAAACCATTTCAGGTAATAAACCCACAAATGTCTTACATATTTTTCCCCAAACTTCGATTTCTACACGCTCTTCCCCTCCCACCCTCTTGTTTCACTTTGTCTCTAGTGTCCATGACAATTTTTAATACTTTTATGTCCTCCAGTCTTTTAGTCTCTACTATAGATGTGAATAGTTGGTATATGTCAAGTGTAAACATACAGTGTCTTTCTTTCATAGCCTGAGTTGCTTTACTCAGCAACAAATCTTTCATATTCATCCACTTTCTGTCAAATTCCAGGGCCTTGTTTTTTATGGCTGAATAATATGCCAAGGAGTAAATGTGCCACCTTTTTCAATCCATTCATCTGTTTATGGACATTTGGGTTGGTTCCTTGTATTAGCAATTGTTAATAAGGCTACAATGAATATACTTGCACAAGCACTTTTCTGACTGAGCATTCTCCTGTCCTTTAGGTATCCAGGAGTGAAATTGCTGGATCATAGGGTAGTTCTAGTTGAAGATCTTTGAGGAACCTCCATATTATTCTCCACAGTGGCTGGACCAATATACAATCCCACCAACAGTGTAGGAGTGTTCTCCTTTCACCACATCCCCTCCAGCACTTACCATTTGTTTTCTTTTTTAATCTTTGCCATTCTGAGTGGGGTTAGGTGGTATCTCTTTGTGGTTTTAATCTGCTTTTCCATTATGATGAAGGATGTTAAACATATTTTCATATGCTTTTTGGCTGTTCATATGTCTTTTTTAGAGAGTTGTTTATTCAGGTCATTTTCCCATCTTTTAATTGTATTAATAATTTTCTTCTGATAAGCCACTTGAGTTTCCTGCATATACTGATTATCATTCCCTTATCTGAGGCAGTTAACAGCATCCCTCATTGTAAGGGAAATGCAGATAAAAACAACACTGAGGTACCACCTAACCCCAGTCAAAATGTCTAAGATTAAAAAAAAAATGTTAAGTGTTGGCAGGTGTGTGGTGAAAGGAGAACTCTTTTACACTGCTTGTGGGAATGTAAATTGTTCCAACCACTGTGGAGAATAATTTGGAGATTCATCAAAAATCTACAAATAGATCTACCATATGATCCAGCAATCCCATTCCTTGGTATCTACCCAAAGGACAGAAGAATTCTTCATTGGAAAAGTGCTTGCACATC
>NW_006159867.1:2016836-2040721 GCF_000334495.1 Tupaia belangeri chinensis | reverse complement strand
TTCCCCAGTGTTTTCCACCAGTAGTTTTATAGTTTTCAGTCTTAAGTTTAGATCTTTGATCCACTTTGAGTTGATTTTTGTTAGTGGTAACAGATAGAGGTTCAGATTCATCTTTCTGCAGGTGGATACACAGTTTTTCCAGCACAATTTGCCAAAGAGGTTTTCCTTTTCCCACTGGATTGACTGATATCCTTTCTCAAAGATCAGTTGGCTGTATGTTTTAGGGTTTATTTCTGGGGTCTCTACTTTGTTCCATTGGTCCTCATGTCTGTTTTGGTGCCAATACCATGCTGTTTTGATTATAACAGGTTTGTAATATATTTTGGGGTCAGAAAGTGAAATGATTCCCACTCCACTCTTCTTGCATAGGATGGCTTTGGCAATATGGGGTCTTTTATGATTCCAGACAAATTCTATGATTGTCTTTTTTAGATCTGTGAAAAATGTCTCTTGTAATTTTATAGAGATTGTATTAAATATGTAGATTAATTTGGGTAGGATTGCTATTTTGATTTATTAATTGTGTACATGGAACATGGAAAATTCTTCCACTTTTTTGTGTCCTTTTCAATTTCCTTTTTAACATTTTCATAGTTTTCCTTATAGAGTTATTTGACTTCCTTGGTTAGTTTTATTCCTAGGAATCTTATACTTTTTGTGGCTATGGAAAATGGAATTACTTTCTTCAGTTCTCTCTCTGTTTGTTTATATTTGTTTATGCTATAGATTTTTAAGTTGATTTTGTATCCTGCCACTTTACTGTATGCATTTATTACTTTAAGAATTTGTTTTGCTTTCCTTCCTTTTTTATAAATTTATTTATTTATTTTTGTATATACATTCAATCATATTGTTTAGCTTACAATGCCTATTGGAATGCCTTTTATTTTCTTCTCTTATTGATCACATTGGCTAGGACTTCCAGCACTATATTGAATAGGAGTGGAGAAAGTGAGCAGCCTTGTCTTGTACCAGTTTTTAGTGGAAAAGCTTTCAGTTTTTTCCCCATTCAGTATAATGTTAGCTATAGGTTTTGCATAGATGGCTTTTATTATGCTGAGAAACAATCCTTCTATGCTAATTTTACTGAGAGTCTTAATCATAAAGGAACGTTGTATTTTGTCAGATGCTCCTTCCATATCAATTAAAATGATCATATGGTTTTTATCTTTCTTTTCTGTTAATATGGTGTATTACATTTATGGTTTTGTGTGTGTTGTGCCACCTTTGTTTTATCCCTGCAATAAAGCCTACCTGGTCGTGAAGAATGACATTTTGTGTATGCTGTTGGATACAGTTAGCAAGTATCTTGTTGAGAATTTTTGCATCTATATTCATCAGAGATAAAGGTCTATAGTTTTCCTTTTGTGTTGTATCCTTATTCATGTTGGGAATGAGGGTAATGGAAGCTTCATAGAATGAAGTTGGAAGTGTTCCTTCTTTTTGATCTCTAGAAACAGTGTGAGTAGAAAAGGGTTTCCTCTTCTTTAAAAGTTTTGTAAAATGCAACAGTGAAACCATGGGAACCTGGACTTTTCTTTGTAGGGATGTTATCTATTACTGATTCAATCTCATTGCTTGTTATAGGTCTATGCAGGCTTTCTATATCCTCCTGAGTCTATCTTGGTAGATTATATGTGTCCAGGAATTTGTGTATTTTATCCAAGTTTTCTTCTTTGTTGGCATATAGTTGCTCATAGTATCCTTTAATGATATTTTGTATTTCTACTATATCTGCTGTAATGTCTGATTCATTGCAAATTTGAAGTATCTGGATCTTTTCTCACTTCTTAATTAGTCTAGTTAATGGTGTTTTGATCTTGTTTATCTTTTCAAAGAACCAGCTTTTACTTTCATTTATTTTCTGTATAGTTCACTTATTTTCTATTTCATTTATTTATGCTTAAATCTTTATTATTTCTTTTGGTATTTTTTGGATTTTCTGTTGTTGTTTTTCCAATTCCCTGAGGCATGATGATAGGTTGTCCTTTTTCCACCTTTCCATCTTTTTCTTATGTGCACTAATTGCTATAAACTTCCCTCTTATGACTGTTCTTGTAGTGTCCCATAAATTATGGAAACTTGTGTACTCATTATCATTTATTTCCATGAATCTTTTCATTTCAGTCTTAATCTCTTCAGTTGTCTTGGAGTCATTCATAAATAGGTTATTTAGTTTCCATGTATTTATGTATTTTTGAGGTTTTTCTGGAAATTAATACCAAGTTTCATTCCATCATGGTCAGAGAAGATACTGGATATAGTTTCTATGTCTTTGAATATGTAAAGGCTGGTTTTGTGCCCTATAATGTGGTCAATATTTGAGAAAGTACCATGTGGGGCTGAGAAAAATATGTGTTTTTTGAGTGGAAAAATTTTGTGTTTTTTGAGTGGGAAGTTCTACAGATGTCTATCAAGTCCATCTGATTTATGGTATTATATAGGTCCAGAATCTCTTTGCTTATTTTTGTCTCATTAACTTGTCTAAAGGAGATAATGGGGTGTTGAGATCTCCAATAATTATTGTGTTATAGTCTATCTCTGCTTTTAGATCTAGCAGTCTTTTCTTTACGTATTTGGGTGCATATTTATAAGTATTATATCTTCATGGTGAATTAGCCCTTTTACTACTATGTAATGTCTTTTTTTTTTGAGAGATTTTCGCCATAGGGCACATGCGCTCTCCAGACAGAGAGAGACATAGAGACAGAAAGCGAGAAATCACCCCCCAGGGGGGATGGTCACGCCACAATCCCTTCTCCTCCATTCTCCTCTCGGGATCTTGGGCACGCATGCACACGCGCCCGGCGTGAGTTTTAAGCCACCGGGCCCGGGACGTGAACCGCGGTTGACTATGTGGGAGTCCAGTGACATAGCCATTACGCTAACTGCTGGTTCCCTGTAATGCCTTTTTATATCTCTTCTTATGATTTTTGTCTTAAAGTCTATTTTGTCCAAAATCAGTATAGCGTTTCCTGCTATTTTTTTGGTTTCCATTTACAAGAGATATCTTTTTCCAGATCCTCACTTTTATTCTATGTATGTCTTTAGCCATGAGAAGGGTTTCTTGTAGGCACCAGATGGAGGATGTCTGATTTTTAATCCATTCAGCCAGTCTGTGTCTCTTGATCGGAGAATTTAATCCATTGACATTCAACATCATCATCAATATTTCCAGACTCGTCCCTACCATTAAGTTGGCCATATGTTTGATTGTTTTTTGTTCTCTTATTGCTGTCTGTCTCTCTTTAGTTTTCTTATTATAGTACTCCTTTCATAATTTCTTGAAGAGCTGGTACGGAGTTGGTAAATTCTTTCAGGTTTTGTTTATCTGAGAACTTTTTCATTTTCTTTTCTTATGTGAAGGATAATCTTTCCAGGTATAGTATTCTTGGTTGAAATTGTTTTTCATTTAACACTTTGAATATATTTCTCTATTCTTTCCTTGCTTGCATTGTATCTGATGAGAGGTCCAGTGTTAGACTGGTGGGATAGCCTTTGTAAATAATTTGATGTTTCTCTCTTGCCAATCTTAGTATCTTGTCTGTGTCTGTGGTTTTGGCCCACCTGGTTATGATGTGCTATGGAGATTATCTTCTTGGATTTATTCTACTTGGGTTCTTTGTATTTCTTGGGTCTGGATATTTGAGTGTCTCTCTAGACTTGGAAAGTTTTCTTCCAGAATTTCGTGGAATAGATTATCTATGCCCTTATTAGTTTCTTTACCTTTTGGAATACCAATTATTCAGATGTTTGGGCATTTCATGGTATCTAGTATTTCTCGTATATTATCCTCAGTTTTCTTGATAAATATGGAGCACTTCATGAATTTGCATGTCATCCTTGTGCAAGGGTGATGCTAATCTTCTCTGTATCATTCCAATTTTAGTATATATACTGCTGAAGTGAGCATCCTGCATGAGTTTTAAGCCACCAGATCCAGTACTCAAACCACAGTCAACTACATGTTAGACTAGCAACATGACCATTACACAATCTGCTGGTTCTTATTTTTCTTGTTTATATATTAATCCACCTGGATTTTTTTACCATATTACCATATTACCCCCACTATGAGGTGGGGATCTAATGGCATATATATGCATTTATATGTGATGTGTGTATATATGTTTATGTATGATAAACGAAGAGCGATATGTTTTTCTATACTTCACAATTTAGCTATATGTAACACCTCCTCTGTTGTGTACCTCATATGTGACCTATGACAATTTCTTATATATGTGTCTCTATCTGCCTTTTTTCTATGTCACGACCTACAGTTGATTCCTTTTTCAAAATGATATTCTCAGTTCTATAGTAAGTTTTTGTCCTTTGTAAGATATGTTCTATTTTTGTTGTTTGGCATTTTTAAAAATTGCTTAAGCCTTCCATATAAATTTTGGAACCATTCTTCAAGTTCTATAAAAGTATCTTGTTGATTTATAGATATTATTGGCACTGAATTTATAGATGAACTATAACCAAAAGGTCATCTTTATGAGTTTTATTCTCCTTATCAAATTATAAATATTCTTAGTCCAAAATAATGCTGTGAAATATTCTAAATTAAGATTTTATTCAACTTGAATTATATTTATTCTTAGGTACCCTCAAAAATGTTTACCAGACATCACCCTTTATATTGAAATTAATGAGGAGCTTGATTAACATCAGCGAGAATAAGGTATTTGCGTTACTTATCATATTATTCAATATTGTGTTGGATGTACAAGGCACTGAAATAAATTTTAAAAAAAACTTTAAGTGTCATACAAAATTGAATGGAGACTCAATATTGTGTTTGCTTCTAAGTCATATAATTATCTGTATGAAAATGTCAACATAAGCCGTAAACTTTCAGAAATAATAAACACTAGAAAGACTACTGAAAAAAAATTTGTAGACAAAATTAATGGTGTCCATATAAAACAGTTACAACCAAATAAGGATAGGATATGGCAAGCAATTCACAATAATATTTTCTATTTCAAAATTTGATTTAATTTATTTAAGGGTCTATGTACTTTTATCATTTTTTTTCTCCTATGTTGAGACAGTTTTGTCTATAGATTTAGGGCTTATTTATTTTTTTTTTTGAGAGGTTTTTGCTATAGGATGCATGTGCTCGCCAGACAGATGGAGAGAGACAGAGAGACAGAAAGCGAGAAATCACCCCACAGGGGTATGGCCATGCCGCAATCCCTTCTCCTCCATTCTCCTCTTGGGATCTTGGGCACACATGCACACATGAGTTTTAAGCCCCCGGGTCCGGGACTCAAACCACAGTCGACTATATGGGAGTCCCATGACATAGACATTATGCTAACTGCTGGCCCCAAATTTAGGTTTTTTTAAGCTCTGAAAATATCTGATAATTGTATTTCAGTATGTTCTGTTCTTCCTCATTCATCCTTTTTTGTAACGTTAAATCATCAGTTCCCATCCTCATATCTGTAATATTTTCCTTTATTTTTGTAGTTGTCCTTTCCACCTTTATTCTTGGAAATAGTTTTCAGTTTTCTACCTTTATAATAACTGTACTTTCTATTGTTAAAATTATGGTTTTTGTCACCCTTCATGTTACTTTCTACTATTAAAATTATGTTCTTCTACCCTTTAATGTGACTTTTAATTTGGGGATGATTTTTTTTCAGGGGTTGTATTTGAAATTATTTTTATCCAATCTTTGTTCCATTGCATAAATATTCTTTGATCACTTTGAATGTGTCAAATAGCATGGTAGACCTAGCTTTCCTATATACTATTTTCTTGTTGGTTTTAAATGTGTGCTTTTAATTTTAATTTTCTTATCTGTACCTGCTCCTATTTTTCTTCACAGAATAATGTCATAAAACTATAAAATATACTAACGTTTTGATAGTACATGAACCTGTTTTCCTTCCAACACTTCAAGGAAAACTCTTCAATCCTTTATTCAATCACTTTACTAATATTATTTATAAATGGTTTGTTTTCATTTTTAATTATATTAGAATAAGATTTCAATTTGAGAGGTTGCTTATCATTATAAAGGATGTCTATCTTGCCACAGACCCAACTCATATCCATGTCTGTACTCTGCCTATCTCAAAAAAAAAAAGATATATAATACATGAGAAGTATGACAACCTTAAATCATTCTGGTTTGCTTAAAAACTTAATTTTTGAATACTGTACCTTCTAATATAACCACTGACTTATCCTTATCTGATCCAATTGTTGTAGCCTAGGAATTCATTTATTAAAAGTTCTTTAGATGGGACCAGCAGATGGCATAACAGTTACATTGCTGGACTCCCACATGGCTGAGTGCAGTTTGAGTCCTGGACCTGGTGGCTTCAAAATCACACTGGGAGTGTGTGCATTCATACCCCGTGCCCAAGATCTTAGAAGGAGAATGGAGAAGGGACTGTGGTAGTGCCATCCTCCCTGGTGGATGATTTCTATTTGTCTTTCATTGTCTCTCTCTCTAGTGGCCTAAAGCAAAAGCCTCTAAAAAACAACAACAACAACAACAACAACAAAGTCTGGGGACAAAGTACTTTCAGAGTTTATAGTTAAGAGTTTATAGTCTTTTGGGACCAGCATATTGTGTAATGGCTTTGTTGCTGGACTCCCACATAGCCGACCATGGTTGGAGTCCCAGAACTGGGAGCTTGAAACTCACTCAAGACATGTGTGAATGTATGCCCAAAATCCTGAGAAGAAAGTAGAGGAGGAGGGATTGTAGCATGGCCTAATCCCCTTGTGATGGTGGTGGGGGGAGATTTCTCACTTTCTGTCTCTTTGTCTCTCTAGCAAGTGCACATGTCCTATATCAAAAATCTCTCTTAAAATATAGTTTATAGTTTTTCTAGATCAGAAATTGGAGCCAAGGGCTGCAATTTAAGGTAATAAAACAGACCACTGTTTTACCTCATTCCTACTGGGCAGTGTTATGGACAAAGTGTTTGCTCCCAGAAAGTGGAAATTAAATATTATTCTTTTCTTTGAGTTATATTTTCTTTATTGAGATTCAAGAAAAGTTATACAAGGATGGCTAGTTATGTGTCATGCTAAATTTACAACCCTGCAGATTGATTTAATATTTAAATGCTCAATACTAGTTAGAGCAAAGTCTGAAGTACAGGAGAGAGTCTCTGAAAGTATATTTGAATTCTTTCTGTTATATTTGATTTTCAGATCAGGCACTAGTGATCAACAGTTGTAGTGAATACTCAATCTAAGCCTCGCATGGCATAGAGAGTGATAGAAATAGATAAAGACTGACAGAAAGAGAAGGGGCAAGTGACAGAGATGAATACTAAGAGTAATTTACTTGGATATAAACTGTTCATTCCAAAATAATAAGAGTAGATAGAGGGAATAAAGCTATCTCATTCTACCTAGATTCATGTATTTAATCATTCTCATCACATTTCAGTCTAAGACTCTCTAACAGGCAGTCAAAATGGTTAAAGGCTATATTTAAGAAACATAAGGAACAAAGCTTTCTCATTAATACATTGTTCCCTTGCAAGTGTGCATGAATTATTCTCTTGTTTAAGAAAATCTTAAAACATATTTATGATTTACAAATGAATCTATAGGTTGTTCTGGCCAGCAATAATGTAGGTTTTTGTTTTCTATTTTCAAATTATGAAGAGAAACTGCTCACTAGAGAAAAAAAAAAGAATGTAATCTTTTCTGTTCATTCTTAAAAAATATGCAGATATCATACTAAATGAATTTTCCTCTTCATTTTTTTAATTGCCAGAGGGCAAATATAGTCACCCATGAGAGACAGAGGGAAGAGGGGAGAAAGCACCTCCCACCTCCCAGTAAGTCATGATCATGGCATAATCCCTTCTCCTTTTTCCCCATCCTGTGGGGATTTAGGGCACACACACATGCCCTACATGCGTTTCAAGTCTCCAGGGCTGGAATTTAAACCATAATCGACCATCTGGGTTTCAGTTCCTTTAATCACTGGGCTTTGAAAAAGCCCTATATGAGTCTTCCAAATATAAGATATACATGAATGAAAAATAAATGCACTAAATTTTATTTTTAGAGTAAAATATTTTGTTGTAATTATCAATGGTATATTACAGAAAGAATATAAGCTTATATAAATACTGTTTTTTCTTTGGGTCTATTAGGTACCATTAGAAGGATGGATAGGATGTTATTTAGGGTCAGCTCCAAATAGATAAGAAGAACTTACACTTTATAGTTTTTATTTTTCAGTTAACTTTTAGAAAATGAAATACTATGTTAGATTATTTTTCTGTCACTTGTTTATTTGTTTTTATAAACTCACTTTTGAAAACACAGTTCTTCATTATGGAAGTGTTTAGTGTGTGGTACCTAATAGTTTAATGATTATTGTTTTCCCTATGAAATTACTTGTAGCTTTATCAGTAGCACTGTTGGCTCAACCTCAGTTTGGACTTGTGTGAGCCCTAAGGTCTTCCTCAAATCCATCTAGGTACTTATAAAACAAGGGTTACCTCTCCCCTTCACCCCATGGTACCATCCTGTTAACTGAGCTGCACAGTAGGAGGTGAGTGGGGGGTGAGTGAAGCGTCTTCTGTATTTATAGCCGCTCCCCATCACTTGCATTAATGCCTGATCTGTGCCTACTGTCAGATCAGTGATGGCATTAGAGTCTCACAGGAGCAAGAACCCTATTGTGAATTGCACATGTGAGGGATCCAAGTTGTGGGCTCCTTATGAGAATCTAATGCCTTATGATCTGAGATAGAGCAGAAGTGGTGATAATAGCACTGGGGAACAGCTGCAAATACTGCTTTATGGTGAGTTGTATGCTTATTTTATTATATATAACAATAAAATGATAATATAAATAAAGTGCCAATATATATAATGAACTTGAATCATCCTAAAACCACCCCTATTCCTTTTCCCCATCCAAATTCATGGAAAAATCATCTTCCACAAAAATGGTGCCTAGTGCCAAAAAGGTTGAGATGGCTGTTATGAACTAAATGAAACAAGGTCATTAAGTTTATATGTTGAAGAGTCATGTGAGGGTAGAAAGTACAGAAATCCTGACTATTTTTTCTTCATTGTTTTTTCTTTAATTTTTAAAGAATAAAATCTAGAATAAATTAATACTTAATTTAACTTGTTTTATTGATTGTTCAAAATAGGTACATATATATATTACAAAAAATGTTATTTCCATAATAAGGGCACTTTTGATTCAGATTTAGATGAATTTTTTATAATCATATATATTTACATACATTCTCACATGTATACAGATAATGTGATTCTTAAAGTTTATGTCTGTGAATGACCTTTTTATTCATATTTTGGGATTATATTTTAGAATATCTCAGTGTATTTTGATTTATTTTTAATATATTTTAATTTCATTTTCTTTTATACAATCACATTCTTTAGCTTACCAAATGAATATTTCAACATGTGAACATTTCTCCCTAGTCCAAATTATTTTCAACAGATAATACCACATTTCTTTGTCCCATTTATGCTTTGCCTCTCTATTTTTCTTCTAAATGTCCTTCTTCAGACTCTGCTCTTTTGCACACACACTATAGCTGGTATTCACATCAATTTACTGTGTTTATATATTCTTTAGTCAGTTGCAGTCATAGAGTGTGGACACTCGGTATATTAAGTAGGGACATACAATATCTCCCCTTCATAGCCTGGCTTGCTTCATTCAGCAATAAATCTTCTATATTCTTCCACTTTCTGTCAAAAGCCAGGGTTTTTTGTTTTGTTTTGTTTTGTTTTTTCTTTTTTTTTTATGGCTGAATAGTATTCGATAGAGTATATATGCCACAGTTTTTCAATCCATTCATCTGTTCATGGGCATTTGGGTTGGTTCCATGTCTTAGCCATCATGAATAGTGCTGCAATAAACATAGATGTGCAAGCACTTTTCCAATTAAGAGTTTGCTGGAGACCAGTCTTGGTGGGGGTGGGTTGGCTCTCTGGAGGCGGCGCTGGAAGGAAAGGAAGACAAAGGCCTTGTGCTTTTTTCATGCATGTCCTAAGTTGGACACTCCTCTAAGATCACTCTCTGAGGAGTGACAACTGCTAGGAATCACCATGCCTTTTTATTGAAAATGTGATACATGCAAGTAAATGGGAGAGGGGCTACATGATCTAATTATCAATTCATAAAATTTTAACAATTGAGATCAAAGATCCTATTCAGGTTTTGATTAAGGGCAGATCTATTAATCAGCGATACAATTCAACAATTGTTTGATTGACATAAGCAAGCTTTTGAGAACTTCTGTTCTGGGAGTGTGGTTTTGGAGAACAGCTCCAGTAGGCAGAGTTAATTATCAGCCAGTACTTGGCGGCAGCCATCCCGCGGTTACTGGTTGCGTTGCTAGAAAGGAAAATCTCAAGTACAGATATTAGTTTTTATAGATCTCAATAAAGAATGATATTTATATAATTCCATAGAGATGTAAAATTTATTTAAAGAATCCTAATATATTTACTTATCCTGAAAGGGTGAAGTTAGTGTTCACTTGATGAGGGTGGGGTGATGAAGTGACTAATGAGTTAATGAAAAACTTTGTGGCACACCTAGGCATTCTTTTGGGCTTGTGATGCCACCGTCATGTACTTTGTCAGAACATTAGCTACAGTGAGGTGGGGGTGTCCTGGGTCAGTTTCTGCCTAAGAGGTAATTTTTAAGTTTATATAAATGTGTTTTGAAAGGCCTTCCAAAGATCAAGAAGAACTTTAGCATACCCTTTATTGTACCCAATGAAGCACTGTAATTAACAGTAAGTGGTCAGGGTAAAGGGGAGCGGTCGGGGAATTTTGGGGAAATCTTACTACAAATATGTATGAGAAAACTATGTAATTCTTTTATAGTAATATATTGGGGAGTCAGAGGGAGGTCACTTCCCAGCAAGGCTATAACAGTCCTGGAGCAAATAGCAAGCGGCCTTGCAGACATGCTAAGTGACCTAAGCTTGTTCCAAGGTCGGGGGGCGTACAGTAGCGGCCTTGCCAATGTACTGAACCAACTGGAAGCGATCCTCAAAGGTCAAAGGGTTAAGACGGGTCCTGGAGCCCCACCGGGTCAGACTCTTCCAAGAGTTCTTGGGTCCTTTGGGTAGATACCAGGAAGTGGGATTGCTGGATCATATGGTCGTTATGTTTGTAGATTTTTTTCTGCAGGAAATAAAGCTTGAACTTAAAATCAGCAAAAAAAAAAAAAATCATTTGCCTTATTTGAGGTGAGGGTTTAAGAATGGTTGAATACTTTGATTCCCCCCCCCCCCCTGCCCTCTTTTTTTTTTTTTTTTTTTTTTTTTTTTTTTTTAGTCATTCTGACTGGGGATAGGTGGTTATCTCATTGTTTTTATCTGCATTTCCCTTACAATAAGGGATGTTGAGCATTTTTTCATATGCCTTTTGGCTATTCATATGTCATATTTAGAAAGTGTTTTTTTCAACTCATTCTCCCATCTTTTAATAGGGTTGATCATCTTTTTTTCAGAACAGCTGCTTGAGTTCCTTGTGTATTCTGGTTATCAGTCCCTTATCTGACATATAGTTTACAAAAATATTTTCCCATTTTGAGGGCTGTTAATTCACACTAATTACTGTGTCTTTTTCCATGCAAAAACTTCTTAGTCTGATGTAATCCCACTTGTCTATTTTGGGGATTATGGACTGTGCTTTTGGGGGGGGTCTTATTTAAGAAGTCTTATTTGCCTACCCCAGTATCTCCCAGAGTTTCCCCATTGTTTTCCAGGAGTTGTTTTATAGTCTGAGGTCTTAGGTTTAGATCTTTGATCTACCTTGACTTGATTTTTGTCAAAGGTGAGAGGTATTCAGATTCATCTTTCTGCAGGTGGAAATCCAGTTTCTCCAGCACCATTTGCTGAAGAGGTTTTCTTTTTCCCACTGGATTGACTGGTACCCCTTATCAAAATCAGTTGACTGTATGTTTGGGAATTTATTTCTGGGGACTCTATTCTGTTCCGTTGGTCCACATGACTGTTTCTGTGCCAGTATCATGCTGTTTGATTACCACAGCTTTGTAGTATATTTTTGGAACAGGCAGTGAGATGCTGCCCACTCCATTCTTTTTGTGCAGAATTGCTTTGGCAATACGGGGTCTTTTATGATTCCAGACAAATTTTATGATTGTCTTTTCTGCCATAGGGTGGGCGCCACCACACCCATGATTGTCTTTCCTATATCTGTGAAGGATGTGTCGGTGCTTTGATTGGGATTGCATTAAATATGGAGATTATTTTGGCTGGAATTGCCATTTTGATAATACTAATTCTACCAATCCAGGAACATGGGATGTACTTCCACTTTTTTTGTGTCACTTTCAATTTCTTTTTTTAGTTTCTCATAGTTTTCCTTGTGGAGATCTTTAACTTTGGTTAGATTTATTCCTAAGTATCTTATATTTTTTGTGGCTATGGTAAATGGAATAACTTTTTTCAGTTCTATTTCAGTCTGCCTATTGTTCATACATAGAAATGCTATAGATTTTTGTATATTGATTTTGTATCCTGCAACTTTACTATATTCATCAATTACTTCCAGAAATTGTTTCATGGAAACCATTGGGTCTTCTATGTGTACAATAATGTCATCTGCAAATAGAGAGTTTCATCTCTTTTTTTTTTCTCTCTTTGAATGCCTTTTATTTTTTCCTCTTTTCTGATTGTGTTGGTGAGGACTTCCAGTACTATACTGAAAAGGAGTGGAGAAAGTGGGCATCCTTGTCTTGTACCCATTTTTAGTGGAAAAGCTTTCAGCTTTTCTCCATTCAGGATGATGTTTGGTATTTTTTTTTTTTTTTATAGATAGCTTTCAGTGTGTTGAGAAATGACCCTTCTGTGCCAATATTGCTGAGAGTCTTGATCATGAAGGGATGTTGTATCTTATCAAATACTTTTTCTGCATCAATTGATATGATCATATGGTTTTTATCTTTCTTCCTGTTAATATGGTGTATTACATGTTTGGTTTTGTGTATGTCGAACCAAACTTGCATTCCTCGAATAAAACCTACCCAATCATGATGTGTAATCTTTTCTATAAGTTGTTGGATACTATTTGCTAGGCTAATTCACTTGGGAAAGGTTCAGGTTTGTGTCTGTAGACCTTTCTGAGTGCACCAGGAATGCATGCACCCATGATCTGGGTCTAGCTAAGGCTCTGGGTGGATGGAGGTATCAAGAATTTGTTGGGAGTGTCTGTTCCAGGCTTTCTTTCTCTGTCTCCCTTATTCATGGAAAAAAAAAAAAACCTTTGAAAATGAAGGTTTCGGGGAACCAGCAGTTAGCGTAATGGCTATGTTGCTGGACTCCCACGTGGTCGACCGCGGTTCGTGTCCCGGACCCGGTGGCTTAAAACTCACGCCAGGCGCGTGTGCGTGCGTGCCCAAGATCCCGAGAGGAGAATGGAGGAGAAGGGATTGCGGCGTGACCATCCCCCCTGGGGGGTGATTTCTCGCTTTCTGTCTCTATGTCTCTCTCTGTCTGTCTGGCGAGCGCACGCGCCCTACAGTGAAAATCTCTCAAAAAAAAAAAAAAAAGAAAAAAAAATGAAGGTTTCATTAATTAAAAGCAAAAACATTCATTCGTTGAACTGGATTGACATTCTTATTTAATATCTTTTAAATAATTATTACATCTTAATCACATGGCCATTGGTTGCTGTTATTTTAATTCACAATAACAAAAAAAAAGACAGGGGACCAGCAGTTAGCATAATGACTAAGTTGCTGGACTCCCATGTAGTCGACCACGGTTCGAGTCCTGGACCAGGTGGCTTAAAACTCACGCCGGGCGCGTGTGCGTGCGTGCCCAAGATCCCGAGAGGAGAATGGAGGAGAAGGGATTGCAGCGTGACCATCCCCCTGGAGGGTGATTTCTTGCTTTCTGTCTCTGTCTCTGTCTGTCTGGCGAGCACACGTGCCCTATGGAAAAACCTCTTCAAAAAAATTAAAAAATTTAAAAAAGATAATAGCGTTAATAGCTACAGTTTTGTGACATATCTGTTGTGGGATAGTAAAGGTTCGTCTATAATATGTTCAGACGAAAACTAGCATAATTTATTAATTTTTAATGAAATATTTCAGTGCTTTATTTTATATTTCTAATTGCATAATTACATTAGAATCTTGGTCTATTAAACATATACTTCTATAAAGTTACAAGTAACTTTTCAGCCATTTCTTTCTTATATAGGTAATGATTTATGATTCTTAATCCTTCAATTATTTGAAGTATTGTGAATATTTTATTTGTTAAGCATTTAAGTTGACAGTGGCTGAATTTGCATTTATTATTAACAGAATGAGTAATTAAAATGGATATTTTTAAACATGTATAGTTATAATAATTAAAAAGGTCATATTTTGTCACCACTAAAAGTTATCTTTTAAGTTAGATTAATGCTTAAATGGATATAGTGACTCATTAAACTAATATAGTTATTATCGTTATTTCTTTTGAGGTTTGTGCCTTAGGATACATGTAATCATAAGAGAGAAAGATGGGGGAGGGGGAAATAAGAAATCACCCCTTCAGGGGGATGACTATGCCACAATTCAATACTTTCTCCATTCTCCTCTTGGGATCTGGGGCGCTCAAGCACTCATACCCAGCATGATTTTTAAAGCCATGGGCTCTGGGACTTGAACCATAGTGGGTCGTAAGGGAGTCCAGCAACATAACCACTACGCCATCTGCTACATCTACTGGTCCTGAATATGGTTACTTTTTTCTTTTCTTTTTTTTTTTTTAAAGAGATATTTTTTCTATAGGGTATGTGAACTTCCTAGAGAGGTAGAGAGACATAAGCAAGAAATTACCCTGCAGGGAGGATGAACATGCCACAATCCCTTCTTCATTCTCCTCCCAGTATCTTGGGCAGGCACATGCGCCTGACATGAGTTTGAAGCTACTGGTTGCAGGACTCGAACCACTGTCAGCCATATGGGAATCTAGTGATGTAACCACTATTCCATCAGCTGGCTCCTATAATCATTGTCTTAATGGTTAAATATCTAAATTTATTTTTTTTCCTTTTACTCAACAAACATTTCTCCTCAATATTTTTAAGCCATGTTTCATATGTAAGCACAGAGTTAGTATTTATAATTTCTAAGGTTTTTGTCTCTTCTTACATGGATTATTTCAAAACATTTATAAACTGAAATTATAACTCAGTCAATAATTTGGGATAAATATCAAATTCATAAGTAACTTTTCAAAAATATTTTCTTCAATCATTGACAAATTTAGATATACTATATCTTTTTATGATTTAAAAGTGTAGTAAACCTAATTAATATCCTTTAGAAAATTTAAGTTTTTTATTATTTTATTCAACTTTATTTATTATTATTATTATTATTATTTTTAATTTGACCAATGAAGACAGAGAGAGAAGGAAAGTGAGAAAGCAAGCTTCCAGGTCTGTGATTCGAACTGCAGTCAGTCACGGGGGACTCCAGTGCTCTTAACTCCCATGCCACTTGCTGGCAGCAAACAAAGCTTTATATAGTCATAGAATTTTTTTTTTTTGAGAAGTTTTTGCTATAGGGTGCGTGCGCTCGCCAGACAGACAGAGAGAGACAGAAAGAGAGAAATCACCCCCCAGGGGGGATGGCCATGCTGCAATCCCTTCTCCTCCACTCTCCTCTCAGGACCTTAGACTCGCACGCACAAGCTCCCGGCATGAGTTTTAAGCCACCGGGTCCGGGATGCGAACTATGGTCGAATACGTGGGAGTCCAGCAACATAGCCATTACGCTAACTGCTGGTCCCAGGTCATAGAATTTTTTAAACATGCTTATACTAATAAAATTACAATACTCTAAAAAGTATAACATACAGCATTTTCTTTCTTGTATATACGGATTGATTATATTTTAACTTTTATATTGAATCATATTCAAACGACTAAATTGTTTTCAGGGGAATATTTTTACCTTTGATGAAAGTTTTATTAAACTACTAACAAATGTATTGCTTATTAAAATTTTATATGATGAAAGATTAATCTGCATTGTTTTTGAATTATTACTTTCAAATAATTGTCATCAATAAACTGTTATGACAAATTCCCAGAATGAATCTACAAACTAATTTGTTTCTAGTAGATAACTGCCTCTTTCATGCAAGTGCTCCATCAAACGTCCTTATTTTACTGTGCTGTTATTTAAACACAATGTTTATTTTTGGCATTTAAAAAATGTATGATATGGTTTTGGAGAGCATTTTAAAACAAAGATAATGCTGACAATATACTCACTCTCTTTTCTGTGTCAAGAAATTCTAGGTTTAGGGTACGTATTTTTAGCTGTCATGAATCAAAATATGAGTGGTGTCTCTTTAAGATCATATGATGATAGATTACACTTTTTATCTTCTTTATTGCTTTATTTATTACATAAGCTTTTTCTTTGCCCTTGTCTAAGGGGAAATAACTTATATATTAAAGTTAGATTGGGAGCTAAAATAGTATTGGACTTTAAAACAAAACAAAAAATATGTCCTATCCTAATTCAAATTTAAACACCATTAAAGATTATTTCAATAGTACTTCAGATTCAGGTTCTTAATAAGTTGTCATTTCTCTTTATTTTTTTGTATCCTCTGTGTAATGTAACACAAACTTTTTTGTCTGCTATATATTATGACCTCATGTTTTTCATCAGTGTCTAAATGAAACCTTTTAACATTGTTTTCTTAAATAATTTTTTATTAGGTTATCTGGTAGCTATATTGAGAAAAGAAGGAAAAACAGTATAACTAGATACCTATGTGCATCTACAAACAGAGATATAATCTCAGAGAGAGACAGGGAGCGAGAAAGAGAAGATGTTGTTCAAGTTATATGAAATCAACAGAGATCGAATTTACCCTGAAGCTCTTGAATTGTGAAAAACAATTTTGCTATAACATAAAGCAATTTTTATCATTGTCAACATAACTACATCGGAGAGAGAAATATAGTCAATGACTCTCTGTGGATGCTTTAGCCTTAAGGAACAAACTGAGAATCGTTCTACCTTCTGCCATGAACATGTAACATTCTTATAATTTTCAACACCTCATGCCTGAGCCCAATAGGGAGCTTGGGTAGTAGGCACTAACTTTATTTTTCTAAGCTGTTAGTAGAATATATTTCATTTAAAAGAGATAGTTTAATAACTTAGTGATATTTTCTTAATGATTACTTCATACGTTTCTCCTAATCTTATGATTATATTTTCCTGTGCTTTATTAACCTAAGCAGATGAAATCATTCAAATAATGTCCTGTATTAGTCTATAATAGGGATGTGTTCTGAGAAATGCATTGTTTACTGATTCATCATTCTGTGTGCAGACCTGGATGGTAGAGCCCACCATACACCTAGGCTATTTTGTATAGCCTGTTAGCGCCTCCTGGGGCCACTGTTGCTAACCGGAATGTCATTCACACAAATGCTGTCATGCAGCATGTTTATTTATTTATTTCAAAATTTTAGAGAGAATTTTGCTATAGGGCTTGTGCACTCGTCATGAGAGACAGAGAGACAGAAAGCGAGAAATCACCCACGAGGGGGGATGGCCACACCGCAATCCCTTCTCCTCCATTCTCCTCTTGCGATCTTGGGCACACATGCACGCACATGCGCGAGGTATGAGATTTAAGCTGCCAGGTCCAGAACTCAAACCTCTGTTGACGACATGAGAGTCCAGCAATGTAATCATTACATTGTCTGCTGGTCTGTGCATGACTGCATTTATATTTGGTATATTTAATATTTAGAATATATATATATATATATATATATATATATATTATATGCCAACCTCTAAAAAGAAGGGAAACTGCCAAGTATATTCCCAACATCTACATTAAGCTCACAATCAATAAATTAAGGGCAAACAATGTGAATACATAAAATAAAGGTATATTAGTTCAAATAACAAAGAGCCAAAAAATAAGAAAGAGAAAATCATCCTACAGACATTATAAGATTTATGTTTAAAGTATAAAATTAGGTTTAGGGGGCCAGCAAGTGGCATTAAGGTGCTGGATTCTGACATGACTGATAGTAGTTCAAGTCTGGGACCTGACAGCTTGAAACTCAGGCAGGGCACATGTACATAAGTGCCCAAAATCCTAGGAGAGGAATGGAGGAGGAGAGGAATGGAGGAGAAGGGACTGCAGTACGGCCATGATTTCTCACTTTCCCTCTCAACCTCTCACTCTGTATCTCTGGTGGACATGTGCGTCCTATAGCAAAAAAAGTCTTCAAAAAAATTACGTTTCTAAATACTTGAAATTATTTATGAATGAATATGTATGCAAAATAGTTTTATTCTGTATTAATTGTTAGAAAACTATCATTTTTATCTATGTTTCTTTGTACATATAAACATAAATTTTGGACTCTCAGGAGTCTAGTCAGAAATAATCGTCTTGGGGGGTCCATCAGATAGCATAATGGCCACATGGCTGGATTCCCATGTAGCCAATCGCGGTTTGAGTCCCGTACCTGGTGGCTTAAACTGATGCTTGGCGCATGTGCATATGTGCCCAAGATCCCAAGCGGAGAATGGAGGAGAAGGGATTGTGGCGTGGCCATCCCCCCGGGTGGTGATTTCTCACTTTCTGTCTCTCTGTCTCTCTGTCTTTCTGGCAAGCACATGTACCATATAGCAAAAACCTCTCAAAAGAAAAAGAAATGTCTGGCATTATGGAAAAATAGCTATAGGCTGACAGAAAAATAAATTCTTCAAGCTCAGTCATTTACTAATTTTTTCCACCTATAACTATACGCTCATTGTTTTTGAATAGGTTTTCTTGATCTTTTGTAATATTTGCATAATAAACTCTAGACCAAACTCTTGCCATGTAATTATGAGGATTATAATAGGTAGTAAATTTATTTAAGTGCATAAATATATGCCTACAAGGAATTAATTACTATGGAAAGGTTTTAAAAGTAGCTTTACTGCTGGACTGGCTTAATTATATTCATTGTAGTTTAATTTTTACTGCAATCTATTTCTTTCATGTGGAGATGAACTGGACTTACATCTATAAATACTTCTAGAGTGAGCTTTTTAAATGTTATAAAACAATGTCAATACTACTTTTTATCCAGTCAGTGATCAAAGCTTATTAACTTGTAATCTGAAACAAAATATATACACTCAAAATCATGCTCTATAAACCACTGAATAAACTACATGTAAGCTAATATAGTACTCCTTTAAGATACAGCAAAAAAAAAAAAAATTAAATATGCTCCTTTATCTCACCCCCAACAACTGTGTTCAACAATGTATTGTTATTATATTCCTGAAAACCTATTTTGTAAGAAATAGAAATTTTTGTTGGGCTAATTTGTATTTCTACATATCCGTATAGCTGAGCGTCTTAGTTTAATACATTTTAAATTTTTTCTTCTGTATATTTTATGTTAATAGTCTTCCAAATTTCTATAAGATTACTTTTTTTATCTTGCTTTTTACTTCCTCAGTGTTTTAAAATGATATGCCTTTATTTTATATACTCACATTTGCTAGTCATTTATTGTGAGCTTTATATGTAGGATGAGAATATAAACGTTTCATAGTCCACCCTAGATAATAGAAAAGTGTGTGTGTGTGTGTGTGTGTGTGTGTGTGTGTGTGTGTGTGGCAGGGGGTGGTCCATTTGGAGAAAGAGTTGATACAACAGAGCAGGAGAATAAAATCTGATGTGTGCTGTCCTCTTTCCTATGCTTCTGTTGAGAAAAGAAGTTACTTATGTCTAGGATATGTAGGTATATTCATGAAGTGACAGTTGGGGGATGCACCATGAGAATCTCACTTTAAGTGAGAAATAGATACAAAACGCTTTCTTCTGATTTGTCAAAATGTTGTATACTTAACAGAAGGACAATGCAAAACTAGAACAATCTAAATCCATATGATATGGCCAACAATATGCAAAGCAACTTCCTGAATGATCCTGATTTTACTCTGTGTGATAAGCCACAGAAATTGTTAGAAATGATAAATGTGGAAGAAATAGTAATGGAAAACATGAATTGAGGAAATGGGGGCTCCACATTTGGTATCTTGTCAGATTCTGACTTTCATACATATTTTCTTAGATTCGTATCTTTTCTCTGTAATACACTGCAACTACAAGTAAAAGTTTAACTGTATTAAGTTCTGTGAGTCCTTTCTAATGAAATGAAGCATGACAGTAGTTTTGTAAACCCTGTTCTCCAGACTTGCAGTTGGTGCAGAAATGACAGAGTTGGGCCAGCTGGTGGAATGGTAGTTAAGATGGCTGGATTCCACGTGGCTGAGTTAGTGGTTCCAGTCCTGGACTGGTGGCTTGAGAAACACACAAGGTGCATGTGTACCCCAAATTGTGAAAGGATAATGGAGAAGAGATTGTGAGACTGCATGGGGGTGCTTTCTCACTTTCCTTCTCTTTCTCTCTCTGTCTCTCTGTCTTGCTCTCCTGGGAGTGCAAATGCCCTCTGACAATTTTTTTTTTTTAAATAAGAAATGATAGTGATCTTCTTTGGATTAAAACAAACAAAACAATAAAGCCCCAAACTGTCATAGAGTAAGTAGGCTTATCAGAAAGACACATAAAAAGGGACAAGGAAAGTGACAAAGCATTCCTCACATGACAAGGCAATGTTGCACTCTCTTCTTCATTTTTCCTTTTGAGATTTTGGGTATACATGCAAACATATACCAAAGTTTTTTCAAGCCACTGGGTCTGGTTTCAAACTACACAGTCAACCATGTGGGATCCAGTTGCCTTCCACCAGACCATGGGCTGGACTTGTTATTACCCTTGCTGTTGCCTTGATACTTTGTAAATGACCATAATTCTCACAAATGTTTGAGTCTCTAATACGTACATTGTCAATACAGGAATGTTTCAAAGGTAAACACAACAGCAAATAAACAGTAAACAAACGAAATCAGTATTTGAAAGCATCTTCCAGATGATCCTACTCAAAATGTTTTATTAAAGGTGTATACTACCTCTAGTCATGTAGCAAGGCTGAGTCAAAAGAGTAAAAGTGAAATTGTTGGGAAAAAAAAAACAAAAAAAAACAGCAACTGTATTTTCCAAATTGTACCTGGCAAGAAAACTAAGAAATTCACATCTGTTCCTGGGAATTAATTTTCCCTTACCACAGAAAAGAGCCACCTTAGGTTTTTTTTTACCCCTGCCATAAAATAAAATATCAAAGTGAAACAGAAATCTAATGTTATATTTTGAACCATCTGAGAATACACGGCAAGTAGCTATAGGCTTCCAAAACACTGAAGAATGGATTCAGTTAAATAACTGAAAACTAAGAATAGACACTTTTCTTCAAAAGGTAAGTACCATGTTTAGTCAGGTCTTGGTGTAAAATCAAAACGTTGCAATATAATTATCAATTGTATAGTGATACCTGTTATTCTAAAAGTTTTAAGTATTATGTGTATATATATATATATATACACACACACACACACACATACATACATATGTGTGTGTGTATTATATAGAGAGTATTAAATTTAATACTGTTTCATGGTTCAGGAAAAAAAGATGCATAAACTTCATCAGTTTTTAAGATGGATGATGTGATGATGGACTTAAACTCACAAAAAAGCTTTATCTCAGATAATGGTATTCTGCATCACTCATCATCAAATAAGTTAAGCATTGTTTCTTTTATCCTAGTAAAAATGAACTAAGAATATAATGAAAATAGAAGCCAAGTTACAGTATTATCAGATAAAATATATAATAAAAATATGAAGTCACTTGTACAACTAACTATAGATCTAACTTACCTATGATATGACTACTTAATATAATGAAAGAAATTACTGGCAGTTCCTTAGCTATCTCACCAGTTCATCCTCAAAACAGTTTAGCTTAAAAATAAATCAGGACCATCAGGTAGCATAATGGTTTTGTCGCTGGACTGCCACATGGCCAACTGCGGTTTGAGTCCTGGATCCAGACTCTTGAAAATCATGCCAAAATGTGGCCATCTCCCTGGTAGGGGGTGGTGATTTCTCACTTTCCTCTCACTGTCTCTGTCTCTGTCTCTCTCTTTCCAGCTAGTGTAAGTGCCTTAAGGCAAAAAACTTCCAACCCCCCACCCCAGGTTAAAAAGTAAATAAATAATTCAGCAGCCATCATTTCCAGTGAGTATAGTAAAAATGAATATACCATTTTTTCAAATACATTTTAGAACAGTATTTAGGTTTGTTGTGCTAACTGTATTTTCATAAGACATGTCAGAGAGAGAAACTCACTGGATGTGATTTGAGCAATCAGGAACATTCAGTTACTAATTTGGCATTTGTACATGTTTTCATTAAAACGAATGTTCATTTAATAAACTATCAGTTTATATTAAAATATATGGTAAAGTAAATTCCATCAACTTTAACGTTGTTCTTAGGTTATATTAGGTAAGTTCAAGCACATGTATGTAGAAAGCTATATCAAATAATTTCAGGTAAGTTGCTTAAAATACTTCATTGACATTAGCATGTGGTTCTTGGGGCCAATAGTAAACATACAGAATACAAAAAATGTTAATATAGATTTTAAGATTACATTTAAAGTTGTACAGAATTAAAGTTTGCTTTAGATTAAAAATAAACTATCATAAGTATTTTCTCTTTCACAGTGTATTTTTATCTATTTTTCAGTGTATCTATTTGGTCATGTATAAATAGATTATGACAAGTGGTAAAAAAAAATTCACTCCAAAACCCACTAAAAATTAAAATTGTATAAAATTTGAATGTACGTTTTGTATTGTTTGCCAATGAACTCCTAGTCTCCCTAAATATATTTCTCTCTGTGCTTAACGGAGCATTTAAAACAATAATCTGTATAATATAGGTTAAATACATTAAAACATGTGGCACAAATGACACGGGTGTCATTAACATGCTTACCACATCACGAGTCAAATGTGACACATGCCTGGCATTTTGAACACAGGGATATTTTTGACACATCATTTTGGACATCCTTGTGACATAATTTTGACAGTTTTAGACATAATTTTTACATGTTATTTCTAACATGCCATATTGGATATTATTGACATTTGTATCTTTTGAGATGTGTGTAATTTTTGACATGACTAGGACAAGTGTGTCATTTTGGACACGTGTCTTTTTAACATGTGTCAATTTGGGCAAGTTGGTCATTTTATGGATGCATATGAAATTTTTGACATGCTTGTGACATGCATAAAAGACCTGTATATCACTTTTGTTACATGTGTCATTTTGACATACCTGTGACACATATATTATTTTTGACACATCATTTTTGAAACACGTGTGTCATTTCTGCCATGCATGTCATTTTGACACATGTATTTTTGGACATGTATGTCATTCCAGACATGTATGTCATTTTGAAACACATGCCATTTTTGACATGCATGTCATTTTGACACATGTGCAATTTTGACATATGTCATTTCAGACAAGCATGTCATTTTATACACACATCATTTCAGACACACATGTCATTTTGACACACGCCATTCTGACATGTTTTGACACATGTAATTTCTGACATATGTGTCATTTTGAAACACGTGTCATTTCTGACATGTGTCATTTTTGACACCCGTCATTTTGACATGTATGTCATTTCTGACACATTTGTCATTTTGGGCGTGTGTGTCATTTTTGACATATGTGTCATTGTTGACATGTGTGTCATTTTTGACGTTTTTCTCACATGTGTCATTTCTGACATGTGTGTCATTTCTGACACGTGTGCCATTTCTAACATATGTCATTTCTGACATGTATATCATTTCTGACATGTGTCATTTTTCTTTTTTTTTTT
>NW_006159867.1:1974486-2016739 GCF_000334495.1 Tupaia belangeri chinensis | reverse complement strand
ATCCCTTCTCCTCCATTCTCCTCTCGGGATCTTGGGCACGCACGCACACGCGCCCGGCGTGAGTTTTAAGGCACCGGGTCCGGGACGCGAACCACGGTCGACTACATGGGAGTCCAGCGACATAGCCATTACGCTAACTGCTGGTTCCCGACATACGTGTCATTTTTGACACGTGTGCCATTTCAGACGTGTCATGTTTGATGCATGTCATTTCTGACATGTCAAATTTTTGACTTATGTGTAATTTTTGACATGTGTGACATTTCTGACACGTGTGTTATTTTCTTTTTTTTTGGAGAGATTTTTCACTGTAGGGTGTGTACGCTTGCCAAACAGAGACATAGAGACAGAAAGCGAGAAATCACCCTCCAGGGGGGATGGTCACGCCGCAATCCCTGCTCCTCCATTCTCCTCTCGGGATCTTGGGCACGCACGCACATGCGCACGGCGTGAGTTTCAAGCCACCGGGTCTGGGACACGAACCATGGTCGACTACATGGGAGTCCAGTGACATAGCCATTATGCTAACTGCTGGTTCCCACGTGTTATTTTTGACACGTGTTATTTTTGACACGTGTCGTTTAGACACGTATGTCATTTCTTGCATGTGTGTCATTTTGGACATGCATGTCTTTTGACACATGTCATTTCTGATATGTGTGTCATTTTTGACATGTGTGCCATTTCTGACACGTGTGCCATTTTGGACACATGTCATTTCTGACATGTCATAACACACGTGTCATTTTTGACGCGTGTGCCATTTCTGAACATGTGTGTCATTTTGACACGTATGTCATTTTGGACATGTGTGTCACTTCTGACATGTGTGCCATTTCTGAAATGTGTCTTTTTAACACGTGTGTCATTTCTGACATGTGTCATTCATAACCTGTCATTTTTGACATGTGTCGTTTCTGACACGTGTGTCATTACTGACACGTTTGTCATTTCTGACATGTATCATTCATAACACGTGTCATTTCTGACATGTCTCATTTTTAAAACATGTTCCATTTCTGACGTATGTCAGTTTGGACACGTGTGTCGTTTTTGACACGTGTGTCATTTCTGACCAGTTTTAACATGCATGTCATTTCTGACACGTGTGTCATTTTTAACACGTGTGTCATTTTTGACGTATATGCCATTTCTGACGTCAT
Organism: Tupaia belangeri chinensis; assembly: GCF_000334495.1. NCBI lineage: Eukaryota > Metazoa > Chordata > Mammalia > Scandentia > Tupaiidae > Tupaia > Tupaia belangeri. Next base: position 2,015,576 of record NW_006159867.1, on the reverse strand, counting down.
TTCAGACATTTTTGTCATTTATAACACGTGTGCCATTTCTAACATGTCATTTTTGACACGTCATTTCAGACATGTCATTTATGACATGTGTGTAATTTGTGACGCTTGTCATTTTGGACACGTGTCATTCATTTTGGACACTTGTCATTTCTGACAATGTGTCATTTTGACATGTATGTCATTTGACATATGTGTCATTTCTGACATGTCATTTTTAACATGTGCCATTTCTGACATGTGTCATTTTTGACACGTGTGCCATTTCTGACATGTGTCATTTTGGACACGTGTGCTATTTCTGACACGTGTGTCGTTTTTGACATGCATGTCATTTCTGACACGTGTGTCGTTTCTGACACGTGTCATTTCTGACATGTTTCATGCATAACGTGTCATTTCTGACGTGTCATTTTTAACACATGTTCCATTTCTGACGTGTCATTTTGGACACGTGTGTCGTTTTTGACACGTATGTCATTTTTGACATGTATGTCATTGACATATGTGTCATTTCTGACAAGTTTTAACACGTGTGTAATTTCTGATATATATGCCATTTCTGACGTGTCATTTTTAACACGTTCCATTTCTGACGTGTGTCATTTTGGACACCTGTGTTGTTTTTGGCACATGTGTCATTTTTAACACGTGCCAGTTCTGATGTGTGTCATTTTGGACATGCATGACTTTTGACACATGTCATTTCTGATATGTGTGTCATTTTTGACACATATGTCATTTCTGGTATGTAATTTCTGACATGTCATTTTGACACGTGTGTCATTTCTGACATATGTGTCATTTTTAACACGTGCCAGTTCTGATGTGTGTCATTTTGGACATGCATGACTTTTGACACATGTCATTTCTGATATGTGTGTCATTTTTGACATGTGTGCCATTTCTGATACGTGTCATTTCTGATATGTGTCATAACACGTGTGTCATTTTTGACACGTGTGCCATTTCTGACATGTGTGTCATTTTTGACACGTATGTCATTTCGGACATTTGTGTCACTTCTGACATGTGTGCCATTTCTGACATGTGTCATTCATAACGTGTCATTTTTGACATGCGTCGTTTCTGACACGTGTGTCATTTCTGACTCGTGTGTCATTTCTGACTCGTGTGTCACTTTGGACACGTGTCGTTTTTGACACGTGTGTCATTTTTGACATGTGTCATTTCTGACCAGTTTTAACATGCATGTCATTTCTGACACGTGTGTCATTTCTGATGTATATGCCATTTCTGACATGTCATTTCAGACATTTGTGTCATTGATAACACGTGTGCCATTTCTGAAATGTCATTTTTGACACATGTCATTTCTGACATGTCATTTATGACACACGTGTAATTTCTGACGTGTGTCATTTTGGACACGTGTCATTTCTGACAATGTGTCATTTTGACACGCATGTAATTTCTGACATGTCATTCATAACGTGTTATTTCTGACATGTGTCATTTTGACACGCGTGTCATTTCTGACGTGTCATTTTTAACACATGTGCCATTTCTGACACATGTGAATTTTTGACACGTGTGTCATTTCTGACACGTGTGTCTTTTGACACGTGTGCCATTTCTGACTTGTATGTCATTTTTGACACGTATGTCATTTCTGACAATTTTTCACATGCATGGCATTTCTGAAACGTGTCATTTCTGACGTGTGTCGTTTTAACACGTGTGTCATTTCTGACATGTGTGTCATTTCTGACATGTGTCATGTATAACACGTATCATTTGACATACGTGTTATTTTTGACACACGTGTTATTTTTGACATATGTCATTTCTGATGTGTCATTTCTGACTTGACACGCATGTCATTTTTGACACATATGTCATTTTTGACACGCATGTCATTTTCCATTTCTGAGATGTGTGTCATTTTGGACACATGTCATTTTTGACATATGTCATTTCTAACACGTGTGTCATTTCTGACGTGTGTCATTCCTGACATGTGTGCCATTTCCGACATATGTGTCATTTCTGAAATATGTTTTAATTTCTGACATGTCATTTTTGACATGTGTGCCATTTCTGATACGTGTCATTTCTGATGTGTCATAACACGTGTGTCATTTTTGACACGTGTGCCATTTCTGACATATGCCATCCCTGACATGTCAGTTTTGACACACATGTCATTTCTGACATACATGTCTTTTTGACCTGTGTGCTATTTTGACACGTGTCATTTTTGTCACACGTTATTTCTGACATGTGTGTCATTTGGACATGCGTGTCATTTCTGACATATATGTCATTTCTGACATATGTGTCATTTTTAACACATGTGTTATTTCTGACATATATGTAATTTCTGACAAGTGTGTCATTTCTGACATGTGTCATTTCTGACATGTGTGCCATTTCTGGCATATGTGTCATTTTTGACATGTGTGTCATTTCTCGTTATTTTTGACACATGTGTCATTTCTGACTCATGTTGGTTTTGACACGTATGTCATTTTGACACATGTCATTTCTGACATGTGTGTTATTTCTGACATATGAGCCATTTCTGGCATATGTGTCATTTCCAACACATGTCCTTTTTAAATGTCATTTTTGACATAGATGTTATTTCAGACACATGTCATACTTGTCATTTCTGACATGTCATTTTTGACACATGTCATTTGGACACAAATGGCATACAAAACTGACACGTCAAAATGTTATACATGTAAAAATGACATGTCCAAATTGACATATGTAAAAGATGTGTGTCAAAATTGCATTCTTGTCCAAATGTCATGTACGTATCTGAAATGACATGTGTCAAAAATGACGTCTGTCAAGTGACACGTGTCAAAATGAAATACTTGACAAAAATGACATACATGTCCAAAATGACATCATTTTGACACACCTGTCATTTTGGACACATGCAAAATGACGTGTCAAAAATGACGTGTCAAAAACGACATACTTGATAAAAATGGCATGTGTCAAAAATGACCTGTATGTCTAATGTCTGAAATGATGTCCGATGTCTGAAATGACATTTTTGATACACCTATCATTTTGGACACGTATTTCATTTTGGACACACGTCATTTTTGACACCAACTATTACTGGTTTATATCAGTTCTGACTGGTTCAGACCCAGTTAAAAACAATTCTGACAAGGTCAATCTTGTTCTGAACAGTCCTATCATTCTGACCATATTAGAGTGGTTTTAACTGGCTTAAACTGGCTCGATCCTGTTCTGACCTGATTAACCAGTTTTGAGCAGTTCTGACAGGTTTAATGCAGTTCAAAATGGTTACCAGTTTAGATTGGCTGAAATTAGCTATGACCGTTTTAGACTGGTTCTGATCAGTTCAAACTTGTTCTGACTGGTTCAGATTCCGACCATTCCAAACTGGTTCCAACCTGTTTAGACCAGCTCAATTCTGGTATGATGGTTTGGTTCTATTTGTTTTGATTGGTTCAACCCAGTTATGAATTAGACCTATTTAATCTACTTCTGACAGGTTCAGTGTGAATCTGACTGGTTCAGACTGCCTTTGACTTGGTCCAAGCTGTTCAAAGAGATTCAAACCACTTGTGACAACTGATTTAGGCCAGTTCTGACTGGTTCAGAATTGCTCAAACCTATTCTGACCAATTTATACTGATTTAGACCAGTTAACACTGGTTCTAATTAGTTCATTTTGGTTTTAACCAGTTTTGACCAGTTCAGTTTGGTCTGACAGGTTCAAACTGGATCTATCTGACCTGTACAGAGATGAACTGAAGTTGTCACAGAAAGGCACAGACTTATTCATCTTCTTTATGTCAGAGAGAGAAAACGAGAAATCCCTTCCCATGCTGCAATCCCTTCTCCTTCATTCTCTTCTCACAATTTTGGACACACATGCTCATGTGCCTGACATGAGTTTCAAGATGCTGGGTCTGGGACTCAAACCACAATCGGCCAAGTGGAAGTCTTGTCCGAATGTCATGTACGTGTCTGAAATGACATGTGTCATTAACCACCTTAAGCACTACACCACCTTCTGGCCCCTCTATGTCATTTTAAACTCCCTAAGTAAATTAAATATAATAAAAGATGCATAGAAATATTAACATGATAAAAGATGTATAAAATAAAACAATAAGAGCATGAGAGGAACATGCTGCTAGATTTAAGCAGTGTCCTAGACTATATATATTTTTTTTCTAAGTGATTAAAATGGTATTTATAATCATGTACTTACAAATACATAAAATATGAGGTTTTTTTCTAATTACATGATACTTTTGAATTAAGTATTAATATTTCAAAATAGAGATTTTTAAAATTTGGGATAAAGTAGATCCTTATGGGCTAGAAACTATTTTGTATAATTAACTTATAAAATGATTTACCTCAAGAATAATTTTCCAAAGGAATGGAAATCAACTAGGAAAATTGACTCACTAATTACTAAACAGATTTGAATGAATCAGTATCCAAAAAGATTACTGTCCAAAAGCCTGCCCTGGAGTTGAAACAGGTGTTGTTTCATTAGAATTCAGTATTGCTGCTATTTTAAGGAGGAAGTAAAAAAGACAACCTTGGGAAAGAAAATCTCATCTCTGTGACAGGAAAAGCATGGTTCCTACACTAGACTGTATGCTTTCTCCCCCTCAGTCATTTCCTAGACTTCTGTGTGTCTGAAATAGATCCCTTACCAATTCCAAAGCAGCTGGTATAATTCTTCTCTTGAAAATGGCAATGGTACCCTTGCAGCAAATCTCAGGCACACAGGTGTTTGAAGAAACAAAGATATAGCTAAGCAGAAGCCAAATTTCAGGTAGAATCACCCATAAAGGTTATAACGATGAGGCCAAAAATTGCCTACTCATCTTCCTTCCAAAGGCTTATTGCTCAAGGCTACACTTAAGACCCTTCCTTCTCAAAGTGAGTCAACATTAAGTAACTCTGCTACTGTTTGGGAAATTGCTTTGGTTGAAATTAGAGTGGCATAGTGCCTGCAGTGTCATCGCCTCTGTGTGTAACACCTGCAAGTTCTTTAGACCTTATTATCTCTCAGTTTCAATGACTGAATACTTCACTCAGTGAGTAGGAAGAATAAGGAAAGCAGTCTATTGTTCCTGATTTTAATGATTACAAATTGTCAATCAATCTCCACAGCAGATGGTTTTTCTTGCTAGTTTGTGTGGGCAAGAGGCAATAGAGGCTTTGCTTTGGGCGTGGAGAAAATAAAACAAAAGAAACTTGTAGTCATGAACATCACCTTCTTGTTTGTGCTACAGCTTCAAAACTCCCAGTAAATCTATAATGTGTGTGTGTGGGTGTAGGGGGGGTTCTTTAACCACATACTTGCAAACTAAATGTTCACATGAATATGGATATTTGATCTTTAATGCATAAATACATTAGGACAAATATGAACTGAATTTCAGAGAAACCAATTCTTACGAAGGTCTACATGAAGTTAATACAGAGTAACAAATCTTGGGAAGTTTCCTGGGCATAATTTTGCTTTTCCTGAAACTTCTAGTTTTCTTAGTTTGCCATTTATTGGGACTAAATGGATGGTATATCCCTCTTTCTCTTGCTTTATTTACCCAGTTCTATCACCTCTGATCATTGTGTTTTTAACTATTTAATCATGGAAGTGATCCTATTAATAGATTGTCCATTGGCCTAATCTACTTAAGGTTTTTTCCTTGTCCTAGGCATTCAAAATGATTCTATATGAAGAAGTAGACATTTTATATCATGTATGAGAATCTGATATAATAAGTAACATTGGGACTGGCCCTGTGGCTTATCCAGTGAAGGACCTAGAGCCAATATGACTAACTACAGGTTAAATCCTGGTCCTGGTGTCTTTCAAAACATGTCGAACATGAGCATGTGTGCATGACCAAAATCCCAACAGGATGAAGAAATGGAGGAGAAGGAATGACCATTCCCCAATGGAGTGGTGATTTCTCCTCTGTCTCTGACAAGCACAGGTGCCCTCTGGCAAATTAAAAATTAGTAATTGGGGCCAGTAAGTGGCACAGTGGTTAAGGCACTGGGCTTTCAAGTAGCTGACCATAGTTTGAGTCCCAGATGCAGTGGCTTGAAACTCACACTGGGCACATTTTTATGCAAGCCAAAAATCCTGAGAAGGCAATGGAAGAGATGGGATTGTTGCATGGCCATCCCTCTCAGGGGTGATTTCTCACTCTCAATCTTTCTGTCTCTCTCTGTCTCTCCAGCGAGTGCATGCACCCTATAGCAAAAATCTCTAAAAATAATAATGATACTAATAAACTTTGGATAGACCCTAACTGATGGGAATAACTGGCCTAGTTAAGTATCAACTCCTTAACTAATCTGAATAGATCTCTTTAAACATTCAGTTTGAGGACTGATTCAGATCCGTGAAAAGCCAGAGGCCACAAAAGAGCTTCATTTTTAGATTGTTACCACAAAAATACCTTCAAAGGAAATAAATATAAACCAATTAGAGTAAACAGCCCTGGCTGAATTTAAGAAGGGAGACAATGTCCCACCTTAATACTCACGATATCCAGGTTATATTATACTATATTTAAACATTGATTTAAAAATGCATTTTGACACAGGGCAAGCAGGTGGCTTGGTGGTTAAGGGTGCTGGACTCCCACATGGCTGACTGTGGCTCAAGTCCCAGTCCTGGCTACTTGCTTTCTCTCTCTCTCTCTCTGTTACTCTCACTCTATCCATCGCTGGTCAAATTGAAATAAATAAAGGAATGAATAAATAAAGTTAAATAAAATAATTTTTAAAAATGCATTTCAACAAAGATGCCAGAAGTTCACCAAACATTAAGAAATTGTTAAGGGATAAAAACTTCTTTTGTTATTTTGGCAGAGAGAGGCAAGTCACTGTTGAAAACTCTATTCTAAGCGTGGGAGAATTAGAAACTTAGAATTTTGTGTTAAGCAGTGAATGAATTTCTTCAGCTATAAATTACTTAAGTATAAAGTATCTCTTCTTAGACTTACCCGATATTCCTGTTTGGAGGTCAAACCAAGCTCTTTGTCAATCCCAAGGGATTCTAAGTAAATCTCAAGAGTGTTGCATTAGAGAGTTTAGTGTCTGGATGCTCATCAGTCCAAGCCTGTGGTAGCCCTCACACACATGTCATTTCTGACATACATGTCTTTTTGACCTGTGTGCTATTTTGACACGTGTCATTTTTGTCACACGTTATTTCTGACATGTGTGTCATTTGGACATGCGTGTCATTTCTGACATATATGTCATTTCTGACATATGTGTCATTTTTAACACATGTGTTATTTCTGACATATATGTAATTTCTGACAAGTGTGTCATTTCTGGCATGTGTCATTTCTGACATGTGTGCCATTTCTGGCATATGTGTCATTTTTGACATGTGTGTCATTTCTCGTTATTTTTGACACATGTGTCATTTCTGACTCATGTTGGTTTTGACACGTATGTCATTTTGACACATGTCATTTCTGACATGTGTGTTATTTCTGACATATGAGCCATTTCTGGCATATGTGTCATTTCCAACACATGTCCTTTTTAAATGTCATTTTTGACATAGATGTTATTTCAGACACATGTCATACTTGTCATTTCTGACATGTCATTTTTGACACATGTCATTTGGACACAAATGGCATACAAAACTGACATGTCAAAATGTTATACATGTAAAAATGACGTGTCCAAATTGACATATGTAAAAGATGTGTGTCAAAATTGCATTCTTGTCCAAATGTCATGTACGTATCTGAAATGACATGTGTCAAAAATGACGTCTGTCAAGTGACACGTGTCAAAATGAAATACTTGACAAAAATGACATACATGTCCAAAATGACATCATTTTGACACACCTGTCATTTTGGACACATGCAAAATGACGTGTCAAAAATGACGTGTCAAAAACGACATACTTGATAAAAATGGCATGTGTCAAAAATGACCTGTATGTCTAATGTCTGAAATGATGTCCGATGTCTGAAATGACATTTTTGATACACCTATCATTTTGGACACGTATTTCATTTTGGACACACGTCATTTTTGACACCAACTATTACTGGTTTATATCAGTTCTGACTGGTTCAGACCCAGTTAAAAACAATTCTGACAAGGTCAATCTTGTTCTGAACAGTCCTATCATTCTGACCATATTAGAGTGGTTTTAACTGGCTTAAACTGGCTCGATCCTGTTCTGACCTGATTAACCAGTTTTGAGCAGTTCTGACAGGTTTAATGCAGTTCAAAATGGTTACCAGTTTAGATTGGCTGAAATTAGCTATGACCGTTTTAGACTGGTTCTGATCAGTTCAAACTTGTTCTGACTGGTTCAGATTCCGACCATTCCAAACTGGTTCCAACCTGTTTAGACCAGCTCAATTCTGGTATGATGGTTTGGTTCTATTTGTTTTGATTGGTTCAACCCAGTTATGAATTAGACCTATTTAATCTACTTCTGACAGGTTCAGTGTGAATCTGACTGGTTCAGACTGCCTTTGACTTGGTCCAAGCTGTTCAAAGAGATTCAAACCACTTGTGACAACTGATTTAGGCCAGTTCTGACTGGTTCAGAATTGCTCAAACCTATTCTGACCAATTTATACTGATTTAGACCAGTTAACACTGGTTCTAATTAGTTCATTTTGGTTTTAACCAGTTTTGACCAGTTCAGTTTGGTCTGACAGGTTCAAACTGGATCTATCTGACCTGTACAGAGATGAACTGAAGTTGTCACAGAAAGGCACAGACTTATTCATCTTCTTTATGTCAGAGAGAGAAAACGAGAAATCCCTTCCCATGCTGCAATCCCTTCTCCTTCATTCTCTTCTCACAATTTTGGACACACATGCTCATGTGCCTGACATGAGTTTCAAGATGCTGGGTCTGGGACTCAAACCACAATCGGCCAAGTGGAAGTCTTGTCCGAATGTCATGTACGTGTCTGAAATGACATGTGTCATTAACCACCTTAAGCACTACACCACCTTCTGGCCCCTCTATGTCATTTTAAACTCCCTAAGTAAATTAAATATAATAAAAGATGCATAGAAATATTAACATGATAAAAGATGTATAAAATAAAACAATAAGAACATGAGAGGAACATGCTGCTAGATTTAAGCAGTGTCCTAGACTATATATATTTTTTTTCTAAGTGATTAAAATGGTATTTATAATCATGTACTTACAAATACATAAAATATGAGGTTTTTTTCTAATTACATGATACTTTTGAATTAAGTATTAATATTTCAAAATAGAGATTTTTAAAATTTGGGATAAAGTAGATCCTTATGGGCTAGAAACTATTTTGTATAATTAACTTATAAAATGATTTACCTCAAGAATAATTTTCCAAAGGAATGGAAATCAACTAGGAAAATTGACTCACTAATTACTAAACAGATTTGAATGAATCAGTATCCAAAAAGATTACTGTCCAAAAGCCTGCCCTGGAGTTGAAACAGGTGTTGTTTCATTAGAATTCAGTATTGCTGCTATTTTAAGGAGGAAGTAAAAAAGACAACCTTGGGAAAGAAAATCTCATCTCTGTGACAGGAAAAGCATGGTTCCTACACTAGACTGTATGCTTTCTCCCCCTCAGTCATTTCCTAGACTTCTGTGTGTCTGAAATAGATCCCTTACCAATTCCAAAGCAGCTGGTATAATTCTTCTCTTGAAAATGGCAATGGTACCCTTGCAGCAAATCTCAGGCACACAGGTGTTTGAAGAAACAAAGATATAGCTAAGCAGAAGCCAAATTTCAGGTAGAATCACCCATAAAGGTTATAACGATGAGGCCAAAAATTGCCTACTCATCTTCCTTCCAAAGGCTTATTGCTCAAGGCTACACTTAAGACCCTTCCTTCTCAAAGTGAGTCAACATTAAGTAACTCTGCTACTGTTTGGGAAATTGCTTTGGTTGAAATTAGAGTGGCATAGTGCCTGCAGTGTCATCGCCTCTGTGTGTAACACCTGCAAGTTCTTTAGACCTTATTATCTCTCAGTTTCAATGACTGAATACTTCACTCAGTGAGTAGGAAGAATAAGGAAAGCAGTCTATTGTTCCTGATTTTAATGATTACAAATTGTCAATCAATCTCCACAGCAGATGGTTTTTCTTGCTAGTTTGTGTGGGCAAGAGGCAATAGAGGCTTTGCTTTGGGCGTGGAGAAAATAAAACAAAAGAAACTTGTAGTCATGAACATCACCTTCTTGTTTGTGCTACAGCTTCAAAACTCCCAGTAAATCTATAATGTGTGTGTGTGGGTGTAGGGGGGGTTCTTTAACCACATACTTGCAAACTAAATGTTCACATGAATATGGATATTTGATCTTTAATGCATAAATACATTAGGACAAATATGAACTGAATTTCAGAGAAACCAATTCTTACGAAGGTCTACATGAAGTTAATACAGAGTAACAAATCTTGGGAAGTTTCCTGGGCATAATTTTGCTTTTCCTGAAACTTCTAGTTTTCTTAGTTTGCCATTTATTGGGACTAAATGGATGGTATATCCCTCTTTCTCTTGCTTTATTTACCCAGTTCTATCACCTCTGATCATTGTGTTTTTAACTATTTAATCATGGAAGTGATCCTATTAATAGATTGTCCATTGGCCTAATCTACTTAAGGTTTTTTCCTTGTCCTAGGCATTCAAAATGATTCTATATGAAGAAGTAGACATTTTATATCATGTATGAGAATCTGATATAATAAGTAACATTGGGACTGGCCCTGTGGCTTATCCAGTGAAGGACCTAGAGCCAATATGACTAACTACAGGTTAAATCCTGGTCCTGGTGTCTTTCAAAACATGTCGAACATGAGCATGTGTGCATGACCAAAATCCCAACAGGATGAAGAAATGGAGGAGAAGGAATGACCATTCCCCAATGGAGTGGTGATTTCTCCTCTGTCTCTGACAAGCACAGGTGCCCTCTGGCAAATTAAAAATTAGTAATTGGGGCCAGTAAGTGGCACAGTGGTTAAGGCACTGGGCTTTCAAGTAGCTGACCATAGTTTGAGTCCCAGATGCAGTGGCTTGAAACTCACACTGGGCACATTTTTATGCAAGCCAAAAATCCTGAGAAGGCAATGGAAGAGATGGGATTGTTGCATGGCCATCCCTCTCAGGGGTGATTTCTCACTCTCAATCTTTCTGTCTCTCTCTGTCTCTCCAGCGAGTGCATGCACCCTATAGCAAAAATCTCTAAAAATAATAATGATACTAATAAACTTTGGATAGACCCTAACTGATGGGAATAACTGGCCTAGTTAAGTATCAACTCCTTAACTAATCTGAATAGATCTCTTTAAACATTCAGTTTGAGGACTGATTCAGATCCGTGAAAAGCCAGAGGCCACAAAAGAGCTTCATTTTTAGATTGTTACCACAAAAATACCTTCAAAGGAAATAAATATAAACCAATTAGAGTAAACAGCCCTGGCTGAATTTAAGAAGGGAGACAATGTCCCACCTTAATACTCACGATATCCAGGTTATATTATACTATATTTAAACATTGATTTAAAAATGCATTTTGACACAGGGCAAGCAGGTGGCTTGGTGGTTAAGGGTGCTGGACTCCCACATGGCTGACTGTGGCTCAAGTCCCAGTCCTGGCTACTTGCTTTCTCTCTCTCTCTCTCTGTTACTCTCACTCTATCCATCGCTGGTCAAATTGAAATAAATAAAGGAATGAATAAATAAAGTTAAATAAAATAATTTTTAAAAATGCATTTCAACAAAGATGCCAGAAGTTCACCAAACATTAAGAAATTGTTAAGGGATAAAAACTTCTTTTGTTATTTTGGCAGAGAGAGGCAAGTCACTGTTGAAAACTCTATTCTAAGCGTGGGAGAATTAGAAACTTAGAATTTTGTGTTAAGCAGTGAATGAATTTCTTCAGCTATAAATTACTTAAGTATAAAGTATCTCATCTTAGACTTACCCAATATTCCTGTTTGGAGGTCAAACCAAGCTCTTTGTCAATCCCAAGGGATTCTAAGTAAATCTCAAGAGTGTTGCATTAGAGAGTTTAGTGTCTGGATGCTCATCAGTCCAAGCCTGTGGTAGCCCTCTTCATGTAGCAGAAGGAGTGCTAGAACTGAAAATCCTTAGTCAAATTGACCAATTAAAGGATGAAACCTGGTCTCATTCCAAAATACACAGAATAATCTAAGTATACCAAAACTCTCAACAGCTAAGTTAAAAATAAATTACGTACAAATCTTAACTAATTTCTTACAGTAGTTAGCAGTAGTTTAGCACTCCTACAAAGTTTCCACCTACTTTTAGCTAGTCTTCATCTGACCTTTAGAATAGCTGAGTTAGGCGAAGCATTAAAGCAATTAATGTCAGCGTTCCTGTCATTGTGCAATTGGCATGAACAACCGGGGATGCCTAGCATGTGTGTGAGCCCGAAGGAAAGCTGACTTTGATATATAAACTAAGGACTTTTACAACTCCTAAGATACGTTGCAACTTGTTTGTGAAATCCTGGAAGATAAGCTGTTTAGCAAATTTTGGAATTGGATTTATAATTTTTATACATTATCCTACTGAAATTGGGCTTTGGGGCTAACTATTAGCTCAAAAATTTTTAAAGATGCCTGTGTGTCTATCATGTTCTCATATGTACCACTGCTGCTCTTAAAGGCAGACTAATGGACTGCATTGGAATCAGAGGGGATTTTATTAGAGATTCAAAGTAGAATAAAAGCACAATGATTTCAGGCCCTAGTAAACAAACAAACAAAAAACTGAAGTAGAGAACAACTAACAAGCTATTTTAGAAACAGTGCAATGCATTCTACCAGCACAAGTGATGGATATGTTATAACCTCTGACCTGAAGGAAAATGAATTTGAGTCCCCCATACTTCTTGCCCTTAGAAGCGTCTCTCTTTTTTTTTTGTTTTAGAGCAAAAATCACTTTATCACATCTCTATTTCTTTGCTCTTTTACAAATATTTGCTGTGTTCCTTATCACATGTAGATGGAACTATATAACATGTTTAATATGTGTTTTAGATATAAATTAAATATTGAGAATTATGAAAAACATGCCAATGAGCATGAACACTGAGCTAATCTCAAAGGCCGTGGAAATTTTCTATAGGCAGATATTGGTACATGGATACGGATACTTTAGGAGAATTCTCTAAACACATTTATTTTTAATTAAAGACACATAATTTTTTCATTAAATGTACATGGGAAATAATTCACAGTGCTTTGGGAAAAGCTACATAACAGCATTTTGACATGTTTTTCTCAATAAAATGGAGTAGAAATGCACCTTGGCCCAAAACTGCCTTCATAATGACAATATAAGTAATGTGTTCTGAATCATAATCAAGTACAGTCAGGCTTTATTCAATAACCCAAACAACTAATTATATGCCAGGCTAGATAAATCAGTGTAAATATAGCAGACGCAAGAAACAGCTGGGTAGATGTCTAGGGATTTTAAAACCTCCTTTTTAGGTAGATAGAGTCAACATACCATGGACACATTAACTTTTTTTCAGGTCTGAGAGTCTGGGAAAAACCTACTTAGGAGATATTTAAAATACAATAGATTCATTTTTGATATTATAGATTTGCTGTTTGTACAGGAGTATACATTTGTCATGTTAAAAAAAGAAATCTAAAAATCAAATTGTTATTTTGGCAGCAATAACTATTGCTGCCAAAAAAGGACAGTGGTTGCTTCTGTCTCATGGTGTGAAAGTTCAGTATTGGGATAGTCAGTGGTATGGTGGTTGAGGCTGCTGGATCTCATATGGCTAATGGCACAGTTCGAATCCTGGATCTGGTAACTTGAAAAACACACCACCAGCAGCTCGCGTGTGTGCGTGCGTGTGTGTGTGTGTGTCTCTCCAAGATCTCAAAACAAAGACATGGAGGAAAAAGGACTGTGATGTGACCATCCTCCATGGGGGTTGCTTTCTCACTTTCCCTCTCTCTGTCTCTTGGGAGGCACGTACCCTCTGGCAGATAACAAATAAATAAATAAGATTTATTACTTTATGCATCACTAAATATATAAACACTTTTTTTCTTGACTATCTTTTCTATTTGCTTGTCCACGGTCTCTATTAGAAATTGGATTTATGTTTTATTTAACTCTGTCTTCAGAGACTTGAAGTATTGCTTGGCACATCTATCTTTGTTGAAGAGATAAACACGGAAAGGGACAATTTTGAACTACAATAAGAGTGAAATGAATACAATCGCTCTCTTACATCTGAAACATTCTTGTTTCTTGAATTAGTGTCTTTAAGTTTCGATTTGGTTTTGTTCCATACTTCTATCCTTTAGGCCCAGAATAGAAAAGTCAAATGCCTATAGATGTCATCCATTTTTTAAAATTTCTTCTTCACATTTAATTGCGTATTTCCATAGCACACCATGTAGTATTTCAGCAATATGCATTGCATTACCATCAAATCAAAGACATTAACATATCTATCTTCTCCATCGAAGAACTTCACTTTCCCATGTCCCTCAAGCATTTCCTCCCTAACCTCCTCCAAGCCACTCCCTGCTATCCACCCGTTTCCAGTAATGTCTGGAGCCCACACTTGTCTTCCCTACCATTAAATGGCATGCATCGAAAGTAAGAACAAAGAGGAGTGCAGGACAATGACAAACCACAGAGTTCCTGCTCCATCTGGAAGAGCAGAGAGAACCCACCTTTCTCCAAGTATTGATGGATGGGAAAGCAAGCCGGGCGAGTATTGCATATTTTCAGCAAAATTCACTTTACAAACACAGTTTGTGGGATAACACTCTTCAGTTTAAAATAAACTTAATATGAAGAGCAGCTCTCGCCCATAGACTGAGAATTTCCAACTTTGGACATGTGTTCCCATAATGTTCACTCAGCTTTAAAAAGAAGAATCATTTTGGCATCATTTACAAATTTATATTTTCATTTGTTAATTGAAAGCTCAGAGCAAATTTGATGAAATTCCACCTGTCTGTATGATTATATCACCCCTCTGTGCCCAACAGCATTTGTTTTGTGATTACTGGAAATATGTTTGGTAAACTGTGGAATATTTATATCATGAAATGTTATAAATAATTAGTAAAGTCTCTACATATATAGATACATATTTGTGATATTAAATAAATAACTCAGGCCAACTAGGAGTGTGGTGGTTAAGTTTGCTAGATCTCACATGGCCAACTGTATAGGTTCAAGTCCCACATGCCATGACTTGAGAAGCATGCCAGGCATGTGTGCATGTATACCCAAAATCTTGAAAGAAAGGAAAGATGGAGGAGAAGGGATTGCAGTAGGATCATGCCCAATGTGGGATGCATTCTCACTTCCTCCTCTCTCTCTCTCTCTCCACTAAGTATGTGTTAAATTAAAAAAAAAGAAAGAAAGAAATAAGTGAATAAACTTAGCTACATGTGCTAATGTTTCCTTTTCTTCAAAAAGCAAATAAGAAAATTCCTTATATATTATATACAAATAGATTGAATAGGAATATCTGAGCACAGAAAAATCAGTAGAAGAATATATATCAGGGTATTATCAATGCCTTTCCTAAAAGGTAAGAGGGGAGAATTAGCTCTCTTTTTGTTCAGTTACTCACAATATATTTTAATTAGAATTTCCTTGAAAGCAGAGTCTGAAACAAGAACTTAGGTATAGGTAGTTTCATGGGGAGATGTTTTCAGGAACTGTAAGTAAAAAGAGAAAGTGATAATAGGCAGGAGAAAACGCAATAAAGGAGATACTTCTTGTAGGCCATGAGGCTGGATTACTCAGAAGCCTATGAGAAGCATAAGGAGTGTTTTTCAGAATTATCCATCTAAAAAGAGGTAGCTGGAGCATCTACTATTGGTTCATTCTACATTGGTAAGGTTAGGGAATCTTCCTTGGCTTCTAGTTTTAGACAAAGGTAGAAAATAAGAGATACACTCTCCAACGCAGCTGTCAGGGTGCATATAGTCATCAACACATCAAATGGAATGACGTGAGGTTCAAACCTGTCTGCTACCAATTAAGAAGACTATAGGTAGCTTCAAGGATGTTTTCTTAAATCTATTTCAGGGCCAGCAGGTGGCATGGTGGTTGAGGTGCTTGATCTCACATAGCCAACTCTGCTGGTTCAAATCCTGGACATGGTGGACTGAAAAACACATTAGGAGTGTGTATGCACGCATGCCCAAAATCCCAAAAGGAGAATGGAGGAGAAGGAAATGCGGCAAGGTCATCACTCCAGGGGATGATTTCTTACTTCCCTCTCTATTTCCCTGTCTCTTTCTGGTGAGCACGTGCATCCTATAGCAAAAAGTCTTAAACACACACACACACACAAAATCAAAATCTTTATTTCCTTCATTGAGAGAAACAGAGCCAGGCAGCCTTGACATGGTCCCCATGCCATGATCCTTCTCTCAGCCCTACATGCAGCCAGGGTTGCGCTGTGCCCGGCATGTTCAGATAAGCCTGGGCCACAAACCCAGAGCCTTCTCAGATGGCTCCAGCATCACACAGGTGCCCCCACTGTCTGTACCACAGTGGCTGCACCAAGAGCTTTAACAAGTTTGAACTGTAGCTAGAACTGCGTGAAAGCAAACAAGAAAATCATGAATATAAATAGGTACAGAGCACCCATATACCCGTTCCTGCTTTCCTGTTAAGATGGTACATCATCTGTTTTTCTTTCTCTGGAGAAAGAGAAATGACATGTTCTTCTGAACCATTTTCACAGCATGCCTTTTAACTCCCCCCAAACCCTTCGTACAGGACCTAACCTGTAGTGTGGTGGTTAAGAGACGTGTGTTGGCACCGAGCGCATGTGCGTGCGTGCCCAAGATCCTGAGAGGAGAATGGAGGAGAAGGGATTGCAGTGTGGCCATCCCCCCTGGGCGGTGATTTCTTGCTTTCTGTCTCTCTGTCTCTCTTTGTCTTTCTGGCGAGTGCATGCCCCCTGTACCAAAAACTTCTAAAAAAAAAAAAACTGCCATGTGTTGGAAACTGGATGTCACATAGCCAAATACATTTCAGATCCTGGTGCTAGCAGCTTAAAAAAATATGCTAGGCATACACACATGTATGCCCAAAATCTTGACTGGAAATAGAAATTAAGGAAAGGAATTGCAGTATGACCAAGCCCCACTGGGAGGTGCTCCTTTCTCCCTCCTCTCTCTCTATCTCTCTCTCTCTCATGAGTGCATGTGTTCTCTGGCAATAATTACAAAAACAAAACTCAGAAAAACCTTAGCACAGGGCAAGCAGGTGGTGCGATGGTTAAGGTGATGGATTTCCACGTGGCCAACCGCAGTTCAAGCCCTGGACACATCAGCTTGAAAATCATGCTGAACACATAATACATGCATGCCCTAAACCTTTTATTCTCCATTTCTCAGGATTTGGGACACACATACACATCTTCCCAGCTTGGTTTTTTAGCTGCCAGGGGCAGGATCTGAACCACAGTTGATTATGTGAGATCTAGATCCCCGTGCCCATGGCTTTCAACCCCTGCACTGTGAGGCTAGCCATCATCATTATATATTAAATCTAGAGAAATCTTATTCAATGTGGTTGAGAAATTGGCTGAGTTTTCTAGAACATCTGCGATCTATAGATTAAAAAATAGATGCTCTCTGCATAATAAATTTTAATGTATTAAAAAGGAGATAAATGCAAATGATTTTAATTCACTTTAGATAACTAAACAGCTGCTTTTGTTTGATGGGACAAAAGGTATAAAAGATAGTTATTTTAAGCTCATGCTAATATAATTGATTCATTGCATTATTTCCTCCTGCTGCCTTTAACTCTTGCTTTGGTATCCTTTATGTTTCAACCAACTTTATAAAACAGCATTCATACTACCTTAGAGCAGCAAACAGCTCGAATTACTTGTTGCCAACCAGGCAGCCCTTGAATAGATTCTGAGCCCAGCAGATGATATTTTATAGACAAGGAGTTTCCTTACCGTGAGCCAGAACTGCTAAAAAATCACTTGGTTTTTATTTTTTGAATATTTTATTTTACTTTACTTACCCTTGTGATAGATTGTTGTGTTGTTTCATCTGTGCAGCAGTGAAAATAACAAAAAAATATGTTAAATCAAAAAAGTTTTGGGGCCAGACTGTGGTTTGATCATTAAGGTGACTGGATCCCACATGGCTGACCATGTAGTTTGAGTTCCAAACTTGGCAGCTTGAAAAACACCCCAGACACCTGTGTGTGTATGTGGGTGTCCAAAATCCCAAAAGGAGGGAGAGATGGAGAAAGGATTACAGTGTGACCCTGTCCCATGAGGAGTGCTTTCTCACTTCTCTCTGCACATACCCTCTGGCAAAAAAAAAAATTAAAAATTAAAAAATAATGGCACTAGTGGTGATGAGTAAGTTTTTTTTTTTTTCTTTGTAATTTGAGCAAACTGAAAAATTTCCAGATCAGGTACAGCCTTGAGGACAAGAATATGGGGATAAAAATCACTCTACTGAATTATAAATCTCAGTGGAGGCAGTTCAGTTCTTTTCTACTTAATACAGTGCTTGAAAGAGCAAAGAGACCACTTTACTGAGGGGGAGGGCTGCTAACAAGTCATGGAATTTTAGCATCTAGAAGCCACTAGACCTCTCCTTCCCAATACTACCTCAAATTGCCTCTACTCTCTTCACATCCCCTCCCTTTGCTCACTTCTCATCTTCCTACCTCCCACAATTTATGGTTTATCCTCAGGGAAAGTGATGCCACCCAAAGCATTTTCTTTATGTTTTTGTCACTCTGGGGTGGGGGGAAGCTGAGTAACATATTTTTTGTGAGTAAAGCTTATATTTCTGATAATCAGGAAATACAATAATGTAAGGTTTAGTATTGCCCCTCTTCCCCTTACTAAGTAAGGTTTCTGCCACAGGGCATGTGCACTTGCTGGAGAGAGACAAAGAGAGACAGTGAGAGGAAAAGCGAGAAATCACCCCCAACAAGGGGAGATGGCCATGCTGCAATACCTTCTCCTCCATTCTCCTCCTGGGAATTTGGGCACACACACACACAACTGTTAGGATTTTCAGGCCACAGATCTGGGACTCACACCGTGGATGGGTACGTGGAAATCCAGTCCTTTAATCATTATGTCACCTGCTGATTGCCCTTACCTATGCCCACTGCACGGCCACACCTCCACACACACTTATTCATATAGCAAATGAACTCTCCTGGGCTAGTTGAAACTAGTGTCTCAATAAAAGCACATGTGAAGAGAAAGGGGGAAGGCGGCATGAAGAGACACAAACGCAGGAAGAGAGGTTTCTATAAGCCAAGAAGAATGCCTGGAACACATCCTTCTCCCTCAGCTCTCAGAAGAAATCTACCATATTTTAGTTATTTTAAGACTATTCTGTATCAACTCTGCCACTTACTGAAAAAGAGTCATCACCATATTTCTTACTATACTTTGAACTTCTATTTTATTTGCTTACAGTTATTCTTGTACTCTGAAAAACTTTCTAAGATATTTGAATTGGCCTTTTGAAAATTCAGCTGTGATTAACTCATATTCCTGAGCACAAATCTTTTGGTAGATACACATAAGCCTAAGGTTACAATCCAAAAATCGTGGCTTCCAAGGACACCTAAATGAATCCTACTACCTACCCCTCCAGCATCCTCTCATCACTTTCTCCTTGGCCTCCCTATTTTGCAATTCTGGTTTTCAATTAGTCTCCCAGATGTGTAAAAATGTCTCTCAAGAATGCTTAAGCATTTTTACTGATGGGGCATTATTGAGGAGAGGGGGAGGGAGAGAGAGAGGGAGAGAGAGAGAGAGAAGTAGTTCTTACTAAATATTTGTGTATTTCATTATACCATAAGTACTGTCCGACTGTCTACTTTGCTACAAGGCTTATCCATGAAGTCTAGAACAGTCTGACATGTAGTGAGTACTCAGTGACTTAATTCAGTTAATCAGATGTCTGAATAAATGAGTGTAGACTTAGACTTTCTAATATATGATGCCTGAACTTTTTTGTAGTATTTGCCATTCCTTAAAAAAAAATTACCCACTAGTGGGTAATTTCAGCCTCCTGACCATACTCATTACCTCTCATTCTTTTTTTTCTTTTTCTTTTTTTTTTTGATAGGTTTTCACTATAGGGCGTGTGCGCTCGCCAGACAGAGAGAGACATAGAGACAGAAAGCGAGAAATCACCCCCCAGAGGGGATGGTCACGCCGCAATCCCTTCTCCTCCATTCTCCTCTCGGGATCTTGGGCATGCACGCACACGCGCCTGGCGTGAGTGTTAAACCACCAGGTTCAGGACGCGAACCGTGGTCGACTACATGGGAGTCCAGCGACATAGCCATTACGCTAACTGCTGGTTCCCATTACCTCTCATTCTTCAGCTCCCCTTCAGGAGACTTTGTGCATGTGTTTAGCTGACCTGTAGCTGTCTTCAGGTTGGATTTAATACAGTGGTGAGAAGATCAGGCTCTGACATTAAAAGGGCTGTGTCAAAAGAGAAGATTATGGATTAGATATTGGATTGGACTAAGTTTGGATTATGTTGGGAATGGAAGTTACTGGGCACTATGAGTATAGTAACAACTTCTTCATGAGTGTGGTGCTCTTCATTTAGTTTTCTTGGTGTAGGTCCTATTCACCTTGTTGTCCTGGCATGCCATTCACCCTAGTGGTAAGTCCAGCAATTCTCCATTTTTATGAATTTTTAAATCAATACTTGCATTAAAATCACCAGGGTCGATTTGATAAACTCTGCTTCTTCTAGTTTCCATTATAGCTTTGTTGAGTAGGCGGTGAGAAGCATATTCACATGGTGTTAATTAACATAGAATATGCATGAGATATAGAGAGACTAAACAAACTGCCATCAATGGGGGGAGTAGCTTGAACACTCTCACCTTAGGGTTTAGTCCTTTATTTAGGGTATAAATATAATAACTTTCGCTTACTCTACTATTTGGTAAGGTATATATATATATATATTTTTTTTTTAATTTGCTAGAAAGCCTGTGTGCTCACCAGAGAGAGGCAGAGAACAGAGAGAAAGGGAGAAGGGAAAAGCACCCCCAAATGAGATATGGTTATGCCACAATCCCTTCTCCTCCATCTCTCTCTTCTTTTTGGATTTTGGGCATGCATGCACACATACTTGACATGCTTTTCAAGCTGCATGGCTGAGATTCCACTCACACAGTTGGCCGTGTGAAATCAGGTTCTCTAAACCACTAAGCCACTGGGCTGGCCTGATAAGTAATATGTTTTTATTGCTCAATAGGTCTTCTCACAACCAATGAGCTTCTAAAAACAAAGTAAAAGAGGAAGTTCATCCTTAATTAACAATAAATCAGTGGACTGCTCTTCTTAAGTAAGTTTATGAAGAATGGAGAGTTTCCCTAAAATGTCTATAGCCATTTGCCATCTGCTATGGGAGCTGTGATTTCACCTAGCAATTCACTGATATCGAGAAGGAGCAAATCTGCCAAAGCTTCTTCAACACTACTTCAAAAGTTAGCAGTTACCTTTTAAGAAAATGGTGCTTGAAAATGATAAAACACACTTCGAAGTAGGATGCGCATTTACACATCACTCAATGAAGTGTAACTTGACATTTAAATTAAAATACTGTTCTTCAAAATTAATTTTTACTCATTTTAATTCCAAGACCTCTTGTACAGGTAAGGAAAGGTAAAGGGTATCTCTAATGTATTGGTTTCCTTAGCAGAGGAAACATTTTTAGAAAACAGTTCGATGATGCCAGTTTTATTTTAGACCTCCTTTGGTATTATTTCAACTTATTTGTGGAGTCACCGTTATAATAGAGTCTGACTCCACTACTGGTATCTGACCATTGACAACTTGCGAGTTCCACCCCTCCCAACTTCGCTCTTGCTCCACATTTAGACCAAAGAATGAAAAATATCACATATCTCCTTTCTTGCAATAGCCAACATTTCAAAACATGCAAATCCCTATCAATGCACGGCCTCCTCCAAGCCATGCAATAGGCAGATGAGCTGCCATCCAGCCTTCGTTGTTCCATTTATGGAACACAAGCCAAGTATAATGGATTTGGCATAATTCTTTGTTTCTTTGCTACAGGGCACATGCATTCATCAGAGAGAGGAGAGGGAAGAGAGAAGGAAAGTGAGAAATCACCCCCTGGGGAGATGGCCATGCCCCAGTCCTTCATCTTTATTCTCTTCCTGGGATTTTTGGGCACACATGCACATACAGCCAGCACAATTTTCAAGCCACCAAGTCTGGGACTCAAACCGAGTCCAATGCCTTAAACACAACACCACCTCCTGGCCCTAGGTGCGGCTAATCATTAAGTGCTCTAGGGTTTTCGAAACGGTAAATGAGCATTGGGTTCTACATGAAGTCCCAGCTGGATTAGCCCCTAATAAGAGAGTCAGCCTATCCTTTGAAGCCAGGAGTTGACTTCTTCTCTTGAACTGTTAAAGTTGACTTCTCCTTCTCTTCTAGTAGAAGCCTCCTTTGTCTCCACTGAACATCTATCTTAGTCTAGCCACCTCATTACTTTAGCTCTTCTGGACAACTGCTACAGTTCTGCATCAGCACTTGCTGCTTCGCTTATGCCATGGTGTTAGAGACACAGCCGCTTTCCTCAACCCACATGACCAAACTTTGCTAGCTTTAACTGTCTTCTGTAGCTTCCTCACCTCCTTTAGCCTTCATAGGATTAAGTAGATTTAGTGCCTTACTCTGAATTGGGTTTTGGGTTAAAGGAATGTTGTGACTGGTTTCATTTTCTGTTCAGGCCATTCAAGCTTTATCCATATCAGCAATAAGGCTCTTTTGTTTTCTGATCATTCCTGTGTTCACTGGAGTAACACTTCCATTTTTTCTTCAGGGAGTTTTCCTAAGCCTTCACAACTTAGCTAAGTTAGCTTTCTGCTTATTTTGGTTATGCCTTCCTCACTAAGCTGAACCATTTCTAGGTTTGATTCAAAGTGAGAGACATGTGACTCATTTGAACACTTAAAGGTGTCACTAATTGGCCTAGTTTCAATGTTGTTTTGTTTCAGGGAATAGAGGGACCCAAGGACAGAGAGAGAAATAGGTGAAAGACTAGTCAATAGAGCACTTAGAATGCACAACATGGGGACCAGCAGTTGGTATAATGGCTATGTTGCTGGACTCCCATGTAGTTAACCGCAGTTCGAGTCCCTAACCAGGGGGCTTCAACTCACACCAGGCGCGTGTGCGTTCGAGCCCAAGATCCCGAGAGGAGAATGGAGGAGAAGGGATTGTGGCATGGCCATCCCCCCGGGGGGGTGATTTCTAGCTTTCTGTCTCTCTGTTTCTCTCTGTCTTTCTGGCGAGTGCACACGCCCTATAACAAAACCTCTCCAAAAAAAGAAAAAAGAAAAAAGAACAGAACACACATGTATTGATTTGGCTTGCTAATGTATATGGTAACAATTTGTGGCCTCCCGAAATGATTGCAGAAATAACATCCAAAATCACTGATCACAGATCACTCTAATAGGTATCAGTAAAAGGTCTGAAATATTTGATGAGTTTCCAAAACATGCTAAACACCCACAGAGAGCACACGTTGGAAAAATGGGACCGACAGATTTGCTTGACACAGTGTTGCCACAAACTTTCAATTTGTGAAAAACACATCTGGGAAGCATAATAAAACAATGCATAATAAAATAAAGTGTGCATTATCATCCTGATTTGTATAAGTACACTCTGTGATGTCTGCACAATAATGCAATTATCTAACAGCATATTTCTCAGACTATATTCACATTATTAAGGATGTCTGACTGTACATATATAAAACAATTGCAGACACTGAATGACAAAATTTGTGAAACAATGGTTGAAAAATTCCTATTTAGCATGGAATACAAGGTTTCTTGCTTTGCTTCTGATCATCAGTATGATTTTGAAAATTTAAATCTTTGAAAGACTTTTAGATCACTCTCATGTCCCATAACAATAATATCAATGTGCTGAATATTTTATTCAGATAATCACAGTGTAGTGATCCTCTTGCCTCAGCCTCACAAGTAGCTGGAACCACAGATGCAAGTCACTGTGGCTTGTCTTACAGGGTGGGCTAGGAATTAGACTAGGGTTCTCACAAGGCCTCAGCCTGCCATTCAGATCCAGGGTACTCTACTATGCTGTGTCTACATCTTTAATCAAAGTATTTTACAAATAGAATGGAACAAACTTAAATAAATAAAACAATCCTTTGGAGATTTTTGTGAATTGCAGGGTTTTAATGTAAAGCTTGCAAAAGAAGGACTTCGTTTTCACTTTTAGGGTTTTTGTCATAAGGCACATGTGCTTGCCAGAGAGAGACAGACAGATACAGTGAGACGGATAGTGAGAAATCCCATCCTAGCGGGGGTGTCCACACCCTAATCTCTTCTCCTCCACTCTCCTGGGATTTTGGGCATGCACACACGTGTGCCCAGCTGTTTCAAGCTACCAAGTCTAGGACTTGAACCATGGCTGGGCATGTAGGAGACCAGTGCTTTAAACACCACGCCACCTGCTAGTCCCATAAAAGGGGCCTCTTAGATAAAACTTAGCCCTCATCACTTTTATTCATGACATCCTCTATGCCAGCTGTATAAAATATTTGAGAAAGAAAAATTAGATGGTGAGTATTCAAACACCAGAAGAAAGATTTAATAGTGAAAGCATGTAGTTTTTAATTTAAAATGATAAAAATCATCAAATTAAATTTCTATTTATAACCAAGTAGATTTATCCTATACTGAAGTTGAACGAAAATTCAAAAGTGAAAATATAACCAAATAAAAATTTGGTGAAATAGTCATGCTTTCTATCTTCTAAATATTGGTGGAAATTAGTTGTTGAGAATGAAAATTAAGAAGTGAAAAATGTCAATAAAATGATACATATTAGCCATTAAAAGCCCTGATGAGTAGTTTAAAAATAAGAAATAATAAAATGGTATTAGAATAATTTCTTCCTAAGAAATAGCAATTCATAAATATTATCTAAAACCATGTTTAAGATATGCACGTGTGTAATAAAGAATACTTATTAGGCCCTTTAATTTCTAAATTTTATATAATTAACATATACACTTTGAAACTGTGTAATTTTTGAAATATATCAAAGACCTGCAAATAGATTTTTGCTAGGTAGATTAACCTACAGAATAGTTCTAATCAATACTAGTTTCAGAAATAAAATACTTTCTTTAAAATAATGTAAAAATATATTCCTATCTTTGCCTTATTAATTCTCATGCATTATTTATGCTTCACTTCAAAGAACTTATAGATCCCCTTTAGTAGCTCTTCTAGAATTGCATAAGTTGGAATAAGCACTCTCAGGCCTGTTCTCCTGCTCCTTCCTACACTATAATGAAGCTTTCACTCTATTTCTTATTTCTCTAGAACAGGAAGCATTCAAAATCAAAGACCCAAATTTAAAACACTTTAAGTCATGGTGTGGGTAATGAATAGGTATTTTTTGAATTGAACTGAACAGACTTCACTGGGTGTAATTTAGAATACGAATGATGGATCTAAGCATGGTCAAGATGAAAAAGTGAAAATCCTTGCATTTAAAGCTATGCCCCTGAGCAAAATAAATTGTTTCTGGTATATCCTACTGAAAACACAGAAAAATAAACATTTCATTGGCCTAAGGGTGACTCCAAGATAGTCCATCTCTATTGCTATTGAGGTGAAAGGGTCATCATTTGTACTGTGTAAAGTGTGTTCAATGTTCATGGGGGATCCATAATGGTTTCTTATGGTCATAGTCAGTGTGTGTCCCTATTTCTTTTGACTACAGCAGCTGATAAGGAGGAATAGAAGCATTAGATCCACAACTGCCACAACTGGGCTTTCCTGGCAAGCCATAGCTGAATCCTCAATACCTAAGTCCTTTAATTTCACTAAATGTGAATGCTTCAACTATATTTAATTATATTATTCTCACTTGTATTTTCTTTTCTCTCTCGCTCTCTTTTTTTTTTTTTTTAACTTTTGCTAGAAGGTGCCTGCAGTCACTGGAGAGAGGGAAAGATAAGACCTCCCTCCCATTGGGATGGTCATACCATAACCCCTTCTCCTTCATTCTCCTTTTGGGATTTGGGAACACATGCACACACACCCAGTGTGTTTTTCAAGCTGCGGGGTCCAGGACTTTAAACATGTACAAAGTCATGTGAGACCCAGTTGCCTTAATCACAGTGCCCCAGCTGTCATTCTCACAAGTCCGACCACTTGTTTCCAAGAATATTCAAAGTGATTTACAGTATATTATTTATTGGTATGACTGTGGGAAAAATTATTTTGCTACAGTGAAGTACCATTTCAGCTGAATGATATGCAATTTTAGTTTACAAGAATGTGAGGTGTATCAAATTTAAATATGCAATGCTTTTATATGTCAAGGTAATTTGCAAATTAAAAGAATACATGATGAGCCCCTAACCATAGGGAGGTAATTATCTAAAATATCTCAGATGTGTGCTACTGAATAAAGTTTGGGAAGAAATTATGATAAGCTTACTTCTATTTAAAGTAGAGAGTCTGAAAAAGGAAAACCAATAATATATTTCCAAATGAATAATAGTACATTATATGTTCATGTTACAGTTTAGATCACAGTTTGTACCCCGGAGTTTCATGTTTGGAATTTGCTCTTAGTGGATGGCAAGTTTGGATGTCAAACTTTAGATGTTCCCCAAAACTCATGTGTTAGGACTTGACTGTGTGGTTAAGTACTAAGTGAAAACTTAATGGTGTCCCAGGGTTCGTTCTTCAGGTGTAAGCATGTCATGAAGGCAGGACTGTATGAGTTATAGTAGGTACGGAGGTATAGGGAGAAGGAATGAGACTAGAACAGTAGAGGGAGACTACAGAGACACAGACCATAGTCTCTGTTCTGCTGAAGGTTCTTCCTTCTGTCATTTTGTGAGGCCCTCGGACTTACCAGCCAAACCAGCATCATCAATTAAACCCTATCTCTTTATAATTTATCAGCTTCCAGTATTTCTGTTAGCAACGTAATAACAGACTAAGACCATGCATATATTTACACATTAAATACTGAAAAATATACAACTACAGTTTTGTGACTTGAGAAATCACACATTGCAAATCAATGCTGCATCCAATGACTATGATGAAAAGTTTTATAGAAAACA
The DNA here is from genome assembly GCF_000334495.1 of Tupaia belangeri chinensis. Classification (NCBI taxonomy): domain Eukaryota; kingdom Metazoa; phylum Chordata; class Mammalia; order Scandentia; family Tupaiidae; genus Tupaia; species Tupaia belangeri. The sequence goes on along the minus strand of NW_006159867.1, from coordinate 1,988,365 downwards.
ATGAGCTCAGACTGTCGAACATTGATTCTTTAGTTTGAAGACTTAAAATAGCACTCAGTATTATCACCTAGGACATAATATTTCTTCTAAAACACATCCTGTGTTCCCAAACCTGGAAAAAACTGACTTTATCATTCTGGTAGGTGTAAAGAGACATGCACACTAAAAATGTTGCTTTTACTCAAAACAAAACAAAACAAGAATTATTAAAAAAGCGTTTTGGTTTTAGAGGCCCAATTGAATTGATTTAGAATCTTCTATGGCCTAAATAATAGGCTGATTTTAATAAGCCAATGAGTGTACTGTGATATATAATTGATTCTCAAATAATAGATGTTATTCCATTTATAATACGGTCAAAAAATCAAATGACTACAATTTTTAGCGATATTTCCTTCAAACAGCAAAGCTCTAGTTTACCTATCTGTGCAGGTGTTCTAAATATGAAGCCCTCTAGTACCCAGTTTATTACAGGCTAAGACTCCAGATAAGATAGAATTAAATAATTTATATTGGAAAATACTTACAGGAATAAAACAACTGGTTCCTGCAATCCCAAAGACAAAAGAGATAAAAGCAGCAACAGAGAGGCCCAAGCCGCTCAACTTGAGCTCACAGAGAACCTCGCTACGCCCCAGAGGGAGGAGGAGCTACCCTAGCCTTCTTCCGGCCGCCAAGAGCCAACACCTGGTTCCTGCAATCCCAAAGACAGAAGACAGAAAAGGAAGGAGCTGCTGCCCCATATGTGCTGTTGCCATTCTGCCTCTCACCTGTTAAGAAACAAAGGGAGGACCAAGCCACTTGACTTGAGCTGGTCAGGACACCTGCTCAGATAGCTGTGGGGAAGAAGGGGTTACTCTGGTATCCTGTGAAGTCATCTACCACCTTACATTCTGCCTGCCCATTCTACCTATCCACCTGCATCCACACTGGGAGCAGAAAGGTTTAGGTATACAGGGAACAAACACCTGAAGACAGGAGAATCAGGAGGAATTCCCTCCCCACAATCTCCTGGCAGTAATCAGAGAAACTCCCCTCTGAAAACTTGAGCCCAAAACTCCTACTCTGGATTGCACACACCCACTCATAGCAGAGGAGAGAAACTGGCTCAGGGTTACACACCACAGGGAAGGGAACAAACACATCTCTAGAAACATACTACATAGATGTAGGAAGAATTGAGTATATTACCAAATGATTAAAAACCAAGTAGAGCCTTGATATATAAAAGAAAACCAGGAAATACCTCCCCCATAAGGAAACCCAATGACTCCTCACCAGCAGTGGCTAAAACACAAAAGATCACAAAAATGTCAGAAAAGATTCAGAATATTCATTGTAACAAAATGAGTTGTAAGAGAAAACTGACAACCAATTCCAGGAGATGAGAAAAGCTTTCCATGAATTGAAGGAGGAACTCCAGAAAGAGACACACAGAAAAAGAATCAAGTGTAACTTCTGGAGATAAAGAATACGATACAGGAAATTAAAACCTCCCTAGAAAGTATCAACAACAGATTAGACCATGCAGAAGAAAGAATCTCTAACCTTGAAGACAAAACCTATGATTTAGTACAAGCAACCATATCACTTGTGATACGTAGTAATGGCTTTCCTTTTGTGGTAAAACTTACAAAAGTAATTTAATTTTTAAATACATTTTATTTAACTTTTATTTATTTATATATTTAAATTTGACCAGAGAGACAGCAAAAGAGGGAAAGTGATAAAACAAACCACCAGGTCCAGGACTCAAAACGCAGCAACACGTGTGGAAGTCCAGTGCCGTTAACCACCACACCACCTGCCAGCTTCCAAAAGTAACTTAATTTTAACAGCAAAGGAGGGGTCAGCAGGTGACTGAATCCCCACATAGAATTCAGTACGTGGTGGTTTGCTTTCTTATTTTCTCTGTCTTTCTGTCTCTGGTGAACACACATGCCCTATAGCAAATTTAATAATAAACAAACAAAATTAAGTAAATAATTCTTTAAACAAAAAACTCAGCAAATGAATAAGTTCGTCTCTGTCCATTTCACCTTTCCATCCAAAAAATCATGTCTTTTACGACATTATAAGAGTTAGCTGCCAACATTTGGGGATTAAATTAAGGGGAAGTTAAGTCAAGCATACATTTCTGGTGTGGATATTTAGGGATATATTTACATAAATTCACATAGTCATTTAAGGTATAATCTCACTGCCCACAATTTTGTGTTCTGCATAGTAGAAATACAGCGTAAATACCAATTTTGACCATTGTAGCCAAGATCAATCTCATCCTTTCATTCTCTTCCAAACACCCAAGGTAGAGGAAAGTCATTTTTTCTAACATCACACCACTTAAAGAAATAATCAAGGTTTATACAGACAAAGATATGCTCTTTCTGAATATTTTTGAAGTTTACAGTAGTCATCTAATTTTTAAAATTTAAAAATTGTTGTTATTTAATTTCTCATTCCAATTAAAAAGGCTTCTGCTCAGTCGAGTCTAGTTGGAGGCTAATATACCCATAGGAATGTCTGTAACCCATCAGGAATATATTCTAATCTAAAATGTCTAAACCATCTTAGGCATGGAGGAGAAAAACGATTTGCGTTGACTTCCCTGGGGTTTTTCTTTTTTTTATAAATGATTCATTATCCAGATCAAGGCACTAGACCCCAAGAGTCACAGAATTATTAATTATGTTCCTGGATTATAGCAATAAAAACTACACAAAGAGTGGAATATTGCTTTAAATATACATTTATGTTTTCATTGAACAAAATGATTTCCCAACTTTATGATTTTATTGTTTTAATTTAATTAGTCAAGAAGAAAATAACCTCACAATATATTTTCTCTATATGTCTTTAGTCATATTCTAAAATGAGCTGCTAAAATTGTTTAATTGTTCTAGTTGTCTGTTCAGCCCCTCAGTAGGGCTGAAAGTGAACAGACAAATTTGAAAATCTCTTCAGCACGTAAGCTTTTCTCTTTCCTTATGAATTTCTGTGTCAAATAGAGTAAGCCTTTCCATTTTTTCCCCTGAACACTGATTTAAATTTCCAGAGAGAGTACACTCTTCCTTGTGGCTTTTCACATTGACTCAGGACTTTTCCCCAAGGCAGGATCTTTCTCTACAGGGAAATCTCACAGAATTTTTTCCTAATCAGAAACTCTGTGAGTTGAGTTTCCTCTGTGAGAGGGAAAGTGATATGGGAGACTCCAGGGAAATACTAGTTTTAAGAGTTTTTTTTCTTTTTCTTTACTTTCTTAAAAAAAAAAAAAAAGAAAAAGAAAAACTGTTCCTTCAAAGAAGTTTCAAAATGGAAGGTCCGCTATTAATAAATAAATAGCACAGAATAAAAAGAAAAATTAACTATGATATAGGCAGTTTGATCATCAGGGATATGAATGAGTATTTGACTTGTAAATTATCAATTTGTTTCCATGCATAAACTAGATAGCTACAGATTATACTTGTTTTGTTCTGTATAGATTTAGCCTTGATCAATTTAAAATGAGGACTTCCCAAAGAATTGCATATCCTCTTGAGGCTATAGTATACACAGGAATTTATATAACTCTGAACAGAAATGTATGCTGAGATGTATTCTAAGCGATAACTGCATTATTTTAGCCATCGAACTTTATTGCGTGCCAACATTGCTTATACTTTTGATTTTTTACTAAAGAAAAAAATATTTTTTTAAGAATTATCTTATTTATCTTTATTCATTTGTTTATTTTAATTTGATCACAGAGGGACAGAGTGAGAGAGAGAGGGAAAGTGAGAAACCAAGCTGCCAGGCCCGGGACTACAACCGTGGTCAGCCACGGGGAAGTCCAGCACCCTTAGCTACCATGTGACCTGTCAACCCCATGAAGAGATATTCTAAAAAATGTATTATTCAATCAATATTGACATCATTATTTAAGTTTAGATTTTAAGTTTTTATCGATGTTTTGTATATATGAACATAACATTAATTTTGGAAAATATATCAAGTGACTATATCCTTGAGGAGTCTTCAGAAAGTCCTTAGAAATGCATATTATTAAAAAACTCCCACAGATTTCAAAAGTTCTTTTTCACCAAGATAAATCTGTACCTTAATTGTATTTTCTACAAACATTTTGAAATTCCTTGTATATCTTTTAAAACATTTTCAGGTACAAAATATAGCAAAAAAGTTACTTATGATTTTTTTAATCCCAGAAGAAAATCAACATTGAGAGTAGAAATATCCTATACAATGTTATTCCAACAGAAATTTATAAAATACTGTAAGCTGGAAGTTGCCTAAGTGAGTATTTTTAATAATGATTGAAATCTAAAACCTTGAATATTTCATTTTTTGTTACATAATTGAATCTATGATTGCACTTGCCCATACCATAGTTTAATTCTTGCACCTAATTCATCTTTAAATTATGTATATATTGAATATTGTTTACATAGAGAACTTTATGTTCTCTTTTTTACCAATCAGTCATGACTAATTTATACCATGGCTTCAAATTTGCTTCATTTTAGTCAAACATATATTTCCTCTTGTTATGATTTTCTATTATATTAATTATAATCGCTGCGTGTATTTCTTTAATTTTTTTTCATGCCCATACAGTTATAAAGCACAAGCTCTCAGGCACACACACTGAGTTTTTGTTTGTGCATCACCAAAAAAGAAAAGAAGAGATTCTAACAAAATAATATTGTTGTTTGTCAAAATATGTTGTGGAACAAAAATGTATTTTGCTTCCACAACATATTTTATAAATAATATACCATCATAGACATCCATGTCATAGTAGACAATAACTATAAATGCAATCCATTATACTCAATGTTCATACACCTATTAAGATATTCTAGAATTCTTAGACTTTTAAGTGGTTTACAGTATTTTCCAAATATAAATTTATAACAATACACATAAACTTAAATATAGCTTAAATAGGGTGCTTTTAATTTCATTGGCTTGATTCTTGAAAGAGGAAATGGAATGCAAGATTTCAGAATGGTTTCCTTTTTACAGGTATTAACAGATAATTGTCTCAAAAGACGGTAGTGATTCACAACTTTTACAGAGACATAGAACGTTCTGTTTTTCCCACTTTTATTAGTACCCTGATGAAGTGTTTTAATTATTTCTAATTTTACTGAATCTAATATGAAAAAGAGTATATTATTAATCATTTAATTTGCACTTTCTTTCTTCAAGTAGTGGTTTATTGGTTGGTTTATCTGTGTATTATTCATAAACTCTGTTCAATTTTGTACTAATCTTTTAGTATTTTTATCAGGCCAGGCAATTGTAGCAATTCTTTGTATAGTACATATAATCAATTGTCTGTCATATACACTGCACATATTTTACCTGGTTTTTATTGTCTTAACTTTTTAATTAAAAAAGAAATTAAAATGTACATAAAATATATCTCTTAACCAATTAACACTTATGACATGAAATATCTCAACTTTAACTTCATAGCTTTTTTGTTTCAGTTCTTGCTTTGAACATTCATATTTTATTTAATAAAAACTTAAATTGTGTTTTTCAGCTTTATTATTCTAGACCTGTGACTTTTTTTTACCAATGAATTTAAATGTCATCTTTCATATATTATATATCTTTAACTCTCTTTTATATATTAAACTATATTAGATATGTACATTCACTGGATATATTAGATTATAAATATGATCACCTCTCAGACTTTATATATACTTAAGTAAATGTGTGATATCTATGTGTATGCATGTTTGTGTGGTAGGTGGGGTTAAGAGGGTGAGAACTTAATGCTTTTGCAAAGTAGGGCCTTTGGGAGCAGATTAGAATCAGGGTGTGGCCCCAGGATTGGCCCTTAGGGATTTATAAGGAGACACTGACAGACACAGACATACTCTGCTCTGCTCAAACTGTAGCCATGTCATGACCTGCGCCACCTCAGCACTCTGCAAAGTACCTCCAAGAACACCCTCACCAGAGGCAGCTCCTTGACCTCGGTGCTTTAAAACCAGTAAGGAACTAAACCTCCATTATTTACAGATTCTCCAGATTCAGGTATTTCTGTTATTAGCAATACAAAGAACTAAAACAAACACCTTCAGGAACACAGTGACACCATTTTCTTTGTCTGGCATAGTTAGAACAAGGCTTCTGAAATTTGGTCTTGTGCCTAAGATATTCTCCACAGCTCAGTTTTCTGAATATATGGCCGGAAACTCGTGTGTTTGTACAGGTTTTTCTGTAGTTTCTTTTGTAATATCTTTGCACTAGAAAGAACTTTCTTTACTACTTCTTAAACAGAACCTGCTAATTCCCACCTCTACACCATTCCTTTGTCCTAAGTCGCCTTTACCTGCATCTCCTTCCTGGAAAATGTTTTCCTTCTTTCCAGTTTAGTATGAGCCTCAACTTCTCCAGAAAGATGAAAAATAAAAAAAGTTTCCCTTTATCGTTTGTGCATATGGCTTATTGACTTTTAATATGTTCTTGGGAACCAGCAGTTAGCGTAACGGCTATGTCGCTGGACTCCCACGTAGTCGACCATGGTTCGCGTCCCAGACCCAGTGGCTTAAAACTTACGCCGGGCGCGTGTGCGTGTGTGCGTGCATGCCCAAGATCCCAAGAGAAGGGATTGCAGCGTGACCATCCCCCCTGGGGGGTGATTTCTCACTTTCTCTCTGTCTCTCTCTGTCTGGCTAGTGCACACGCCCCAGAGCGAAAAACCTCTCTCTCAAAAAGAAAAAAAAAAGTTCTAGTACCTTAATAACTTTATAACTGTATCTCAGGCATCGGTGTATTCGTTAAGTCATCTAAAGTAATGTCTTAAGTCGATGATTGAATCCATAAATGGTGCAGACAATGGCTTGCAGAATAAAGGGCCATCAGCAAAGGGAAGTCTTCCCCTATTATAGAGCCAGGCTGTAGAAGACTATTGCCATTCTGGAGGGAAGATGTCTATTTACTGTATTTAAATTTAGCACTTGCTTTTCTCCTGTTTTCATTAGATACTCATAGAAGTGGATCATAGATTTATTAATAGTAATGGCTTTGCCTTCCCTCTGCAGAGTGTTTTATGATTTTCAAAGTACTTTTTACATCTGTTGCAATTTTAGATCTGCACAACAATCTTCTGAATTAGGAAAAGCAGCAGTTTCTGGTCCATTTTTATCAGCCATTATAAGAAACAATTTTAGCTGCAGTTCAATATTGCCTTTCATTCAAATATTCTAAATATTGAAAAGGCTGCTTTATCTTTTCATTTTCAAAGATGCTTTCTGTGGCTTTAGTTATCAATCAAAATATGCTATTTTAAAATCTTGCATAAATGTGTACTAACGGAGACTTTTCTATTCATTTTTTTTTTAGCACAAGAGTAACAAAAAGAACTAGACAAATTAGAGATCCAAGAAGTATAAATGCAATGAATAAATTAATGCCGGCATTGATAGATGAGGGGAGAGCAAAGGAATTTCATTGTGCAGCTTGACTGCACAACTTTGTTTGCAACAATATTTGTAAGGTCAGGGAATTGTTGTTTAGAATGTGCTGGAGAATTAAAAAGAATAATGAAATTGATTCTTAGTCCTCCAGATTATTGGCCACTGAATTTTAAATCTGCAGAGGCACATCTCAGATATTCCTAGGCATGTCAGCTTCATCTCATAGAAAAACACAAAGAGGGCAAGTACATTGATATATATTGATACTTTGAAATGGTGCTTCTTTGATCTTTCTAGAATTCTGTTTAGGACACAGTAATTGCATGAGGTCCCAAATACCTGTTAACATACAGATGGGCCAATTACTCATTGAAACAGAGCATAGGTCCCTTTCAAATGGAAATCTGTGAAGACAAATTTATTTTTTATGAAGCACCAGTAAATGTGTTGTGTTTTACTGGGGCTTAACAGTTAATGATGTTAAGAAAGGGGACATGTAGAAAAATGCATACTGGAGGATTCTAGCTTTCACTGGATTGTGACTTTATCTATAATTTTAATAGTTAAAAAAGAAACTTGAATTTTCTTTTTTCTATTTTCTTTATCCCAAGGCATTTTACAGTATCATATCACCCTCTCTGCTGCGATCTCCAAAAAGTTACTAGATATGAGAACTGCTGTATGCCTTTAATTTAAGTTCATATTATTTCCCTTGGGAAATTTCAGAAATGCTGGGTGGGATGTTTGAAAATGGATGAAAAAAAAAATCAGGTGGAAGGAAACTTATAGAAGGAAAAAACAGATAACCTCATATCTTTGACTTTTTTGATCCTTAAAATTCAATGATAAGCTTGTTTATATTCAGTCTCAGTACCAAATAATGGAGACTTTTTGACTTCATATTAGTAAGAAAGTTGAGATTCTTTAAAATCTCTACTTGAAATTTTGTTTCTGCTTTTCAATATTATTGAAACTGAAGGGCACTGTTTGTGATTCAGGATGAGAGGTTCAAAATTTCTCATGTATCTTTTATTTGTTTCTTCAGAGGTAACTATGTCAAGCTATATTAATTGTAAACTCTTCTGGGTAGGAGATTTGCATATTAAAATATTATTTTTTTCTAACAATATTTTTAGATAATTTAAAAAAAAATTAGATTTAGGGAACCAGCAGTTAGTGTAATGGCTATGTCGCTGGACTCCCACTTAGTCGACTGCAGTTGGCGTCCCGGATCTGGTGACTTAAAACTCATGCAGGGGGCATGTGCGTGCATGCCCAAGATCCCGAGAGGAGAATGGAGAAGGGATTGCGGCATGACCAATTGCGGCATGGGGCGTGATTTCTCGCTTTCTGTCTCTATGTCTCTGTCTGGCGAGTGCACACGCCCTATAGTGAAAAAAACTTCTCCAAAAAAAAAAAAAAAAGAAAAGAAAGAAAATTCGACTTATACTCTTTAAATAGAAATTTTCTATAAATTTCTAGGAAATTATATTTTTTATTAGCAGGGTAAGCCAAAATATGTCATTGATGATCTTTATTTTTTACACCAATTAGTAAAGGAGTCATATAATACAGCACTAAATGAGATTTTCTATACAATGTAGATAGCATTTCTTAAATGCTCATTATTTCTCATATGTTCTTCTAATCAATTTACACAAAGTGACACTTAAACTTTCATAACAATTCTATGATATAAATTCTACTATTACTCTTAAGTCAGATTTAAGGAAATAAACAGAGAGACAATTAAACATCTTATTCAGAACCAGAATTTGAACCCAGACAGCCTTGTTCAGAGATCCTAATTCTCAACCACTGCCCTATGACTATGTTGTAATATGCTTTGAGTATAAGCTTTATTTCTGCACTATTTATATAGGTGTCTTAATTTTGAACATTGCTGTAAAAGCATTGTTTCTACAGGTTTTGCCCTCCAATTTTGCATTATTTATTTCCACTTTCTTTTCAGTTCCTTCTGATTCTTTCACCTGTTTCTCTTGCCTTATTTTTTTCTCCCTATGTCTCTTACAGCACAGAAGTAGGAAATAGGGGCAGAAGCCTTGAAAGTTAGGGAATATGCTCAGATTTGTGAATAATTACACTCCCCACACACACATGTGCATGTACATGTGTGTACACACATACACAAGACTAGATTTTTTCAATATTCTTGACCCTGTGTTCAAGTAATTGTGTCATGTAATTGTAGAAGAAGAAAATAAATCCTCTGGGCTTTTGTGCTGGTCTTCAAATAGGACAAATTATATTCCCTTTGTTTCTAGGAAGCAAGAGTGCTGAGACATAGCTTCTAGGGATGTGGTGTCCACTGAATATTTTCATAGGGAACTTGGATCAGATATCCATCCCATCTTATGCCTATTTTTGTATTTCAAAGTTTTTCTATCCCTTGGACATGGCACCAAGAAGTTCTGGGACTGATGAACACAGTTTATCTTCATTTACATCTGTTCTCTAACCACTGAATTTTTTTTTATTAGGATCACTAATTCTGTCTACTTTTTATGATAGACCAAAGTACCTTCTTTCAACCATTCTGACAGGGTATTTTATCCTGATAGTTTTACATATTTTTGGTATGTAAAATTGTGCAGATAAAAGCATGTATTGCCTTTCTAGAACCTAGAGCACAGTGCTTGACATGCAACAGTTACACAACTTTGGTATACATGTAGACTATTAGTGATTGAGGTAAGAAAATTTGTAGAAAACAGAATATTTAATAAAATAAAAATTGCTTTACCTCTGACCTCTGAGAAAACCATAACTGTCACATTTCCTCAGTGAAAAAAGTTCATATTTCACTGCTCTAAAGGTTACTTTTAAAGTATATATGAATCCTTTACAAAGTAAGGTACCTTTGAAAACAGAGGGATTTAAGAGTATACAACTTTTAGCCTTAAAACAAAACAAAAGAAAAACTATTGACTTATTCAGGTAGATGCAGATTTGACTGATTTTTTTTTTTTCTGGAAAAAAAAAAAAGAAAACCGGAGACCAGTAGGTTTCATAATGGTGATGTTGTTGAACTCCCAGTTGATGATGGTTTGAATCCTGGACTTGGAGGTTTAAAACTCATACAGGGCACATGTGTCATGTGTGTGTGCCCAAAGTCCCAAGAGAATGGAAGAGAAGGGACTGTGGTGTGGCCATCCCTCCTAGGGGGTGATTTCTCATTTTCTGTCTCTCTTGTCTGTCCAGCAAGTGCACATGCCCTACAGCAAAAAATCTCTCCAACAACAATAAAAAGCCCCAAAACATTGAAACCAGTCAGGCATCACTTAATTATGAGTATATGACCTGAAAACTTCGTCCTTGATCATGCTTTGTTTTTGAACTTTTTGGATATTTACTACTATGAGCTTTAGGAGTCAAATTTTAAGTTCTTTTGGTGAAAATAGATACTTTCTGCTTTAAATACAAACTAGAAAAAGATCTACTATTAGGTTTGAGCAGAAGCAATTGTAGTTTGGGGCCATGAATTTTAAATCATTATAACAAGGCTCAAACACATCTTCATTAATTAATTAAAATAGGAATCATTACAATCACATTTTTGCCAAAGAGAAATAAGTTTATTTTGGTAGTGTAAAAATACATGCTTTGAGATTCAACAAACTCTTGGAAAGAATCTTCTGCAACTTGCTGGTCGTGCAATGGATTTTCCTGCAAAAAGTTGTCCAGATGCTTGACGAAGTGGTAGTGGGTTGGCAAGAGGTCAGGTGGCTATGGCAGATGAGGTAAAACTTCATAGCCCAGGGAGCAGCAGATGGTGTAATGGTGACGTTGTTGGACTCTCACATAGTTGACCATGGTTTGAGTCCCAGATCCAATGGCTTAAAACTTGTGCCAGATGCATGTGCATGTGTGTCCAAAATCTCAAAAGGAGAATGAAAGAGAAGGAATTGCAGCTTGGCCATCCCCCAAGGGGTGATTTCTCACTTTCTGTCTCTCTGGCAAGTGTACACACCCTATAGCAAAAATCTCTCTCTCTCAAAAAACAAAAACAAAACCAAAACACTTCATGGTACAATTCATTAAACTTTTGAAGCAGTGGTTGTGAGACATGTGGCCAAGCATTATCATGGAGAAGAATTGGGCCCTTTCTGGTGACCAATGTCAGCTGCAGGCTTTGTAGTTTTTGCTGCGTCTCATCAATTTGCCGAGTGTTCTTCTCAGATGCAATGGTTTCACCAGGATTTAGAAGGTTGTGGTGGATCAAACTGGCAGCAGATCACCACAGAGTGACCTTGAACTTTTTTTGGTGCAAGTTTCACTTTGGAAAGTGCTTTGGAGCTTCTTCTCATTTAACCACTGAGCTGGTCATGTAATTAAAAATAGTTCACTGTTGCATAGAAGAAGATGCAAGATACTTCAAGATAACAGTGTTTTGGGGGTTTTGGTCAGGTCATGAGGTATCCACTTATCGAGCTTTTTCACCTTGCTTCAAATGCTAAACCTCAGAATGGACAACACTGAATTCTTTGGCAACTTCTTGTGTAGTTGGAAGAGGATCAGTTTCAATAATTACTCTCAGTCATAGTCGACTTCCAATGGCTAGTCACTACACTCCTCATGGTTAAACTCTTATCTCTTTTACAAAACTTCTTGAAAATGGCTTGAAAAGTTTTTGTTAAATCATTTCTATAGTCTAAAAGCACGCCCCTGAATGTTCATATTTAACTTCTAGAAATGAGAAGAAGTGTATAACCCATCAGATGACTAGAAACCACTGCAAAGGCACAAGACATATGAGAAATCAAGATAATACCTCCTCCCCACTCAAGGGAAAGGAACAACTCCTCTTCATCCACAGATAATTCAATGGAAATAATGGAAATGTCTGATAAAGAATTTAGAATATTCGTCGTGACAAAATTAAAAGAAATTAAAGAGAAGAGAGACAATGAACTCCAGCAGATGCCAGAGAATAGAGCCAGAGAGTTCCAGGAGGTGAGGAAGTTCTTACACAATCTGAAAGCGGAAATAAGCATCATAAAAAAGAATCAAATGGGACTGTGAGAGATAAATACTGTAATACAGGAAATCAAAATCTCCTTTGAAAGTATTAAAAGCAGATTAGATCACATAGAAGATTGAATCTTCAACATAGAAAACAGAATCATTGGCCTAGAAAAATCCACCATGAAGACTGAGAAAACAGTCCAAAAAAATAGAATAATATACGATAAATACTAGATACTATCAAACATTCAACCATCCAGATAATTGGTATCCCAGAAGGTGAACAGACTAATAAGGACATTAATAATCTATTCCATGATGTCCTGGAAGAAAACTTTTCAAACTGAGAGAGGCATTCAAAGATCCAGACCCAAGAAATGCATAGGACCCCAAATAGAATCAACCCAGAAGATCTTCTCCAAGACATGTTATAGCCAAATTGACCAAACCACATATAAAGACAAGGTACACAGACTGGCATGAGAGAAATGACACGTTACCTATGAAGGATACCCCATCAGGCTAACAGTGGACCTCTCATCAGAAACAATGTGAGCAAGCAAAGAATGGGAAAATATATTCGAAGTGCTGAGTGATAAACAATTTCAACCAAGAATTCTATACCCAGCAAGATTACACTTCATATGGGACAAGAAGACAAGAACATTGTCAGATAAACAAAAGCTGAAAGAATTTACCAACACCAGACCAGTTCTCCAAGAAGTTCTGAAAAGGGTATTATATCAGGAAAACTAATATCAGACACACAGATAAAAGAGTTAAAAAAAAAAAAATCTAAGAAAAGGGCCAGCTTAATAGTAGGGGCAAGTCCAGAGTTTAATATTTTCTTCCAGAATTTAAATGGAAAGCTTGGACCACAACAGAATTTTGATGAAATACATGATACTGAGCTGATGAAATAGAATTTTATGACTTTTCACTAAAACAATACTGATTTTCTATGCTTTGTAGTCCAGAAATAAGGATTTTCGTCTTCTCTTGAATTGTTGACAGATCCAGGTAACTACTATTTGAATAGAATCCTAACCTGCTTTCTGGCTTTAAATTTTAAGCAAAGTTCTCTTAACACTTTTTTATTTTGATTTATTAAAGTTAAAATTGCCTTTCTTGAAATTAAGAAACATATTAAAAATAGCTATTTAATGACCACAGTAAGTTATATAGCCTCAGCTAGGTGCTCTTTTATAGTATATTCATTGTACTCACAGTTTCATGTCTAAAGTCAAATATTTGTTCACAGATATTTATATATCAGCTAAACTTGCTGTTGAAAGTAGTTAGATTAATTAAGATACTGTGCTAACCAATACAATGTGGGGGGGAGGAATAAAAAGGAATAGAAAGCTACTGTGGATACTAGAGCTAGAGTGGGAGAAGGGTGGCATATGGCAGAGGGTGAGAAATGGTGGGGGGGATATATATATATATATATA